>NC_136466.1:60668652-60985106 GCF_902686455.1 Sciurus vulgaris
AAACAGCATAAAAGACAGCAAAGGGAGGAACATCATTAAAGGAAAAGCCAATCAAAGGAGAAACCAAATCAAGTTAAAAGCCAAAAATAAGCCAAAAGGACTGGGAATACGAATGATATCTCAATAATAACCCTGCATGTTCATGATCTAAACTCATTAATCAAAAGACATAGACTGGCAGTATATATAAAAAAAGATGCATAACAAAGCAGGGGTTTCCATCCTCATACTGGATAAAGTAGACTTCAAGCCAAAGTTAGTCAGAAGATATAAAGAAGGACATTTCATACTGCTTAAGGGAATCATACATCAATAAGACATAACAATCATAAATATTTATACCCCAGAAATGGAGCATCTATATACATCAAACAAACCCTTCTCAATTTCAGGAACCAAATACACCACAACACAATAATACTAGGTGACTTTAACACACCTCTCTCACCATGGATAGATCTTCTAACAAAAGGTAAACAAACTGTAGAACCCAATAATAATCACTAACTTAGACTTAACAGACCTATATAGAACATTTCATCCATCAAGGAGTGAATACACTTTTTTTTCTCAGCAGCACATGGATCCCTCTCTAAAATAGACCATATGTTATGCCACAAAGCAACTCTTAGCAAATACAAAAATAGCTACTGCCCTATGTTCTATTAGATCATAATGGAATGAAACTAGAAATCAAGGATAAAATAAAAACTAGAAGCTACTATAACACTTGGAGACTAAGTAATATGCTATTGAGTGATGCATGAATAACAGAAGATATGAGGGAGGAGATTAAAAAATTCTTAGAGGTAAATGAGAATACCAAAACAGCATATAAAATCTCTGGGACACTATGAAGATAGTGCCAAAAGGAAAGTTCATTGCATTTGGTTCATTCATTAAAAGAATAAAAAGTCAACAAATAAATGATCTAACATTACATTTCAAAGTTCTCGAAATAAAAATGAATCAACACCAAAAGTAGTAGAAGACAGAAATAACTAAAAATCAGAGCTAATTAATGAAATGAAGCAAAAGAAGCAATTGAAAATTTGACAAAACAAAAAGTTGGTTCTTGAAAAAATAAATGAAATTGATAAACCCCTAGCCACACAAACAAAAGAGAAGGAGAAAGAAAATTCAAATTACTAAAATTTGGGATGAAAAAGGAAATATCACAACAGACACTATTGAAAAACAGAAGATAATTAGAAACTATTTTGAAAATTTGTACTCCAAAAAACAGAAAATCTTGAAGACACTGACAAATTTCTGGAGATTTATTAACTACCCAAACTGAATGAGGAGGACATACACAATTTAAACAGGTCAATTTCAAGCAGTGAAAGAGAAGATGCCATCAAAAGTCTACCAACCAAGAAAAGCCCATGACCAGGCAGACTCACAGTTGAGTTCTACAAGACTTTCAAAGAAGAAACTAATAACAATACTCCTCAAAGTATTCATGAAATAGAAAAGAAGGGAACCCTCCCAACTACATTGTATGAAGTTAGTATCACCCTGATACCAAAACCAGGCAAAGACACATCAAGGAAAACTTCAGTCCAATCTCCCTGATGAACATGATATAAAATTTTTTAATAAAATTGTGGCAAATCACATACAAAAACATACTAAAAAGATAGTGCACCATGATTAAATGGGTTCATCCCAGGAATGCAAGGTTGTTTCAACATATGGAAATCAATAAATGTAGCATATCACATCAATGGACTTAAAGATAAGAATCATGTGATCATCTCAATAAATGCAGAAAAGGCATTCAACAAACAGCACCACTTCATGTTCAAAACACTAGAAAAATGAGGGATAATAGGAACATACCTCAACATCATAAAAGCTTTCTATGCTAAGCCCAAGTTCAACATCATTCTAAATGGAGAAAAATTGAAAGCAGTCCCTTTAAAAACTAAAACAAGACAGGGATGCCTTCTTTCACCACTTCTGTTCAACATAGTCCTTAAAACTCCAGTCACAGCAATTAGACAAACCAAAGAAATTAAAGAAATATGGAATAGGAAAAAGAAGAACGCAAACTATCACTATTTGACAACAACATGATACTATATTTAGAAGATCAAAAAAATCCACCAGAAAACTTCTAGAATTAATTAATGAATTTAGCAAAGTAGCAGGATATAAAATCAGCACCCTTAATCTAATGTATTTCCATACATTAGTGATGAATCCTCTAAAAAAGAAATTAGAAAAAGTACCCCATTCACAATAGTCTCAAAAATACATAAATAAAATACTTGGAAATCACGTAAGGAAAGAGGTGAAAGACCTTTACAATGAAAACTACAGAACACCAAAGAAAGAAATTAAAGATGACCCCAGAAGATGGAAAGATTTCTCATGCTCTTGGATAGGCAGAATTATATTGTCAAAATAGCCATTATACTAAGTGTTATACTGATTCAATGCAATTACAATTAAAATCCCAATGTATTTCCCCATGGAAATAGAGAAAGCAATTATAAAATTCATTTGGAAAACAAGAGACCTAGAATAGCCAAAGCAATCCTTAGAAGAGTGAAGCAGGAGTCATCACAATATCAGACCTTAAGTCATACTACGGAGTTATAGAAACAAAAGCAGCATGGTACTGGCACCAAAGTAGACATGTCAACCAGAAGGTACAGAATAGAAGACGCAGAGATAAACCCACATAAATACAGTTATCTCATACTAGACAAAGGTTGTCGAAAAAATACAATGAAGATAAGATAGCCTCTTTAACATGTGGTGCTGGGAAAACTGGAAATTCATGTGCAGTAAAAGAAAATTAAATCCCTATCTCTCACCCTGCACAAAACTCAATCAAAATGGATCAAGAACCTTAAACCCTGCACCTAATAAAAGCAAAGTAGGTCTGAATCTTCATTATGTTGGCTTAGGACCTGATTTCCTGAACAAGACTCCTAAAGTGCAAGAAATAAAAGCAAGAATCAACAAATGGGATGGATTCAAACTAAAAGCTTTTTCTCAGCAAGGAAACAATCAATAACATGAAGAGAGAGCCTAGAGAATGGGAGAAAATTTTACCCCCCTCACATCAGAGAGAGCAATAATATCCAGGATATATAAATAACTCAAAACACTTAACACCAGAAAAACAAATAACCTAGTCAATAAATGGGCTAAGGAACTGAGCAAATGAACACTTCACAGAAGATATATAATCAATCCACAAATATACGAAAAAATGTTTAACCTCTGTAGTAATAATAGAAATGCAAATCAAACTACTCTAAGATATCACCTCACTCCAGTCAGAATGGCAATCATCAAGAATACAAGCGACAATAAGTTTTGGCAAGGATGTAGGAGGAAAATGTACATGCATATGTTGCTGGTGGGACTGCAAAGTAGTGCAACCACTCTGGAAAACAGTATGGAAATTCTTAGAAAACTTGGAATGGAACCACCATTTGACCCAGCTAACCCATTCCTCTGTATATACCCAAAAGATTTAAAATCTGCATACCACAATGATGCAGCCACATAAATGTTTATAGTAGCTCAATTCACAATAGTTGAGCTATGGAACCAAACTAGATGCCCTACAATAGATGAATGAATCAAGAACCTGTGGTATATATACATAATGGAATGTTACTCAGCCTTAAAGGATAATAAAATCATGGCATTTGCAGGCAAATGGATGGAGTTGGAGAATATCATGCTAAGTGAAATAAGCCAACCCCCAAATACCAAAGATCAAATATTTCTCTAGTATGTGGATGCTGATCCACAATTGGGGGGAGGGATAAATTGAGAAATTTTGGATTGGGTAGAGGGGAGTGAGGAGAGCAAAAGGGGCAGGGCATGGGAAAGATGGTGAAATGAGATTGACATCATTATACTAAATACTTGTGAATGAATGGTGTGGACTCATGTAGAACCAGAGAAATGACTAGTTGTGTTCCAGTCATCTACAATGAATCAAAATGCATTCCGTTGTCATGTATAACTAATTAGAAGAAATAAAAAATTTTAAGAATCAATAAAAGTAACAGCATCAAATCATAAAGCTTCTGTATAGCAAAGGAATAAGAGTGTGAAGTATAGTCTACCAAATGGGATAAATCTTTGCCAGCTCTGTCTCCATAGGGGATGAATATCAGAATATGTAAGAGCTTTTAGTTTAACACAAGGAAACTACCCAATCAATAAATGAACAAAGGAATTAAACAGACATTTCTCAAGAGAAGATACACAAATGGGTAACAATATATGAAAAAATGTTCAACATCTCTAGCAATCAGGGAAATGAGTATCAAAACTACATTGAGATTTCATCTTGCTCCAGTTAGAAAGGCAATCACCAAGATACACAGAATAACAAATGCTAGCAAAGACATGGGGGAAACATAGACTCATACATTTTTGATGGGACTACAAATTAGTACAACCACTTTGGAAAGTAGTAGGGAGATTCTTCAAAAGACAAGAAGTAGGACCACCATATGACCTAGTTATCATACTCCTTGGTATTTGTCTAAAGAAACTAAAATCAGCATACTATAATGATACAGGAACATCAACATTTCTAGCAGCACAATTCACAATGACCAAGTTATTTGACCAGCCCAGGTGCCCATCAATAGATGAATGGATAAAGAAAATATGACAAATACACACAATTAATTGGTCATAAAAAGAATTAAATTATGTCATTTTCTGGTAAATCCATGTTACTGGGGAATATCATACGAAGGGAAATAAGCCAGACTCTCTTTTTTCTCATATGCAGAAACTCAAGCAAAATAAGAGGAAAATGTGTGTATATGTATGTGTGTTAAGAGGAGGAAATCCCATGAAAATAGAAAGGAAATCAGAGAAGTAGAGGCAAGAGACAGTAGGGAGGGAGGAGGGAAAAGATGTGGAATAAAATTTGCCAAATGATATTATGTACATATACAAATTTCATCTTTACATATATCTATAAAGCACAAATTAAAATAAATACATAGATAGATAGATAGATAGATAGATAGATAGATAGATAGATAGATAATAGAAGGAATATCAGTTGAGCAGAGAAAGAGAAACAGGGAAATGGAGAAGGGAAATAAAAGAGGAAGCACTGGGTACTGAAATGGTGCAAATTATATTCCTTGCATGTATGATTATGTCAAAATAAACTCCACTATAATGTAAAACTATAATGCATTAATAAGTATATGTAAAAATAATACCAAAGCAAAACTATAAATAATATATACAAATAAATTAGATAACTTAGATGAAATGGACAAATTTCTAGAAATACAAAAACTACCCAAACTGATTTATTAGAATATTGGTGAAAAACCTTGTTACGATTGGATTCTGGTCAAAAAGGAATCAGACCAAAAGCGACTAAAGAAAAGTCTTATTGGGATCAGCTCTGGGGCAAGATTCACTGGTCCACCAAGGTAAAGGGCCAGGGAAGTCACACTGGAACTCCAATGGGGCAACATTTCTGTACTTTGTGGTTGGTCAGAGACCCTGCTAGGACCTGTGTCCTTTTGGGATTGGCTGGGGATCGTGCTGAGTGACAGGCAGGTGTGAGACGCCATTAGAGTTTATCTGTTGGCGTCTGATTGGTTGCTGTTTGGCGTGCACAGGATGCCTAATGTCCTAACATTCCAGCCTTTTTGGTGATACAGGTTGCCGGAGTCCATCTGGCTACCTCCTGCTTATTATGGGGTTTTGTGGGGAGAAGGCTCGGACATGGGTTCAGTAGGGAGGTGACTGTAAGGGTGCAAGAGCATTTGGTTGTACATTACTCTGGCAACCGCACTCATATGATTCTGGACAAACCTGAGAAGACAGGGAGCAATCATTAGTAGGATCCTATCACAAATATGGGAATAAGGATAGGGGTCAGCCAGGTGACAAGAAGGCTGCCCTGGGTTATTACGTCCTTCTGTTCCTGTGAAGAGTATTCAGGTTTACTTGTAGTGGATAGGAGTAGGATGGGGGTTGTTGAGGGTTTTGTTGCCAATCCCCATGCCATAGAGTCTGCCTTGTTGTTACCTATGGCTATAGGTTCTGAGGAATTTTTATGTCCTTGGCAGTGTATGATGGCAATTTGGGATTACAGCTGAAGTGCCCCCAAGAGTTTGGAAATCAGGGAGGCATTGACCACTGGTGACCCCTTTGTGGTTAGAAACCCACGCTCCTTCCAAATAGCTGAATGTGAGTGAGCAATCAAAAAGCATATTTGGAATCTATGTAAATGTTAATCTGTTTGCCTTTGGATAAAATGAGGACCCTAAGTAGAGCAAAGAGTTTGGCTTTTTGGGAGGTCATCCTTTCTGGAAGGCAGCTGGTTTCCAGAACTGAAGCAGTGGTGATTACCATGTAAGCTAGGTTCGATGGGACCTAGCACCGAACTACCATCAACAAAATGGTTAAGTCAGGTGAAGGAAGTGGGTAATCAAAAGTGAGAATATGGCCTCCAGTTCCTGTGGACAGGAATGGCTAGCAGTTGTGGGAGGCAGGGACAATGGAAGAAGTGTAGTAGGGTTGAGAGAAGAGGAAGAGTAGAAATAATGGCAGGATTTTCTATAAAGGGAAGATGGAATTCTTGAATCTGTGATGGGCTCAGGAGAGGAAGGGATTTATGTCTTAAGAGGTCCTGGAGTCAATGAGTGGAGAACACAGTTATTGGCCGAAGCAAGGTGCTGCTACTGCCACTGCCCAGAGGCATGGTGGCCACCCACAAACCGTGGAATCAAGTTGCTTGGAGAGAGATGCTACCAGTCTGTAGGAAGGTCACATAGGTTGAGCGAGAAGGCCAGTGGCAACACCCTGTTTTTCATCCATAAGAAGATGGAAAGGACAGTTAGAGTTAGGGAGAGAGAGAATAGGGGAGGATGTGAGAGCATCTCTAAGCTTGTAAAAAGTCTTAGCTATCATATTGGGGGAGGTGAGAGGCCCATGAGGGGTCT
This sequence comes from Sciurus vulgaris, assembly GCF_902686455.1. Taxonomy (NCBI): domain Eukaryota; kingdom Metazoa; phylum Chordata; class Mammalia; order Rodentia; family Sciuridae; genus Sciurus; species Sciurus vulgaris. The sequence continues at coordinate 60,675,618 of NC_136466.1, forward strand.
CCTTTGCTGCCTTATATAGGGATTTGGCAAGAAGTGCGAAGTTAGGGACCCAATGCCTGAAGAAGCCAGCCAAACCCAGGAAGGAGAGAATGTAATCTGCCATATTGGGTAGCTATTTGTCATGGAGGGCTTGGATTCTGTCTGTTGTGAGACTCTTTGAGGTAGGAGTGAAGAGTATGCCTAAATATGTAAATGAAGAGGTGGTAAGCTGGGCCTTGGCTGGAGAGACCTGATAGCCCCAAGATCCCAGGAAATTAAGGAGCTGGGCAGTGTGAGTTTAGGAGACTTTGAGGGATGAACTACATAGAAGGAGGTCATCCATATATTGTAAAAATATGCTATCTCCCAAGTCACAAGTAGCCAAATCCTGAGCTAGGGCTCGCCCAAAGAGGTGGAGGTAAAACTGTCCATGTTAGCTATTGAGACCTAAGGGATGTAGGATCCTCCCATGTGAAGGCAAAGAGGTAAAAGGAGTCAGGGTGAAGAGGAACTGTAAAGAATAAATCTTTGAGATCCAGGACTGTGAAGTGAATGGTAGAAGAGGGAATGTGGGAAAGAAGAGCGTAAGGGTTAGGAACCACTGGGTGGATGGGAATAATTGCCTCATTAATTAGGTGGAGATCCTGGACCAAACAATAGGCCCCTGAGGGTTTGCAAACTGGTAATATGGGAGTGTTACAGGGGGAATCAACTGGTAAGTAACAAGTCTATGATGGGTTTAAGTCCTTCCCTGTGGGTGTGGGAGATAGGAAACTGGGGACATGAAGGAAATTTAGTTTGAAGTTTCAGTTGGATAAGGACTGCTTGTGATTGGAGGCTAAGACTGGCTTGGAGGTGTCCCAGACTTGAGGGTTGACCAGGTCTGCAGGCAATGGTAGGGTAGGTGGTGTGGGGTGCTGGAAAGTGTAAGAACCAGAGGTAGAAGAAGGTGAGTAGTAGTAGTAGTGTCCCTGGAAGAAGTTGTAGGGTGGCTCCCAGGAATTGAAGAACATCTCTACCTAGGAGGGGAACTGGACAGGAGGGAATGACCTGGAAAGAGTGTGTAAAAGGATGTCCTTCCAAGGCACAGTCTAGTTTAGCTGTTCTGTTTGGGAAGAAGGGTTTTCCATCAATTCCCATAACCAAAATCTGGGAAGGAAACAAACACCCAGAGTGAGCAGGCAAACAGAATAGGTAGCCCCGTTTCCACAAAGAAAGTTATGGACATACTGCTACCTGGAGTGTTATCCTGGGCTCTGCGAGGGTGATAGGTGTACTCGAGTCCAGGTTCATTCAGTCTTCTGTGAATTCCAACAGCTCAAGGGAAGGGACCACCTGGTTGGTCATCCCCCTGTGTGGAGGCGCTGAGGAAGAACCAGCCATAGGGCAGTCACTCTTCCAGTGTCCTACTTGATTGCAGGTGGGACATGACCTGGAGGGGGGCCATGGATTTGGGCACCAATTGCCCAGTGACCTTCATGTCCACATTTGAAGCAAGTCCTTGACAGAGAGAATTGCTGGTTCCCCTTTGAAACCCACGCGGGAGATGCAGTCCACAGGGCAGCTACCAAGGCTTAGGATTGGAGTGTCACCTTTTCTGTAAACAAGTCTGCCTGATCAATTCGGCCAATTTCTCTCAGGCATTATAGACTTTAAAGGCCCTTTTCACCAGATCTCAGGGGTTTGAGGGCCCTTCTCAGCTCGTTCAAGCTTTTTTCTAATATCAGGGGCCAATTGAGAAATGAAGTGATTTGCTAGCACTGTAGCACCATAGGGAGATTCAAGATCCAGTTTAGTATATTTGGTAAGGGCCTCTGTCAGGCAGTTAAGAAATGACTGGCTTTTCATTGGATCCTAGGTAATTTCCCTCAGTTTATCAAAGTTTACTGCTTTATAGGAGACAGCCTGCATGCCTGCTATGAGATATTGGATCATGTGAGCACAATGGTGGCAACCCTGTTGGCCTTCTTGGTAGTCCCAATTTGGTTTGGTTGTTGGGACTGCTGCTGCCCCTGTGGGTAGCGTTATGTCCTTTAGGCAGACTTGGTTGGCATGATCTTATGCTGCCTGCTGAATGTGGGCTCACTCATCTAGGGTGAGAGTGGAAGAAAGAACGACATAAACATCATGCAAGGTGAGATCATAAGCCTGAGAAAGATATCTAAATTCCTTAATGTAAGCAGAAGAGTCAGCAGAGAAAGAGCCTAAGTGCTTTCTGATCTGGGAAGGATCTTGAAGCAAGAATGGGACATGGACTCACACAATGCCCTCTGAACCAGCTACCTCCCAGAGGGTACAAAGGCTTCTGGGTTGGGCGGTGGGAGGGTCCGATGAGATTGGGTGTGGGTTCTAACAGAAGAGGAGAGAGTTGAGTGGGTGGAGGGATGTTCCTCTGGTGGAGGAAAAGGAGGAAAGTGGGGAGGGCTCTGAGGAGGAGGAGAAGCTGTAACCATAGAAGGAAGGGGTAGAGTTATAGCTGTGGGAGGAGAAGAGGAAGAGGAAGAGAAAGTCTGGCCTGAGTAAGGAGGGGGAGGATGAGAGGGTGGAGCTGAAAACAGTTCTGGTGAATCTGAAAATGAGGAGAAGAAGCAGGAGAAAAATGGGGGAGAGGTTTGGGACCATCTCTGAGAGGAGAACTTGAGCAGCAGAGCAGGTAGAACAAAGGGAGAGACAAGAGTGTAAATCCCAAAAAATCCTGAACAAAAGGCAATTCTGACCACTTCTCTGCCTGGTGACAGTAATCGTCCAAATCAGTGTGGATTTGAAAGTCAAAAAATTTTCGCTCTGGTGGCCATTTTGAGCCATTGTCTAAGACGTACTGAGGCCAGGCCTCAGTCGAGTAAAAGATCAGCCACTTCCCATGTAAAATTTGGGTGAGTCCTAATTTGGCAGCCCAAAGGAGTTTTGGGGTCTAAGGAAGACATGGAGTTCCCCATAACCTTTCAGTATTACCTGGAGGGAGAATAGGAACAGAAAGAGGCGTCCCAAATTCTGATTGTGCTCACTCTGAAATGGAGGCGGGCAGGCTGGAGGCTAGGACAGCTTATCCTTTGGGGGACCAAAATGGATAGTGGGGGCCAGCTGGAGACTGGGATGTCTCCACAATCTACCAGAGCGGGGGTCTGGCATGTGTGTATGACTTATGGGTAGATGCCGGTAATGGAAGGTGCAACCGAAAGACCAAGGGAAATGCAAGGAACTTACCCCATTTCTGTCAGCCTGTGGGGAAGAGAAAGGAAGCAGTGCAGGAATTTCCTGGTTCATTTGAAGGAAAGGGTGGACCTCAACCCCATTGCGGGGAGGCCTGAGGACCCTGTCCCAGGTTCTGGCACCAAAATATAAGGTCAGATGCTGGCCAAAAAGGAATCAGACCAAAAGCAACTAAAAAAAAGCTTTATTGGGATCAGCTCTTGGGCAAGATTCACTGGACCACCAAGGTAAAGGGCCCTGGAAGTCTCGCTGCAGCTCTGATAGGGTGGTGTTTTTGTACTGGGGTAGGCAGGGGTGGGCTCAGGGGTGGATGTGTCTGCGGTTGGTGGGAGACCCGTGTCCTTCTGGGATTGGCTGGGGATCCTGCTGAGTGACAGGCAGGTGTGAGACCCATTAAGGTTTATCTGTTGGTGTCTGGTTGCTCTTTGGCACGTGCAGGCTGCACCATCCAGCCACCTCGGACCGCCCTAACAAACTTCTTATCAAAATTCTAGGAAACCAGATTCAGCAATGTATAAAAAATATTATAAATAATGACCATTTTTATTTATCCCTCCTAATAGCACACTTAATGATGAAGATTGCTTTCCACTAACAGAGATAAAACAAGAATGTCCATTTTTACTTCTTCTATCAAAATGGCACTAGTAAAATTAGGCAAGAAAATTAAATTAATGGTATTTGACTTGAAAAGGAAGAAATAAAACTCAGCGTATGGCACGTGACATGGTTCTTTTATGTAAAAAATTCCAAAGGAATATTCTAGGAATCATTAAAACTGATACAAGTTCAATGAAGTTGAAGGATTGAGGATCAATAGACAAAAGTCTATTATAGTTTATACACTTGCAATTTACAACTAAAATGAAAACTGAGAAAATAATACCATCAAAAAGAATAAAATACATAGGAATAAATTTATTAAAAGAAGTACAAACTTTATCCTTTGAAAATCACACACTATTGCTCAAAGAAATTAAAGAAGATCTACATAAATAGAAAGACATCCCATACTCATAATTATATGACTTAATATTGGCAAGACGGCTATAACCCCCCCACACTTGATCTACACATTCACTACAATACTGATGAGAATCTTCCAATTGTATCTGCAGTCTTTGTGTGTCACAAGATATTGTCAAACAAACCAAAAAGACTATGGTCAAAGAGATTTTGAAAAATAAGTAAACCAAAAATAAATTAGCTTTATTTAATGAAAGACTCTGACAATTTTAATAGGCTCATGAGCACTGTGACTCATCATTTGCCCAACTTATGTTACTGCAGAAGCATTTTTGTTTTGTTTTGTTTTTTGTTTTGGGGGGGGGGGTTGGACCACACATTAACATATATCAGATACCATAGCATCCTCCCCCCACATTTTGAGAAATGCAATTGTAAGGGATATTAATTCACTCCATTGGTTTATTTACTCTTATTTCCCTAGATAATACAAGGAGAAAAATCTGACAGTCAGAAAATAAAGTCCATTTGCATAAGCACACTATCTTAGCCTTTTATTAAATCAAAAACCTATTGCATGCATTCATTTATGATTACCTCTCAATAGGGTTACCGGCAAGCTTCACACAGTCCCCATTTAAGATGCACACAAACATCTTTCAGGTGATGATGCAAAGACTTGCATCAGCCTTGGAAAGGACATGTGCGGCTACTAGTGAATAATGAATGGCTTCTCTCATCAGCCCAAGGCTCACAGCACTTCCAAATTGCCTAACTGCTCTCAAGAAAGTAATTAATATGACAACAGAAGGATACATCAATGTAATCTTCATAATCTGAAGCACAGGATTTCCCCACATCAAACAACCTGAGTCATTCAATGAATAAAGAGTCAGTGTATAAAAATGAAATATAAATTAAAATATATACTTTAAATGGGAAAAATTAAATTATGGTGTTTAAAGATGCACTGAAGATACCCACTTGAGTAAAAATGCTTAAAGATATGCAAGAAATGAATAAAATAAAAATAGGGATAGTAGTTATTTTTGCAAAGAAAAGACAGTGTTGTAATTGAGATATGAAGTGTTGAGAGGTCAAGGTGTGGCTCAAAAGGCCTATTACTTTACTCTCATCTCTCCTTTAAACAATTCATAGTATCATAATAATTATTTATGCTACATAGTGTAATTCATGTGTTATCTTTATTCTGTTATAAATGATTTTATGAATCTATTTTATTTTACAAATTGAAGTGTTACATTAAAATGAATGCACCAAAGGGTATGTGTCCCCACTGTATTTCTGAAAAACAAAAAATTCTTCAGAAAAGAAGATACGTGCCTCTGTCCTTCTGATGACACTTCTTTCTCTCCTTTGTCCTTTATATAAAGTCACATAAAGCATGCATGTTGTGTGGAAATGTTTTTTCTAAAATTTCTCTAAACAGTTTTTTACAGAAGCCATCAAAATTTATTACAAGGTTATTCATTTTTTCAATACAATAAGACATTCATAATATGCTCCTCATGAGGTATGCAATTCAATTTTACCATGTACAGTAATTAAATTGAATTTCTGACACTGTAAATAATTAAGTACTGGGATATGGAAGGACAAGTGAATCAAAATCAAACATTGACTGGAATGATTTAAAATATCACAAACATTGTAATATATGTTGCAGGTATTAAAAAACAAAGGCTTTTGATTATGTCTAGCATAATACAAATCTGACAATCTAAATAGTATCATACACTCTTGAAATTTTCTAAGTTTAAATACAATTGAACACAGGACTTGGGCTACAAAATAACTCAAAAGCAATAATTACCCACCTTCTTTCTAATTTGTAAACATGTGATATAATTGATTAGCAGAATGATTGTATATTCACCATTCAAATTCAACCTACCTTTTTTATTTTTCCTATCAGTCCTCAGGAAAAATTCTGAAAATACAAAAGTCATTCCTTTCTATTAGAAAAATTTCAATTATCAGTGATACTCTTTAGAAATAAAAATTAAATTGAGACAAGTAACATACTAGACTATTAAGCACCAATTAACTTAAAAACTTGAACTTTCAGGCATCTGCAATCAAGGAGCAAAGGATAGAGAGGAGCCAGGGGAGAGGAAGGAAAGAGCTTCAAATTCCAAAAAGTATCATCTGGAGCATGGAACACTGTGCCCACAAATGATCTAAGATGGCACTCTGCCTTGGAATAGGACCACAATGTGCGTAGCTGCAAGAGTCCTCACATTGTAATCCAGGCAACTTCTGTCCCTTGGAAAATATTCTGTATGAATCAAATTGTCTTGAGATAAAAACTGGGGCCACATCCTGGGAGGTCAATTTGGAAAGAATAGCACTTGCTAATTTGCTTGGGAAAGTGAAGCATACAAGGTGAAAACAGGAACTTGCAAAGGCAAATCTTCACTCCTTGCTCGTGTAATGATATGAACTTCATAAGGGCACCCTTGGGCAGGAATATCTGCAATTATGGACTTCTTAAAAATATTTTTTCTTACTCTAAAGAACATTTAGGGGTCCTATGTTCCAGAGTTTTTAAGCAGCAAATAAATATTTAGATTTCAATGGTTAATTGAAGCATGTATAGAAAAGAAAATGCAAGTAGATATCTGCCTTGCCTTCCAGACGACCAAGGCTCCCACTGGGAACAATTAAGAAAAAAAAAAAAAAAAAAAAAAAAAAAAACTGGACAAAATACAAAAACAAACTCTATTTGAAAGAATTGGAGCAGTAATGAATCAGTCAGGACATGAGGGTCTAGAATGCAGAAAGATGAGAAGCAAATTAAATAAACAGTTTTCTTCATGCCACTTTTCCTCTCAGACATTTTCCAATTCTTATAAAAATGCATCAGACTTAGTAAACAAAGATAGGTTGGCAGAGAAGTCATTAGAGTTTTAAGCAAATTAGTGGGAATACAGGCACAAGATTTGAGGCTTGGTGCTGCTAAGGCAGCCAGGATATTAGGGAACAATATTCCAGAAAGAAAGAACATACAGAGAAGTGCAGCCAATACTGAACACACTTATTCCCTCAAACCATTTGTTGATTAAGCTCTGTAGGATAAGAGGCTAACAAGCAGAGCCAAAAGCAACTAATAAGTACAGGGAGGTTTTGACAATCTCAAGGTGTGGGAGATATAAAAACTGGATTTCTGGGCTTAGTGAGGAAAAGAAGAAACACCTTAGTCTTCTAGTTGGAATCTAAATGGGCTTAATCCCAGCAGTGAAGGAAAAGAAAGATCCATACAAACATTGCAGATGAGCTCCAAGTCATGGAATTGAGATAACTGTCCCACTGCTACCAGGCAGGGGATGGGAGAATTCTTCCTGAAAGGTGAAAACATCATCCAGAGCAAATTCTTGTACAGCAAGAAGTAGGGTCTCCCACAAAACACATAATAAAACCAGATACAATACTGGTCCAAATATTGAAGTGATCTGCCATTTGCTTTAAAATAAATGTGATTATTACTGTTTCTAAAAAAAATAAATAACAAGACAGTTTCAAATGGAATTTGCAGAAGAGAAAAACAGAATGATTAAAATTTAAAACTAAATTAACAGGTTTAACCGAAGACATAATTCAATTCAAGAGAGATGTTGTGATCTGGGAGATAGATCAGTAGAAAAGATGGAAACTCAAGAACAGGATAAAAAATAAACAAGTTGAGCATGAAAGACAGGTGAAACTATACTACAGAGCTATAATTACAAAAACAGCATGGTATTGGCACCAAAACAGACATGTAGAACAATGGTACACAATAGAAGACACAGAAACAAACCCACATAAATACAGTTATCCAAACTAGACAAAGGTGCCAAAAGCATTAACTGGAGAAAAGATAGCCTCTCCAACAAATGGTGCTGGGAAAAATGGAAGCAACATGTAACAAAATGAAATTAAACCTCTATCTCCCATCCTGCACAAAACTTAACTCAAAGTGGATCAAAGACTTAGGCACTAGAACAGAGACCCTGTGCCTACTAGAAGAAAAAGTAGGCCCAGATCTTCACCATATCAGCCTAGGATCTGACTTCCTTAACAAGACTCCTAAAAAGCAAGAAACAAAATCAAGAATTGAGAAATTAGATGAATTCAAACTAAAAAGCATTTTCTCTGCAAAAGAAACAATAAATAATGTGAAGAGAGAGCCTATAGAATGGGAGAAAATCATCCCCACATGCACCTCAGATAAAACTTTAAACTCTAAGATATATAAAGAACTGAAAAAGCCACCAAAAAAACAAATAACCCAATTAATAAATGGGCTAAGGAACTGAACAGACACTTCGCAGAAGAAATATAATTGATTAACAAATATATGGAAAAATGTTCAACATCTCTAGTAATTAGAGAAATGCAAATCAAAACTACTCTAAGATATATTATCTCACTCCAGTCAAAATGGCAATCATCAAGAATACAGGCAACAATAAATATTGGCAAGGATGTGCGGGGGAAAGTTACCCTCATACATTGCTAGTGGGACTGAAAATTGGTGCTGCCACTATGGAAAGCAGTATGGAGATTCCTCCAAAAACTTAGAGTGGAACCACCATTAGACCCAGCTATTCTATTCCTCAGTTTATACCCAAAGGACTTAAAATCAGCATACTGCAAGTGACACAGTCACATCAATGCTTATAGCAGCTCAACTCACAATAGATAAACTATGGAAGCAACATAGGTGCCCTTCAAAGATGAATGTATATGGATGTTGGAATATAAAATGAAATATTATTCAGCCTTAAAGGAGAATGAAACTATGGCATTTGCAGGTAAAACAGGTGGAGTTGGAGAATATCATGATAAGAAAAATAAGCCAATCCCAAAAGACCAAAGGCCAGATGTTTTCTCTGATATGGGGATAATAATTCACAATAGGAATGGGGAGCACTAGGGAAGAATGGAGTTACTTTAGATTAGATAGAGGGGCATGATGGGAAGGGAAGGGATATAGGAATAGGAAGGAGCATGTAATGAAACAGACATTACTACCTTATGTATATATATGACTGCATGACTCATGTGAATCTACAACATGTACAATCAGAAAATGGAGAAATTGTACTCTACTCATGTATGAAGTATGATATATCAAAGTGCATAAATGCATTCTGTCTTGTGTAACTAATTAGAACAAATGAAAAAAATTTTTAAAAGGACAGATGGAATATGATATCAACTTTTAATGTACTTGCAATTGGAGTCCATAAGGGAGGAAAAGAGGATAAAGTGAAAGCATTGTGGGAGTACATGTTGGGTAAGACATCAATTACAGATGGAGGAGGCAGTGTGACTTCACACAGAAGGCCGTGCAACAACAAAATAAACCCACTCAGGCACTTCATGATAAAACTGTTGGATATCAAAAATAGTCAATACTAAAACCAACCACAGAAAAAAAGACACATTTTTTCTATTAGGTAGGATAGTTAGCTATGAACTGGTAGGCAGAAAGGACAATAAAGGACAGACATTAGGCCTGTGCACCAAGAAAAATCCAGCAGTCATAAAACTGACCCTACCCAGAACTTTATCTAAACAGCCAAGCATTTAGGAATAAGAACTGGAACATCAACCTTCTCCAAGGTGTAGATAACTATAGTCCCTTGAGGAAGCTGTTATTTAAAATCCTCAGAATCCCCTAACCAAACAGACAAGCTTCAGAAAATGGGTCTGGTATGTCAAGAGTTCTCCCAGCTGTAGTTAATCAGAACCCTCAGGGGACTCTACTATTCAGACCATGCCATCATTATCTCTTGTACCCAAGTCACCAGACCTCTTCTCCCTTATAACAAAAACTGTATCACAACTGCCCAATCACCTGAACCAGAGCACAGAGACCCTTACAAAGAAAGTTTGCTGAGGGTTATCCAAAGGGCTATAAACCAGTTCAGGAGACATGAAAATTGAGCCAAAAACAGGGAATTCAACTTCCTTAAAAACTCTGACTCTGAGCACCACACTGTCCTCTCTTTGAGGAGGTCAGTGCAGTTCCTATGCTGTAAGCTATCCTCTCTTACTTTCTCTAGTAAACTTTTTACTTAGTACTCTGTGTTTTACCTGAGTGTTTTCCAGTGAATTCACAAGAACCATCATCCAAGGATGGCAGTGAGTGCCCCAGCTGTACCTGGCAGGCCCTTCAGCAGAAACGATGGAAACCTCAGGAGAGTGGCACAAACTATCTAAAATGCTGAAAGTGAAAATCTGCAACCTGGATTTCTACAAGAAACAAAAATATCTTCTACAAATGAAAGCAGGCTAAGCATGGTGCATGTGAGTAATCCCAGTGGCTTGGGAGCCTGAGGCAGGAGGATCACACGTTCAAGGCCAAGCTCAGCAACTTAATGAAACCCTGTCTCAAAATAAAAAGGACTGGGAATATAGCTCAGCAGTAGAGTGCTGCTGGGTTAAATCCCCAAGACACACGCACAAAAAATTAAATTCCAGAATACCCACAAATCAAAGGAGAATTTGTCAAGATAAGAGCACAAATATACTCATACATATGTGTGTGTGTATACATATGTATATATATATATAAAATGAAGGATATATACATATATATATATATATATATATGTATATGTATATGAAGGTTCTTTGGGCATAGTCTGCCTGAGGTGGGAGATGCCCAAGCTCCAAATGACCTTACACATGGAACCCAAAACCAATCTCTACTTTTTGTGGGCCCTTAGATTGGTCTCTGTGAAAGGACTATTCTGTCCTCGTTCTTTTTATTAGGGGGAGCAGGGGGAGGTAACCAGGGATTGAACTCTGTGGTACTCTATCACTCAGCCACATCCCCAGTTCTATTTTGTATTTTATTTAGAGGCAGGGTCTCACCAAGTTGCTTCCTGTCTCGCTTTTGCTGAGGTTGGCTTTGAACTCGTTATCCTCCCACTTAAACCTCCCAAGCCACTGGGATTACAGGTATACACGACTGCACCTGGCCCTGACTGTTGTCCCCTTTCAATGCCAATTTTCAATTTGAAGTAGCAAAAGTGATCATTGCTCCTCTTCTCTAATGACAGTTAGAGGAACTTCTTCAGAGGGGGAAATGAATAAGATGGAATAGATACAGTAAAATGGTCAGGTAGTCAGGGTAATGGGCCCCAATTAAGGTCTTGTTCAAATGTAAAAACCACACTGTTCAGGCTAACCAGCAGAAACATTAATGGGTCCTGATTAAGACCTTTTTCAAATGTAAATACCACATCATGAGGCTAACCAGTGTAAACATTTCATCCAAATTCTTTGTCCCAGAGTGGTGGGAAAATAGAAGGTGGGGGTAAATTCAGATGGGAAACACAGGAAAGATTCAATTTCAAAGGACAGAACTAATAACCTGGATGCTCTTTAGGTATTGGTTTAACATAGATTTTGACCAATAGAGTTGATACTATTTTGATGCCTGTTTAACATACGTTTTGGTTAACACTCAGAACCAAAAACTACATAAGCCCCTAGGCTGTTACATTTAGGTGGAAAACTTGCCATCAGTTCCCTTCCTGCCTTGCAGTAGTTTTATTTTTTCTGCTCTCTCTCTCATGTAAATAAATCCTACTCCATTCACTCTTACCTTCCATATTATTAGTGAATTTTATTAAGTTTGTAAGACAAGAACCCAAAAACAAATTGGAGAAGCAGAGAATCTAGTTTTGTCCCAGAGTGGGAACATGAGGTTAAGGGGCTAATTCTGTAAAATGGGCCTGCTGTGCTGACCCCCGTGTGCTTTCACTTTAAAAACATCAATCTACCTACAGCCCTGCCTGGCTTATGTGGACAGGATACGTTACATTCTTAGTGAACTACCTATAATCTGCAGAAGAAATTTTGGCCACAAAATGCTGAAATGCCTATAAGAGGAATATAAGTTACCCTGAAGAGGGAGACTTTTGTGACCCTTACACAGACCAGATGCCAGAACTCAGGGAGAAGAGGATAAGTTTTCCTAACCATAAAATCTATAAAAAAGAGGCTCCAATTAGAAGTGGTCAGCATGGGCCAAAGTGACCTGGAGTTGTCATGTCCCTGGGGACTTGAATGATGTCATTCTATAGTCAGTCAAAAGTTAAGAGGTGAATTTGGGTGGACTTTTCGGAACTTTCCTGGTATTCCAAATAAAATTGGAGTGCAGGAGAGGTGAGCTGGCCCTCTTCTCTCTAAGGATCCACTCTCTCCCTTTCCTATACCTTCTAATAAACTCATGCTTGTTACTCTGAGTGACATGTCTGAAATCTTCCTGACTTGATTGCAAGAATTGAGGTTTGAAGTGAGAGAATGGACATTTTTTTAAGCTGTCTGTTTTATCTCAACTCCCTAAGGTCTCCCTCACAGTTATGGGAACAAAGCCCTTAAAGCTGTTCCAGGATATAAGATTACCAGAAACTGTTGACCAGAATCTACACCCTGTTGTAAAACATTGTGAAACATGTTGTATGTTATCAGCAAACCCAGACCCCCTTTGGAATTTCCCGGCGGCTTTGTTCCCCTTTTCCCCTTCCGTGTGCGACCCTTCCCGATGTGTGGTTTCTGCCTTTATAAACTTGTAAGATTTTCTGCTAGGGACTCAACTCCTCAACTCCTGCATGAGTCACGAGTTGGGTCCCAGCGCACTGGAATAAAAACCTCTTGCTGTTTGCATCAAGTGACGCCTCCTGCGGTTGATTGGGATTGCAGTCAATCCGTGAGACAGAGTTTGGGTCTCCTTTTTGGGGGTCTTACAGAAGGAGGAAACTTTGCACTGCCTCAGTTTGCCAAAAGGCACCAGCCCTGTAATATACCCACCAAATTTAAAAATTTACACCAAATGAAAAAAATTAAATATTAAAATGGACCAAACAAATCCTAATTAATAAGATATAGACAATCCAAGTTGTCCCAAATAAAAGAAGCTGAATTTACAAGGGAAAAAAACTGTACACAATAAAATATCCATTGATAGAGGTTCATTGCTTCACTGATGAAATTTTCTAAGTATTCAAAAATAAATAATCTTACAGAAACTCCACATGAGATAGAAGAAACTGACTTCCAATTTATTGTATGAGGTGAGGATGATCTTATATAAACAGAAAATCAGTAATATTTTATACATGAATGATGAACTATGAAAAAAGAAATCAAAGAGCAATCATAAAAATATAATATTTAGGAATAAACTTAACCAAAGGTATGAAAGACCTACATACTGAAAGATAAAAACCTTGAATGAGGCCTGTACCGTGAGCTAAGGTTCATGACTCAGACATTCTCGAACAGTGAATATCTGACTGTGAGTTCCTGAGGCCAGGAATTCCTGGTTAATGGATCAAACTTTGCCCAGTTCTCATATGAGTCATTGATGGCTCCCCACAGAAGTCTAGAAGAATCTCATCTCAGAAATTCTTAAGAATTAATTTCCAGGGGATCCAAGATGGCGGTCTAGAGGGAGGCTGCATTCCTTGTCACTCGGCAACGCCGGATTCAAGCAGAGGATATCTGTTTCTCGGTGAGGCAGTTTTTGCTGCTTATCGATCCCCTGCTCTTTACCCCATTTGTCTGCTGTGATCACCTGCAATCTGCCAACATATCTATGCCTTTTTTGAGAGCAGATTGCTCACTGTCAGGAGTTTGTCATCTGCCATTTGCCTGCCTCTTGCCTGTCCATCGCCTGCCTTGCCCCTATCCATCACCCAACGCTCAAGGTTCACCTCCCTATCATCCGACAGCTGCCAGCAGATTGACCACAGACCGCCAGTGGAGAACCAGCTGCCTGCTGCTGCCTGGAAGTTCACTGTTACAGTACCTGCAGGTTTGATTACACGTGGCTGCCGCCATTTGGAGAAAACAGCCGGGCCCTGTAGGACCCCTGGCCGGACTCACTGAGTCCCATCTCCAGGATCCCTCAGCACAACCGATCACTCCCTGCCTCTGGGGCCCTCACGTCAACTGACTGCTCCCTGTCGCCAGGACCCCCAGACCAACTGACTGTGCCCTATCACCAGGAACCCAGACCAACGGATTGCACCCGGCCTCCTGGATCCCACAACCACACCAAACACACCCGACCTACAGGACCACTGCCAGACCAACTGCATCCTGTCTCCAGGACCTCCAGCTGACCATGTCCACCCCTGAGCTGCAGCTCCCCATTTGCCAACACATTTGGAAGCCAGAGCAGCCATCTTGGATAATCCTGGAAGCCATAGCTCCGATCTTTGGGTGGGGCAAATCCCATCCTGAGATGCCTGCTGGAGGCTTGAAGCTCATTCTCAGGTACCTCTCATACATCAGGCTACTGAATACTGGGAGATTTCATTAGTATATGACTATTATACAGTAGATTTTCTTTTTTCTCCTTTTTTTAAAAAAAATTTAAGTTTTTATTTCTTTATGTTTCTTGCTTTCTTTTCCTTCTGTTTACCTGTTCCCTCAGAGTCACTTTCTCCCTTATTTACATGATGTTATTGTCCCCATAGGGGCTATTTGGTCTAGGATTGCATAGTGTCTGATTTGGGTACTGCTAATATTGATCTCCCCTTAAAGAAAGGGTTTTGGACTCCTATAGGGCCACTATGAGCCTATAGGGGGAAATCTGCAATACCCCAGATCTGCAGCGCTAGAGGGGAAGATACATGAACAACATGAGAAAACAAGGGAAGAAAATGATCCAAACAAACCTAGATTCTATAGTAATAGAATCCAATGACAGTATGGGAGAAGAAAAGTCAGAAAAGGACTTCAGATTATACATGATTAAGATGATTCCCAAAGCAAAGGATGAGATAAGAGAGCAAATGCAGGCAATGACTGATAATACTAATAAGCTGAAAGAGCACCTGCAAGAAGCAAAAGATCATTTCAACAAAGAGATAGAGATTCTCAAAAAAAACCAAATGGAAATTCTTGAGATGAAGGAAACAATAAACCAAATAAAAAACTCAATGGAAAGCATAACCAACAGACTAGACCACTTGGAAGACAGAACCTCAGACAATGAAGACAAAATATTTAATCTTGAAAATAAAGTTGCCCAAACAGAGAAGATGGTAAGAAATCATGAACACAATCTCCAAGGACTATGGGACATCATGAAAAGACCAAATTTAAGAATTATTGGGATTGAGGAAGGCACAGAGATACAAACCAAAGGAATGAACAACCTATTCAATGAAATAATATCAGAAAATTTCCCAAACCTGAAGAATGAAATGGAAAATCAAATACAAGAGGCTTACAGAACACCAAATGCACAGAATCACAACAGATCCACACCAAGGCACATTATAATGAAAATGCCTAACATTCAAAATAAAGATAGGATTTTGAAAGCCGTGAGAGAAAAGCATCAGATTACATATAGGGGGAGACTAATATGGATAAGAGCAGACTTCTCAACCCAGACTCTAAAAGCTAGAAGGGCCTGGACCAACATATTTCAAGCTCTGAAAGAACATGGTTGCCAACCAAGAATGCTATATCCAGCAAAACTAACCTTCAGATTCGAAGATGAAATAAAACCCTTCCATGAGAAACAAAAGTTAAAAGAATTTGCAAATAGAAATCCTGCACTACAGAATGTTCTCAACAAAATATTCCATGAGGAGGAAATGAAAAACAACAATATAGGTCAGCAAAGGGAGGAACTACCTTAGAGAAAAACCACTCAAAGGTGAAACCAAGCCAACTTAAAAACCAAAAATAAGCCAAATTACTGGGAATACAAATCATTTCTCCATAATAACCCTGAACGTTAATGGCCTAAACTCATCAATCAAAGGACATAGACTGGCAGAATGGATTAAAAAGAAAGACCCAACAATATGCTACCTGCAAGAGACTCATCTCATAGAAAAAGACATCCACAGACTAAAGGTGAAAGGATGGGAAAAAACCTACCATGCACATGGACCCAGTAAAAAAGTGGGGGTTTCCATCCTTATATCAGATAAAGTAGACTTCAAGCCAAAGTTAGTCAGAAGGGATAAAGAAGGACATTTCATACTGCTTAAGGAAACCATAAATCAGGAAGACATAACGATAGTAAATATTTATGCCCCAAACAATGGTGCATCCCTGTACATCAAACAAATCCTTCTCAATTTCAAGAATCACATAGACCACAACACAATAATTCTGGGTGACTTTAACGTTCCGCTGTCTCCACTAGATAGATCTTCCAAACAAAATCCAACCAAAGAAACCATAGAACTCAATAACACAATCAATAACCTAGACTTAATAGACATATATAGAATATTCCATCCATCAACGAGTGGATACACTTTCTTCTCAGCAGCACATGGAACCTTCTCGAAAATAGACCATATGTTATGCCACAAAGCAGCCCTTAGGAAATGCCAAAAAATAGAGATACTGCCTTGTGTTCTATCAGATCATAATGGACTGAGAGTAGAAATCAATGACAAAGTAACAAAAGGAAATTGCTCCAACACTTGGAGACTAAATAATATGCTATTGAATGAAACATGGATAACAAAAAACATCAGGGAGGAGATTAAAAATTTCTTAGAGCTCAATGAGAATGATGATACAACATATCAAAATCTCTGGGACACTATGAAAGCGGTACTAAGAGGAAAATTCATTGCATGGAGCGCATTCTAAAAACCTTGAATGAAAGAAAATAAAGACATCAATAAGTGGGAAAATATCCTGTGTTCATGCATTGGAATAATTAATATCATTAGAATAAACATATTACCCAAAATGATGTAGAGGTTCAACACAATCCCTAACAAAATTCCAATATCATTTTCAATGTGAATAGAATAGAAAAAGAGAAGAATTCATATGGAACAATGACAATAGCAAAACAACAAGAAAATCCCTAAATTTAAACAGCCAAGGCAATCCTGAGGAATAAAGAACAAAACTACTGACTTCAAACTGTACTACAGTATAGTGTCACAGTCATAGTAAAAAATAGCATGGTCTTACCATAAAAAAATAAACACATGAAGCAATAGAGAGAATAGAGAGTCTGGAAATGAACCCATTTATGTACAGTCAATTGATTTTTCCATCAAGGTACCAAGCATACAAAAAGAGAAAAGAATAGTGTCCTCAATAAGCAGTGCCAGAAAAATGGGATATCCACATGCAGGTAAATATTGGACAATTATCTCACACCATACACAAACAATAACTCAAAATGCATTAAAGAATTAAATGTATGGTCTCAAAATATAAAATTACTAGAAGAAAACATTGGGGGAAAACTATATGGCATTGATATAAGCAACAATTTTTTTTTAAATCATCAAACCCTCTGATCTCCAGGAAAAGTAAAAACTGACAACTGGAATCACATGAAACTAAAAAGCTTCGACAAAGTAAAGAAAGTAACTAACAATGTGAAGAGACAACATATAGATTTGAGGAAAGTATTTGCATCCAAAAAGGAGTTAATGTCCACAATACATAAGAAATTCAAACAACTTCATAACAAGATAACAAATAATCAAAATTAAAAATGGGCAAAGTACTTGAATAAAAGACATACAAAAGGCCAACACATGTATGAAAAAATATTCAACACTGCTATCATCAAGGAAATGGAAATTAAAATCACAATAAGATATCACCTCATACCCATCAGGATGTCAATTACCAAAAAGACAAAAGATAATGGGTTGGCAAGAATATGGAGAAAAGCAAACCTTTATATAACATGGGTGGAAATGTAAATTAGTACAGCTATTATGAAAAACTCTATGGAGTTTTTTTAAAAAAATTAAAAATAGAATTACCATTTCTTTAGTTAGCTTTTTCACTGCTGTGACTAAAAGATCTGACAAGAACAATTCTAGAGGAGCAAATGTTCATTTGAGGGCCCATCATTTCAGAGATCTAAGCCCACAGGAGGTTGGCTCCATTCCTTGGCGTTCAAGGTGAGGCAGAACAACATGAAGGAAGAGTGTGGCAGAGGGAAGCAGCTCACATGATGATCAGGAAGCAGAGAGAGACTCCACTTGCAAGATACAAAATATATACTCCAAAGGCAGGCCCCTAATTATCCACCTCTTCCAGTCATACCATACCTCCATTCAGTTACACTCAGTTAATCCTGTCAGGGAATTCATTCACTGATTGGGTTAAGGCTCTCACAACCCACTAATTTTTCCTCTAAACCTTGCATTGTCTTACTCATGGGACATCTCATATCCAAACCATAACATTCTACCCTTGGTCCCCAAAATCTCATGACCATCTCACAATGAAAAATACATTAAGTTCATTTCAGAGTCCCCATAGTCTCAACGGTTCAAGAATTGCCCTAAAGTTCAAGTCCAACAACTCCTCTGGGACTTAGGGCAAGCAGACATCATGAACTCCTATAAAAATCAAAAACCATTTCAAGTGTCCAATATATAAACATACAGAGTAAATATTTTCATTCACAAAAATAGGAGCATAGGAAGAAGGGACAAGACAAAAACAAGACTGAAATCCAGCTGTTAGGCACCTGGGGCATTTGGCATGGTGATTTTCTGTCCACAGGGCTTTTATAGCTCCACCCCATGTTGGTTGCAGCCCAAATGTCTTTTCTGCTGACTTGTCTCAGCTCAATCTCTGCAGCCTTCCTCAGCAGACATTCCATGCTACTGGCATTTCTTAATCTTGGGGGTCTCCACTGAAGTTTTGGTTTCCTACTCACATCTCCATGCATCACTCTCTTAGGGACTGCCAACCAGGACTCTGACCATAGAGCACTTTGCCTGGTCTCCTAGGCCTTCCTTGAAAATCTTGGTGGAAGCCTCCATGACCCCCTAAATCCATCATCTAGCATTACTGCAGAACCAGTACCATTTGGTTGATGCCAAAGTCTGATGCCATCTTGAGCAGCAGCCAAAACTCCACAGACCCTGGTTGCAGCAGCCTCTGAGTGCCTGGGTAGCTGGGTATGTTGAAAAAATGTCCTAGGTACCTTTGTGCAAACACTGGTCTCTTCTCAAGAGAATTTTCACTTTTATTCCCTTGAGCCTGAGATGGGCATGGTTCTGCCTGCTCCTGAGATGCCCTCAAGCCATCTTACTTATTTCTAGGCAAGGTCGTAAGCATTTCTTTAGTGGCAGTAATGTCCTTAACAACTCCAACTTCTTAGCCCCATTTTTTCTCCCACTTACAAGTCCAAGTTTGTCAAATCTTTTCACTCTGCTTTCTGCTCCTGATTATCACAATAAGTTTGGCTAAAAGCCATCAGCAATATCCATGCCACTACCTGAATGCTATGCTATTGAGAAATTTCATCCAGCAGATAAAGAAGTCTATCACTTTTAAAATCAACCTTGCAGTAAGTCTCAGGACACTGCAAAATGCAGACTGCTTCTTAGTCAAAACATAACATGAATGACCTCTAGTCCAATTACCAATAATGTCCTTTTTTTCGTCCAAACTCTCTTGAGTCCTGTTTTCACTGTCCATGGTCCTACTGGCAATATGGTCTTCTGTGTTCCCACCAGAATCTGTCATTAAGCTACACCTACAATTTAAAGCATTTCCAACTTGCACTGCTGCACATCTCAAAATTCCTCAACCAATTCCAAAAAGCTCCAAAAGCTTCTGAAACACATGGTCAGTTTAATCACAGCAACAACCCTACTCTCAGTACAAATTTCTGTTTTAGTCAGCTTTCTCAATGCTGTGACAAGAACACCTGACAAGAACAATTTTAGAAAAGGAAAAGTGTATTTGAGGGCTCATTATTCCAAAGATCCTAGTCCATAGGAGGCTGGTTCCATTCCTTAGGGCTCAAATATAAGGTAGAACACATCGAGGTAGAGTGTGGCAGAGGGAAGAAGCTAACAGTGTGACAGAAAGCAGAGACTCAACTTGCCAGATACAAAACATATACCCCAAAAGGCATGTTCCCAATGACCTACCTCCTCCAGCCACACCATACCTGCCTTCAGTTACCACTCAGTTAATCCTGTCAGGGGATCAAGTCACTGATTTGGTTAAGGCTTTTATAATTCAATCATTTCTTCTCTAAACTGTCTTGCATTGTCTCCACACATGAGCTCTTGGGGGACACTTCACATTCAAATCATAACACTTATGATCTAGAATTCCCACTTCTGGCTATTTACCCAAAAGATGTGAAATCAGTCTGTCCCAGAAATGTCTGAACTCCCATGTTAATTTCAGCCAACTTATGAAATCAACCTAAGTGCCTATCGATGAATGAGTAAACAAAGAAAATGTGGTGCATATGCACAATGGAATACCTATGTGATTTTATGTGTATAAATTCCAAAATAATTTTCTACCTGGAATTAATAGGTAAGCTCAGCAACTGTTCTGGATATAAAGTCTGATACAAAAGCATCAAATTTTTAAACAATTAAAAAAATTTGAAAATAAAATTTAAGAGATACATTATAATGTCATTAAAACCTGTATTTAGTGATATATTTAACTACACAACTACAAAAAGTTGACACAGAAAACTATAAATAATTACTGAGAGGAATTAATGAAGACCTAAATAAACAGAAGGCTATGTATGTCCATGTGTCAGTACCTTCAATATACCTGTATTAAATATTTACTTTCTTCCAGGAGATAATTTTGTATACATTGGTGAAACAGTCCTAATAATTAAGGACAAGTTCATAAGGCAAAAATTGTCAGCCAAGCTCAGCAAATAAAATGACTCTGTATTGAGCACTAGTTTTATTGTACCTAGCATCATAAACACCTCTCTCTGTCTGTCCTCGTGTCTCTCTCTCTCTCCCTTTTCTTTATAATGGGGAGTTTAGTTCTTTGACTTCTGACTATAACACAGAAAAGTAGCCATAACTAAGATTTCAAGGAACTAGCAAAACCAAGCTAAATGTCCTAATCTATGTACCTACTTCTTCAGAATTTGCTAAGCAATTTAGGAAACATCCTGAGTACAAGCAAACCAAGATAAAACCTTTCAGGTTCCATAAAACAAACATCGCTTTCTACGGGGTGATCCAAGATGGCAGACTAGAGGGTGACTGCATCTCCAGTCGCTCCAGAACCCAGGATTCAGGAAGGGGAGGCATTGAGAAACTCGGACTAAAATAGAGCCACGGGGTGAGTCTCCCCTACTCGGTGAAGCTCGGCCTGGGCGGCAGGCCCGGATTCACGTGGCTTATTAGAGTAGGGCAGGGTAGCTAGAGTCTTTCCCAGGCAGCACTGTGCACTCCGGCGGTGGGCTCCTCCCACACGGCCAGCTTCTCCAAGCAGGCCCACCAGTGAGAGCCTTTCCACAGAGAGACAGGTCCAAACCCTGGAATCAGTAGCGGGCTAGGGGCAGCTTTCTTCGGAAGCACTGCATTATCAAGTTCCTCCAAGACTTCAGGCTACTGAAGGCTGGGAGGTGATACACTGGAAATCTACAGGGACATTATAAGCCAATAGAGGAAATCTGCAATATCTTAGAGACCCACTGACATCGACCAATATGAGAAAACAAGGGAAGAAAATGTCCCAAACAAACCTAGATACTATATCAATAAAACCCAATGACAGCACAGCAGAAGAAATGTCAGAAAAGGAGTTCAGAATGTACATAATTAAAACAACCAGGGAAGAAACGAGGAGATGAAAGAGCAAATACAGGCATTGAATGATCGCACCAATCAACAGTTAAAAGAGCAAATATGAGAAGCCAGAGATCATTTCAATAAAGAGTTAGAGATACTGAAAAAAAACCAAACAGAAATTCTTGAAATGAAGGAAACAATAAATCAAGTTAAAAACTCCATAGAAAGCATAACCAATAGGATAGAACACCTGGAAGACAGAACGTCAGCATTGAAGAAAAAATATTTAATCTTGAAAACAAAGTTGAACAAACAGAGAAGATGGTAAGAAATCATGAACAGAATCTATAAGAATTCATGGGATAGCATGAAAAGGTCAAATTGAAGAATTATTGGGATTGAGGAAGGCTTAGAGAAACAAACCAAAGGAATGAAGAATCTGTTCAATGAAATAATATCAGAAAATTTCCCAAATCTGAAGAATGAAATGGAAAACCAAGTACAAGAGGCTTATAGGACTCCAAATATATGAAATTGCAACAGACCCAAAACAAGGCACACTATTATGAAAATACCTAACATACAAAATAAAGACAGAATTTTAAAGGCCGCGAGAGAAAAGAATCAAATTACATTCAGGGGGAAACCAATAAGAGTATCAGCAGATTTTTCAATCCAGACCCTAAAAGCTAGAATGGCGAGGAACAATATTTACCAAGCCCTGAAAGAAAATGGATGCCAACCAAGAATCTTATACCCAGCAAAACTTACTTTCAGATTTGACAATGAAATAAGATCCTTCCATGATAAACAAAAGCTAAAGGAATTTACAAAAAGAAAGCCAGCATTACAGAACATTCTCAGCAAAATATTCCATGAGGAAGAGATGAAAAACAACGATGCAAATCAGCAACAGGGGGAACTAGCCTAAAGGAATAGCCAAATAAAGGAGAAACCAAATCATGTCAAAAAACAAAAATGAGTCAAATGACTGGGAATACAAATCATATCACAATAATAACCCTGAATGTTAATGGCCTGAACTCATCAATCAAAAGACATAAACTGGCAGATTGGATGAAAAAGAAAAATCCAACAATATGCTGCCTGCAAGAGACTCATCTCATAGAAAGAGATACCCATAGACTAAAGGTGAAAGGATGGCAAAAAACATACCATGCACACAGACACAGCAAAAAAGCTGGAGTATCCATCCTCATTTCAAATAATGTGGACTTCAAGCCAAAACGAGTCAGAACAGATAAAGAAGGACATTACATACTGCTTAAGGGAAGCATAAATCTGCAAGACATAACAATCATAAATATCTATGCCCTCAACATTGGCTCATCCATGTACATCAGACAAATCCTTCTCAATTCCAGAAATCAAATAGACCACAACACAATAATACTAGGCGATTCTAACACACCTCTCACACTACTGGATAGATCGTCCAAACAAAAATTGAATAAAGAAACCATAGATCTCAATAACACAATCAACAATTTAGACTTAACCGACTTATATAGAATATACCATCCAACAAAGTACAAATACACTTTCTTCTCAGCAGCACATGGATCCTTCTCTAAAATAGACCATGTCTTATGCCACAAAGCTACTGTTAGCAAATACAAGAAGATAGAGATACTACCTTGTACTCTATCAGATCATAATGGATTGAAATTAGAAATAAATGACAGAATAAAAAACAGAAACTTCTCCGATACCTGGAGATTAAATAATACACTATTATATGATGAATGGATAACAGAAGACATCAGGAGGGAAATAAAAAAATTCTTAGAAGTAAACGAGAACAAAGACATATCATATCAAAATCTCTGCAACACTATGAAAGCAGTACTTAGAGGAAGATATATTTCATGGGGCACATTCAACAAAAGAAGTAGAAATCAACAAATAAACGACTTAATGCTACAGCGCTAAGCCCTAGAAAAAGAAGAGCAGACCAACACCAAAAGTAGTAGAAGACAGGAAATAGTTAAAATCAGAGCTAAAATCAACAAATTTGAAACAAAAGAAACAATTGGGAAAATTAACAAAATAAAGAGTTGGTTCTTTGAAAAAATAAACAAAATTGATAAACCCTTAGCCACACTAACAAAGAGAAAGAGGGAGAAAACTCAAATTGCTACAATTCAGAATGAACAAGGAAATATCACAACAGACACGAGTGAAATACAAAACATAATTAGAAGCTATTTTGAAAATCTATACTCTAACAAAATAGAAAACCTCGAAGACATCAAGTTTCTAGAGACATATGAATTACCTAAACTGAATGAGGAGGACATACACAACTTAAATAAATCAATTTCAAGCAATGAAATAGAAGAGGTCATCAAAAGCCTACCAACAAAGAAAAGTTCAGGACCAGATGGGTTCTCAGCCGAATTCTACAAAACCTTTGAAGAAGAGCTCATTCCAATACTCCTCAAACTATTCCATGAAATAGAAGAGGAGGAAACCCTTCCCAAACTCATTCTATGAAACCAATATCACTCTGATACCTAAACCAGACAGAGACACATTGAGGAAAGAAAATTTCAGACCAATATCCTTAATGAACATCGACGCAAAAATTCTCAACAAAATTTTAGCAAATCACATACAAAAACATATTAAAAAGATAGTGCACCATGATCAAGTGGGTTTCATCCCAGGGTTGCAAGGTTGGTTCAACATCAGGAAATCAATAAATGTAATTCGCCACATCAATAGACTTAAAGTCAAGAATCACATGATTATTTCAATATATGCAGAAAAAGCATTTGATAAAATACAGCACCCCTTCATGCTCAAAACACTAGAAAAAATAGGGATAGTGGGAACATTCCTTAACATTGTAAAGGCCATCTATGCTAAGCCCATGGCCAAAATCATTCTAAATGGTGAAAAACTGAAAGCATTCCCCCTAAAAACTGGAACAAGACTGGGATGCCCTCTTTCACCAATTCTATTGAACATTGTCCTTGAAACTCTAGCCAGAGCAATTAGACAGACCAAAGACATTAAAGGGATACGAAAAGGAAAAGAAGAACTCAAACTATTCCTGTTTGCTGATGACATGATTATATATTTAGAGGAACCAGGAAATTCCACCAGAAAACTCTTAGAACTCATAAGTGAATACAGTAAAGTAGCAGGTTACAAGATCAATGCTCATAAATCCAATGCATTTTTATACACAAGTGATGAATCTTTGGAAAGAATAATTAGGAAAACTATCCCATTCACGATAGCCTCGAAAAAAATAAAATACTTGGGAATCAATCTCACAAAAGAGGTGAAAGACCTCTACAATGAGAACTATACAACACTAAAGAAAGAAATTAAAGAACACCTTAGAAGATGGAAAGATCTCCCATGTTCTTGGATAGGCAGAATTAATATTGTCAAAATGGCCATACTACCTAAAGTGCTATAGAGATTCAATCCAATTCCAATTAAAATCCCAATGATGTACCTTACAGAAATAGAGCAAGCAATCATGAAATTCATCTGGAAGAATTAAAAAACCCAGAATAGCTAAACAATCCTTAGTAGAAAGAGAGAAGCAGGGGTATCACAATACCAGATCTTCAACTCTATTACAAAGCAATAGTAACAAAAAAGGTATGGTATTGGTACCAAAATAGACAGGTAGATCAATGGTACACAACAGAGGACATGGACACAAACCCAAATAAATACAATTTTCTCATACTAGACAAAGGGGCCAAAAATATGCAATGGAGAAAAGACAGCCTCTTCAACAAATGGTGCTGGGAAACTGGAAAACCATATGCAACAGAATGAAATTAAACTCATATCTCTCACCCAGCACAAAACTCAACTCAAAATGGATCAAGGACCTCAGAATCAGACCAGAGATCCTGCATCTTATAGAAGAAAAAGTAGGTCCAAACCTTCAACTTGTTGGCTTAGGATCAGACTTCCTTAACAGGACTCCCATAGCACAAGAAATAAAAGCAAGAATCAACAACTGGGATAGATTCAAACTAAAAAGCTTTCTCTCAGCAAAGGAAACTATCAGTAATGTGAAGAGAGAGCCTACAGAGTGGGAGAATGTCTTTGCCACTCATACTTCAGATAGAGCACTAATTTCCAGAATCTATAAAGAACTCAAAAAACTCTACACCAAGAATGCAAATAATCCAGTCAACAAATGGGCTAAGGAAATGAACAGACACTTCACAGAAGATGTACCAGCAACCAACAGATATATGAAAAAATGTTCAACATCTCTAGTAATGAGAGAAATGCAAATCAAAACCACCTTAAGATTCCATCTCACCCCAATTAGAATGGCGATTATCAAGAACACAAGCAACAATAGGTGTTGGGGAGGATTTGGGGAAAAAGGTACACTCATACATTGCTGGTGGGGCTGCAAATTAGTGCAGCCACTCTGGAAAGCAGTATGGAGATTCCTCAGAAAGCTTGGAATGGAACCACCATTTGACCCAGCTATCTCACTGCTTGGCCTATACCCAAAGGGCTTAAAATCAGCATACTACAGAGATACAGCCACATCAATGTTCATAGCTGCTCAATTCACTATAGCCAGATTGTGGAACCAACCTAGATGCCCTTCAGTTGATGAATGGATAAAGAAACTGTGGCATATATATACAATGGAATATTACTCCGCCATGAAGAATGATAAAATTATGGCATTTGCAGGCAAATGGATGAAATTGGAGAATATCATGAGATAAGCCAATCTCAAAAAACTAAAGGACGAATGATCTTGCTAATAAGCAGATGAGGACATATAATGGGGGGTAGGAGGGTTGAGCGTTAGGGTTAGGGTTAGGTTTAGGGTTAGGGAAAAGGAGGGTGGTAAGAATGGAAGAAGGAAGGACTGTATAGAGGGAAAAGAGGGGTGGGCAGGAAGGGAAAAAAATAACAGAATGAATCAAACAACATTGCCCTATGTAAATTTATGATCACACAAATGGTATGCCTTGACTCCATGTACAAATAGAGAAACAATATGTATCCCATTTGTTTAAATAATTTTAAAAAATCATCTTTTTAGGAAGTTATAAATTTTTTTGAATGTGACTTTTCTATTTAAGGATGGAATGATTTGTGCAAATTATTTAATTTTCCAGGTTCTCAATTTTCTCAACAGCAAAAACTGAAATTTTTTCTTCCCTAGAAGAGTTGTTGTGAGGAAAAAAAGGTAAATAAAAGACATCCAATGTTACTTTCTTTCTTTCCCATTTTCAAGTCTAGAGATGACCTTGCAGTAATTGTTTGAAACTTTAAATTAAATATCATTCAATACCAATATTAGGTGATAATTAAACTCATAGTTTCAAGTTAGCTGGAGAAGGTAAAATATCCGAGATAACTTTCCCTTTATTATAAATTCTGCCGAGTAGTTTTTGAATGTTTAAGGAAACACGATTTATAATGTATCAGTTTTGCTTTGGAATCTGAGTTTGTGGTTATATCTTTGGGTCTCAGATGCTGAATTTGACCCTTGGGAGATAATGAAACATTAAACTAACAAGAAAAAATTTGAATTTTAATACCTTCACCAATAAATTGTTCATGGCCACCTGAAGCACATATAGAAAAGGATTCTAAGACTGTGTCTGAAGTCATCAGAAAATCAATCAACATCTGTGGGTGTGGGAGGAGGCAATGTTAGCAAGCATACCATTTTCTGAAAATCCTACCTTAACCCTCAATATACAGCTTTTTAGAGTATAAGAAATCCTCTTAATGTGAAATATGTTCTTCAACATTCCACATGGTAGAAAAGGTGTTCTTTGTGCATTAAATTCAAAAAACATATAATGACCAGAAAGCATGTTTAAAATTATTTGTATTTTATTAATGAAAAACTTCACATGCATTTGAAATATACTTTATATTTTCAATTTTATGCCTTATTATTTATCCAAATTCTTGTCAATCTTTGGTATTCATATAGACTTGAGGTTACTTGCAATGACTCATTTATATCCTATTGGTTTTTTATAACACATATGTTTTAAAAATTCCTCTATGCAATATGTTTCAGAATTAAGAAAAATCATACATGAAGTAAAACATCACATTGTCTCTCATAAGTATGTGCAAATACTAGGTATTGAAATTTAACTGTACATTTTTCCTTTTTTGCTTAGTTTTTATTGATGCGTATTGTACACAATAATGGATTTCATTGTGGCATATTTGGACAACCACAAAACATGCTCTATCAGTTTCATTCCCCAGTATCTCATCTTGCCCTCTGCTCTCCCTCCCAGATCCCATTCCTCAAACTTACTTGTATTCCATTTTCATGAGATACCTTCTCCTCCCACATTTTACTCTTATCCTTTTTCTTCTCATTCTAACCAGCATACTATTATTTATGATCTTAATGATTGACACTCTTAACTGAACTGAGGTGAAATTTCAGTGTAGTTGATTTGAATTTCCCTGATGGTTAGGAATGTTGAACATAATTTCATAATTTCATATAATTGTTGACCACTTGTACTACTTCTCTTGAGAAATTTCTGTTTAGTTCATTTGCCCATTTATTGACTGAGTTGTTTTTATTTTTTTGTGTGGTGTTGAGATTTTTTCTTTTTAGTTCTTTATATATTCTAGATATTAATCCTCTGAGAAGAGTAGCTGGCAAAGATTTTCTCTTATTTTGTGGGTTCTCTCTTTGTATAAAACCACAGAGAATCAGTATCTTCTGATAAAAAGAGTTCCTAAATAACAGCTTGCAGAACCATGCTGTGTTACTAGCTTATCTGCAGCTCCACCAGCAAGTTCCAGAGAATAAAATCATATTAAATCAATATGGATAATTGATTCTTCTTTCAGTGCCATAGTTTAAAATACCAAATTTTATATGATCTTGGCTCCATAGTAAGATGAAGAATACAACACATCTCTTATATATTGCTAACTTTTATGTGACTACATCAGCACAATTTTCAGTTAGATGTATCTAGGAAATGTGTTTTTGCCTGGCTTAGTTGGCACTTTGAAGTGGAATTTTTTAAAACATTCTTCAATATCATCACTCCTTCCACACTCCAGTCTGTAACTTAAACAGAGAAGCGAATACTACCAAAGCTAATGAACCACAACTGTAAAGAATAATTCTCACAGGGACATTAACTGATGAACGTTTCAGTAGTTCATGTTAAGTAACCACAAATCCTCCAGTTGTTGGGGTTGGTGGTGAATAGTCCTTGTCTTTGTTCTTATTTCCTTTTAATCATTCTCTTCCTTGCTGGCATAACATGGCCCATTTTTTTTTCTTTCAGTGAAGTACCAGATTTATTGCAGTGGCTTGGTAGACTCATGGGATCATTTTACCAACAAAAGCATACATAATTCATAGGAACAATATTTGATATGACATAATTCTTGGTGGCCCTATCCAGCAATAATTCCATCTTAACACATAACTATTATAATGTCAGGTTGGTCTGTAAGCTCCCTCTTTAGTTTTTGTTGTTGCTACTCTTTTTTAAATGCAGCACTACAGTTTCCAGAACTTAGGGCAGAGATTCTAATTTTAAGATGATTGTTAACCAGGAGGTTTTGTTTATTGTTTGTGGGTTTTTCTTTTTCTTTTTTCATTATTTCTTTTTTAAGTAATGAATCATTATAAAGCTAAAATCCTTTGGCATGTCATAGGTTAATGCACCTGGGAACTTCCAGGTATATGACAATTTGACCATATGCAGAGCATTTTGAGAGACATGAAGTATAAACATGTAAAAATAGACAGTCCCTACCCTTAGAAATCTTCTGTATTATTATTGAATTATATCGTTAAATTCAACAATGGCTTATTGAGCAATGACTATAAATAGAACATTTTACAAGATTTCATGACATTCAGTCCTTGTTCACAATATGACTGAGATCTGTTTTCCAAATAATTTGATATTTATAGTGAAGTAATAATATACATAGCATATTACAAGTGTTTGTAGCTCCAAATGGGTACATTAATGCACACTCTTGCCTCACCATTTCAACTGAAATGTCTTCTAAGAATGTGACTCGAATAAATATATATATATATCCAATATATATATCCAATGCCAAACCTAGTCTGGATGGATATTCCTTAATGTACCTAATGTACCTACATGATTACTGTGGGAAAGAGATAAAGAAAATGTTTCTCTAATAAAGTTGGTATAAAGTTGGTTAAGTGCTAGTGGTAGTATTATGTGATCCCAAAGAAGGTTAAGGGAGGAATAATTCATCTGGAAAGAGTCTAATAAATATCAGTTACTTGAAAGTTTAGAATGAAAATAATTGCTTTTTATTATAAGTTATGAAAATGGACTGGATTTTTTCATTTGCATTACTTTTGGGAGTTAAGATTATTATTTTTAATCTACACTTAAATAATTTAATAGTTGTATTTTGTTTTCTTCTAATACAACAACCAATTGTCCCCAAACCAGAGAAAGTCTAAAGTGCTCCATGGCATCAAAGACATGGCCTCCTGAGAAATTCTTTGGAATTGAAGAATTCTGAGTTAGTGAAATTGTCTTAAACAGAAATATTTAGAGAACTATAATCTGGCATCAGTGGAACCAACAGAGGGTACCAATGGAGAGTGGGTTACCACTGAACATATACTGTGTAGTATACACCAGGTTGTCTAGTAGACGCTGATGAGAAATGGAGAGTAATACGCTGGTTTTGGTCTCAAGGAGCTAAGAGTAAATTGACCTATGAATGAGGAAGGAAAAAATTAACATGTTTAGCTTTGCTTTCAGGAAATCATACCGCTCTTTATTTTAAGCCAGTGGCTCCCCAAATATGGATCCTGGACCAGCAGCAGAACGTGGAAACTTGTCAAGAAACAAACCCCTAAGTGCCCTGCCAAGATATCCAGGATCATGAATTCAGGGAGTAGGACCCTGCTGCCTGTTTTAACAGGTATTGGGTGCTACGACAGTGATGCACACTTAAATGTGAGAGCCACAGTCGAGGCCAGCTCCAGTGCATTCCCTGTGCTCTCCCATAGACATCAATACCACTGCAGTAGCCAAAGTTGTGCCTTCCTACTCATTACTTTATGCAAATTCAGAAAATATTGAAATGATTATGTATATTAAACAGTAGCCCAAAATTTAACATTTTTTGTTTACTTAAACAATAATATTTATTGTTGTAAATCTATGATCCTAGTAAAGTTTCCATAATAACTTTGGATTTTTCTTTACTTTCTGTGTTATTCACTAAAGTACTTGATATTGAGTTAAAATATCACATAAAGTGGTTTTAATGACTGAAGAGATCTCATACACATTCTTACTTGTAAACTAAATTTTAGTATGAAAGCATTGTAACCACACTGCAAAATGTTGGATTTCTGCTGCTTTATAAACATCAATGTGAAGAAGAGATAGACATACAGTGTCAACTAAATCTAAGACCCCTCTCTCCTCCAAAGTAAGACGTATTCAGTGATGCTATCCTATTCATTTATCAGTAGCAGCAGCAGCATCTCTGATTATGACTATTTTAAAGAAGAAGAATGGTCCTCCATTACAACCTATCAGAATTCACTTTAATTATTATAGCGTTTTAAGCTGTTTCATTAAATGGATGCATATATTTTCCTTGGGCTAACCCCATGAGTCCACCTGACATAAGTGCCTGTCATAAAAGAAAGAGACAAGAGAAAGACAGCACTTCTGTCCACTTGATGATTTCTCAAGCACAGGCAACTTGGTGACATAACAAGATAACCTCTCTGGTTTCCTTGAGGAGGAAATGAGGAAAATACTGGAGATGCAGTCAACATCTGATAGCCCAGTGGAACGCCATTAGTTCTACCCAGGGGTTCAGAGGTGGTCAGTCTGATTCTCTCCTACTCCTTCATCTGACCTCATGATCTCTCTAGTGTTCCTCCTTGCAAATAATCTGAAATTTTCTACTAATCCTTGCCATATGCTATGGCTGGGATTTGATCATTATTTTTCATCTGTCAACAGAAGTGTACCATTTACCTTCCACCTCTAGACATTTGTTTAAACCTCTCAGCTTCTTGTTCATCCTCTTTCCATGTTTCTTACTGTAAGTTTACTCTTTCTTTCACTTCAAATTCATCTTCTAGTGGGGCCTCAAACAAGACAGAGAGCATGCCTCTGATCAGTCCACAATTTCCACTATAATTCTGTTATTAAGTCACTTTTTTCTTCTTTCCTCTTATTTTCCTTCCTCCCTGGCAGTCTCCCTCAGATCCCTGCTCTAACTCTGGTCTATGGATTCCTGTAACCCCATCCTCTGCTTTATTCTACTGACTCTTTTTATTTCAGAAACTCAAAAATAATCACTCTTGCAATATTAAAGTTTTCCTATGAGGGTAAGTAAAAGGATTCAAAGGAAGAATAATGGGGACACAACATGCTTAAATGTTAGGAAGCAATACGCTCTCAAACACTGATAAAATATCAAAGCCAGAATATTCTTTAGCAGTCAGGGAAGAGAAATGCCAATAACAATCGTATATGTCTGATTTTCACCATGTCATGCCTATTTTCTTGGATCCTTGAAAGCAGTACTGTACCTTGTACACTACTGTGAACCTGGAACATCACAGGTATTTAATACATGCTTATGGAGAAAATGAAGTGTAGTAGTAGTAGTAGTATCTTCTAGTATAATAATAAAATCAAATCTATGAAAGGTAATTGGAACGAAGTTAAAAAAAAAAAAAAAAAGACTTGCATATGTCATATCCAGGTCACTGATTAGCTGAGAGGGGAGGAGAAAAGTCTCAAAAAACATTCTTTATAGCATTTCAGAGAATAGATCAGAACACCACTGAATGCAGTTAAGGTTTTCAAAATATGAAGGTACCATATCTGACTCCTACATGGTAAGCTTTTCAGGCAAAAGAAAAGAAGGACCAAACACATTATGTGTTAAATAAGAAAGCTGAATATCCAGATGACTGAAAAGATGTGTAATCTTAATTCTGAACACCTGAAATAATACCCAGGAGATCCACAGTGCACCCAGTCAGATTGAGATGAAGACTTAACACAGAAGAATTTTGGAGCCATCTGTTTATAGTCAAATAGCTGCAAGCGTCTTCCATGTATGTAATGGACAACTCTCTTGTTTCCACCTACCCAAACACTCAAGATGCTGCAAGTTGAATGGGAATGAGTGAGACCTTCTGAGTGATCCTGCTGTGTAGCACCCCTGAGGCCATCACTGCCATCTCCAGCTGACTTGTGGGTAGAAGGAATTGGTGGAGAATAAAACCATAATCACAAATCTGATGGCAAGCAGGCCTTTTGTCAGCAGTTGCAGATACAACGTACTTGAATGTTAGGCAGCAACACACTCTCAAACACTGATAAACAACATGATGTCCTTGTCCTGCAGAGGAGTCATAGCTCTGTCTAGCAAATTTAACATAGATCAGATAAAGTCACTGATTTATGAGTAACAACACAAATAGGTAATCCAATTAGATGTGTCTACATTGGAAAACTTTTAGGCTTTCCATTTAGAAACAGGTTTTTTTTTTAAAGTTAATTTCTTTTCTAGTATAAACACTAATTCATCAAATTTGTTACATATTGGTTTTGATTTTGGCTGCAGTGAATCACAACATATGTGAAATCTTATTCAAATAATATTACAGAACATCTACTTTGTACCATTCACAGATATAAATACAGGATCTCTGTTATTGGAGGATATTATACTTGTTTTCTTGTTTTCTGTAGCCAAAGGGTTAATAGAAAGCATATACCTTAGATGAAAATAAAATTATTTGTGTTAAATTGCCCTGGAGATTTAGGTTTAAGGATGCTGAAATCTGTCTCATAACTAGAATTTTGCATGTACTTTTTTCATCTTACGCTTTCCAGTGTTTTCTTTTCACCTTCTACCAATTCACCAAAGTCTTTTAAGTTTCACTGGAGAGAAAAAATAATCTAATGATTTATTATTAACCTGTTCTTCTATTCACTATATTGTTTCCAGTAATGCCACATGGCAATAGTTACTTATCAGAACCCAGCAATTAAGAGAAATGTACAAGTTCAAAAACTAAATGAAAACTCACTCACCATGAGAGTTAAGCTCAGAACAAAGCTGCTTCTGAAACTGAAGAGATGAAATCAAACTCTCTCACACATATACCATTTGTAATATTCTAAAAATTAGTGAATTGTCTTAGCAAGTCTCTGGAAATAGAAAATCACAACAGACAAGCAAAAAGACACCTTGTTCCCATTACAATTCTGGGTAATGCTGGGCTTCCAGAAGAGTATGGAATGAACAAATTGCTAAACTCTAACAGCAAGTTGTTCTAATTCCCAAGCAGCATGGTTGGGCCAGCATAGTGAGTGGTAACCATTCTCCAATCCAGGGCTTTGGAACCAAGGAAACAATGCAGAAAGACAGCTGCATGGACTGCTACACACATGGACTTCAGCCAAAGTCAATGGGCAGAAACGAGGCTGGAAATCTCAGAAGTTTCCCTTGATTGGCTTTAGAGGTTAGTCAACTCTTTCCTCAGAAACTAATCCTCCCATCACAGGCTCATTATTTTCTATTTGCCAAAAGCCTCTCAAACTCCTACCTAAAATTTTTTCAGAAGGAATTGATAGAACCATACTTAATTCTGTCTTTCATTAGCATTCAGATTGTCTACAAATAATTTCTCATTTGAATCTCATTCCTATAATGTATATCCTACCAGGAGTAAGTATCCCGTAAGTTTCAGTCTCTAGTGCAAAGTCTGAATTCTACTTGAATAAACTGTTGTGGACCTCAATTTTGTAACTACATTAAAACAAAGCCTCCTACCACCCTGGCTGTATTCATATATTAATTCATGCCACCTTCTCTCTACTGTGTGCATGCTTTCTCAAAAGTTTAATTGACTTGCACATTCATTTTATCCTAAATTTTAGAACTAAGTAACCCTAAGTATCTTTCCTATAAGAAAATCATTTAAGCAGGAAAAGGAAAAGTATGTTAATTATATTACTTTTCAAGTATATCCTCCATTGATGTTATTCTCATTAAGAGTTTGTGTAACAGAAATAATCTTTAAATAAAATAACTAGTTACAGGTAATGGTGTCTGGATTCTCAATGGTAATTTAAAAAAAATAGTCTAAATAAATCCCAAAGTTAAATTTAGAGTGTAACTGAACATGAAGAATGGTTCCCTTTGAGTGGCACCTGGAAGCACAACAGCAGAAACATAGAATTTCAATGTGAAAAAGAGACATGGTCCCTGCTATATTCATATATTAATTCACAGTTAGGAAATGGATAGATTCACAGTTAGGAAAACCTCAGTTAAACATGTGGAAGTGAAGCTGATTACACACAGGAAATAAAAATGATAATGTGGGGTTTCAAGATGGCGGACTAGAGGGTGGCTGCATTTCATGTTGCTCCAGGACTCAGGATTCAAAAGAGGAGATATTGAGAGACTTGGGACCAACTCAAAGCCGCCAGGTGAGTCTCCCATTGGGGAGGCATCCCGGATGGGGCAGTAGTCCTGGAACGCAGGGAACTTTCTGAAGTAGAGTTGCCCAATGAGACACCCCACCCCCCACTGGAGCGGACAACATGGACAACTGGGAGCATTGTAGAGGAGGCTGCTCAGCACAGCGCTTGGACTCGGAGCAACCACTGGGGCTCCAGGCAGCTGCCCAGAGGAGGAGCTGCGTGGCAAGCTGTTTGGACTCAGAGCAACTACTCCTGAACACTGGGGGGGGGCTGTCTGGAGGAGGAGGAGGAATGAGGTGGGTCACTTGGACTTGGAGTGACTGCCCAGGGCTACAGGTGGTTGGCAGGAGGAGGAGGTGTGCAGTGAGTTGCTTGGACTCCTAGTGACCACACTGGAACACCAGGCTGCTGTCAGGAGGAAGAGGCATGCGGCGGGTTGCTGGGACTGGAGCGACTGTACGGGGCTCCAGGTGGCTGCTCAGAGGAGGGGCCGCATAGCCAGGCGATTAGGGGCAGAGCAGGGTCCAAGGACCTAGGAGGCTTCTTGGTGGAAGATCCGCACAGAGACACGCGTAGGGATGGAGCGAAGGATCCAGGACTGCGGGCAGATTCTCTGAGGAGAGACAGCCTAAGGAGATTCATCTGTGAAGGGTGAGGCTCCCAGGCACAGGAGGTAGGTCTGGGCACCTGGGAACATTGTAGAGGAAGGCAGCCCAGCCCAGGCGGTAGTTGTAGATTGAGGGGAACCTCTAGGAGGGGAACTGACCAGCAAGACCTCCCCACCGGGTGAGTCTTCCCTGCCGCATGAGGTTTTCCCACAAGGACGGTAAAACCAGAGACACAGGCCCAAACAGGCCTTGCCTCAGCCCGCAGCCTAGTTCCCCTTTGGATGACCGTTGGTCAACAAGTGGAGGCACCTCTGCCCACTAGCAGGGAATATACCCCACCTGAAGGCACCCACCCCTAGAGAGGCAGCTTCCTTGTGGAGCACCGCACTATCAACTTTCTCCAAGACTTCAGGCTAGTGAGGGCTAAGAAGGGATATACTAGAAATTTTCAGGGACATTATAAGTGAATAGAGGAAATCTGCAATATCTTAGCGGTCCACTGATACCTGAACAATATGAAAAACAAGGGAAGAAAATGCCCCAAACAAATCTAGATGTTACATCAATAAAACCCAATGACAGCATGGCAGAATAAATGACAGAAAGGAGTTCAGAATGTACATAATTAAAATGATCAGGGAAGCAAATGATGATATGAAAAAGCAAATGCAGGCACTGAATGATGAGATGAAAGAGCAAATGCAGGCATTGAATGATAGCACCAATCAACAGTTAAAAGAGCAAATACAGGAAGCAGAAGATCATTTCAATAAAGAGTTAGAGATATTGAAAAAAAAAAACAAAGAGAATTCCTTGAAATGAAGGAAACAATAAACCAAGTTAAAAACTCCATAGAAAGCATAACCAATAGGATAGAACACCTGGAAGACAGAACCTCAGATATTGAAGACAAAATATTTAACCTTGAAAACAAAGTTGACCAAACATAGAAGATGGTAAGAAATCATGAACAGAATCTACAAGAACTATGGGATATCATGAAAAGGCCAAATTTAAGAATTATTGGGATTGAGGAAGGCTTAGAGAAACAAACCAAAGAAATGAACAATCTATTCAATGAAATAATATCAGAAAATTTCCCAAATCTGAAGAATGAAATGGAAAACCAAGTTCGAGAGGCATATAGGACTCCAAATACACAAAATTAAAACAGACCCACACCAAGGCACATTATAATGAAAATACCTAACATACAAAATAAAGACAGAATTTTAAAGGCTGTGAGAGAAGAGAACCAAGTTACATTCAGGGGGAAAACAATATGGATATCAGCAGATTTTTCAATCCAGACCCTAAAAGCTAGAAGGGCCTGGAACAACATTTTTCAAGCCCTGAATGAAAATGGATGCCAACCAAGAATCTTATACCCATCAAAACTTACTTTCAATTTGACGATGAAATAAAATCCTTCCATGATAAACAAAAGCTAAAAGAATTTACAAAAAGAAAGCCAGCACTACAGAACATTCTCAGCAAAATATTCCATGAGGAAGAGATGAAAAACAAAGAAGCAAATCAGTAAAGGGAGGAATTATCCTAAAGGAATTGTCAAATAAAGGAGGAACCAAGTCATGTCAAATAAATAAATAAATAAATAAATAAATAAAATAAATGAACCAAATGACCAGGAATACAAATCATATCTCAATAATACCCCTGAATGTTAATGGCCTGAATTCATCAATCAAAAGACATAGACTGGCAGATTGGATTAAAAAGAAAGATCCAACAATATGTTGCCTGCAAGAGACTCACATCATAGAAAAAGATACCCATAGACTAAAGGTGAAAGGATGGGGAAAAACATACCATGCACATGGACTCAGCAAAAAAGCTGGAGTATCCATCCTCATTTCCGATAATGTGGACTTCAAGCCAAAGTTAGTCAGAAGGGATAAAGAAGGTCATTTCATACTGCTTAAGGGAAGCATAAATCAGCAAGATATAACAATCATAAACATCTATGCCCCAAACAGTGGCTCATCCACGTATGTCAAACAAATCCTTCTCAATTTCAGAAACCAAATAGACCATAAAACAATAATACTAGGTGATTTTAACACGCCTCTCTCACCACTGGACAGATCTTCCAGACAAAAATTGAACAAAGAAACCATAGATCTCAATAACACAATCAATAATTTAGACTTAACGGACATTTATAGAATATACCATCCAACCAAGAGCGAATACACTTTCTTCTCAGCAGCACATGGATCCTTCTCTAAAATAGACCATATATTATGCCACAAAGCTAATGTTAGCAAATACAAGAAAATAGAGACACAACCTTGTATTCTATCAGATCATAATGGATTGAAGTTAGAAATAAATGAAAGAGTAAAAAACAGAAACTACTCCAACACCTGGAGATTAAACAATATGCTATTATATGATGAATGAATAACATAAGATATTAGGAAGGAAATTTAAAAATTCTTAGAGGTAAATGAGAACAAAGAAAATCATATCAAAATTTCTGGGACACTATGAAAGCAGTACTTAGAGGAAAATTTACTTCATGGAGTGCATTCAATAAAAGAAGTAAAACCCAACAAATAAATGACCTAACACTACAGCTCAAAGACCTAGAAAAAGAAGAGCAGACCAACACCAAAAGTAGTAGAAGAAAGGAAATAGTTAAACTCAGAGCTGAAATCAACAAAATTGAAACAAAAGAAACAATACAAAAAATTGACAAAATAAATAGTTGGTTCTTCGAAGAAATAAACAAAATTGATAAACCTTTAGCCACACTAACAAAGAGAAGACGAGAGAAAACCCAAATCACTAAAATTTGGAATGAACAAGGAAATATCACGACAGACACAATTGAAATACAAAACATAATTAGAAGCTATTTTGAAAATCTATACTCGAACAAAATAGAAAATTTCAAAGACATCAACAGGTTTCTAGAGACATATGAATTGCCTAAACTGAACCAGGAGGACATACACAATTTAAATAGACCAATTTCAAGTAATGAAATTGAAGAAGTCATCAAAAGCCTACCAACAAAGAAAAGTCCGGGACCAGATGGGTTCTCAGCTTAGTTCTACAAAACCTTTAAAGAAGAGCTCATTCCAATACTTCTCAAAATATTCCATAAAATAGAAGAGGAGGGAACCCTCCCAAACTCATTCTATGAAGCCAATATCACCCTGATACCTAAACCAGACAGAGACTCATCAAGGAAAGAAAATTTCAGACCAATAACCTTAAAGAACATCGATGCAAAAATTCTCAACCAAATTTTAGCAAGTCACATACAAAAACATATTAAAAAGATAGTGCACCATGATCAAGTGGCTTTCATCCCAGGGATGCAAGGTTGGTTCAACATCAGGAAATCAATAAATGTCATTCACTATATCAATAGACTTAAAGTCAAGAATCACATGATTATTTCAATAGATGCAGAAAAAGCATTTGATAAAATACAGCACCCCTTCATGCTGAAAACACTTGAAAAAATAGGGATACTGGGAACATTCCTTAATATTGTAAAGGCCATTTATGCTAAGCCCATGGCTAATATCATTCTAAATGTTGAAAAACTGAAAGCATTCCCCCTAAAAACTGGAACAAGGCAGGGATACCCTCTTTCACCACTTCTATTCAACATTGTCCTTGAAACTCTAGCCAGAGCAATTAGACAGAACAAAGACATTAAAGGGATACGAATAGGAAAAGAGGAACTCAAACTATCCCTGTTCACTGATGACATGATTATATATTTAGAGGAACCAGGAAATTCCACCAGAAAACTCTTAGAACTCTAAGTAAATTCAGTAAGTAGTGGGATATAAGATCGA
Source organism: Sciurus vulgaris (assembly GCF_902686455.1). NCBI lineage: Eukaryota > Metazoa > Chordata > Mammalia > Rodentia > Sciuridae > Sciurus > Sciurus vulgaris. The sequence goes on from NC_136466.1 coordinate 60,715,298, forward strand.
TGCACATAAATCTAATTCCTTTTTATACATAAGTGATGAATCTTTGGAAAGAATAATTAGGAAAACTACCCCATTCACAATAGCCTCGAAAAAAATAAAATACTTGGGAATCAATCTCACAAAAGAGGTGAAAGACTTCTACAATGAGAACTACAGAACACTAAAGAAAGAAATTAAAGTAAACCTTAGAAGATGGATGCCCCGGCCAGCAGGACATCAACGGGTACCTGGAGGGGGGTGCTGGGATTGAAAGAGACAAGAGACACTAGAAATGGAGACAAGACAAAAGCCTGATCAAGTCTCGTTTATTAGAGGAATAAACACAGTTAATATAAAGTACAGAAACCAATCAGAGTAAAGTGCGCGAAGGCGACTAGTCTCGCACCAGAACTCCAATAAGGAAGTGTAGTTGTCCAATCATGAAGCACCATGCAATCTAGTCTGATGCACCTGGTATTGTCTGACAGGTGTGTAAACATGTAATGGCACGCCTCACCAGCATCTGGCAGGCGCCATCTTAGCTCAGCATGAGGCGAGGCAGGGAGCGTGACCATGAGTCAAAGCGCCTGACCATGAGCCAAGGCGCGTGACCATGAGCCAAGGCAGGGCGCGTGACCTGCCGGCTCTGGACAGATGGAAAGATCTCCCATGTTCTTGGATAGGAAGAATTAATATTGTCAAAATGGCCATACTACCAAAAGTGCTAATACAGATTCAATGCAATTCCAATTAAAATCCCAATGACGTACCTTACAGAAACAGAGCAAGCAATTATGAAATTCATCTGGAAGAATAAGAAACCCAGAGTAGCTAACACAATCCTTAGCAGAAAGAGTGAAGCAGGGGGTATTGCAATACCAGATCTTCAACTCTACTACAAGGCAAGAGTAACAAAAACGGCATGGTATTGGTACCAAAACAGACAGGTAGATCAATGGTACAGAATAGAGGACATGGATACAAACCGAAATAAAAACAATTTTCTCATACTAGACAAAGGTGCCAAAAATATGCAATGGAGGAAAGATAACCTCTTCAACAATGGTGCTGGGAGAATTGGAAATCCATATGCAACAGAATGAAACTAAACCCATATCTCTCACCATGCATGAAACTAAACTCAAAATGGATTAAGGACCTTGGAATCAGACCAGAGACCCTGCAGATTATAGAAGAAAAAGTAGGTCCAGATCTTCAACATGTCAGCTTAGGATCAGACTTCCTCAACAGGACTCCTATAGCACAAGAAATAAAAGCAAGAATCAATAACTGAGATAGATTCAAACTAAAAAGCTTTCTCTCAGCAAAGGAAACTATCAGCAATGCGAAGAAAGAGCCTACAGAGTGGGAGAAAATCTTTGCCAATCATACTTCAGATAGAGCACTAATCTCCAGAATCTATAATGAACTCAAAAAACTCTACACCAAGAATGCAAATAATCCAATCGACAAATGGGCTAAGGAAATGAATAGACACTTCACAGAAGAAGATCTACAAGCAATCAACAAACATATGGAAAAATGTTCAACATCTCTAGTAATAAGAGAAATGCAAATCAAAACTACCCCAAGATTCCATCTCACCCCAATTAGAATGGCAATTATCAAGAATACAAGCAACAACATGTGTTGGCGAGGATGTGGGGAAAAAGGTACATTCAGACATTGCTGGTAGGGCTGCAAATTAGTGCAGCCACTCTGGAAAGCAGTGTGGAGATTCCTTAGAAAACTTAGAATGGACCCACCATTTGACCCAGCTATCCCACTCCTTGGCCTATACCCAAAGGGCTTAAAATCAGCATACTACAGAGATACAGCCACATCAATGTTCATAGCTGCTCAATTCACCATAGCCAGATTGTGGAACCAACCTAGATGTCCTTCAATTGATGAATGGATAAAGAAACCGTGGTATATATATACAATGGAATATTACTCAGCCATAAAGAATGATAAAATTATGACATTTGCAGGCAAATGGATCAAATTGGAGAATATCATGCTAAGTGAGATAAGCCAATTTCAAAAAGCCAAAGGACGAATGATATCGCTAATAAGTGGAGGATGACACATAATGGGGGGGAGGGAAGGGTTAATGTTAGGGTTAGAGTTAGGGTTAGGGAGTGGGGCAAGAATGGAGGAACGAATGACTGTATAGAGGGAAAAGAGGGGTAGAAGGGGTCGGGGGAAGGGAAAAATAACAATGAATCAAACAACATTACCCTATATAAATTTATGATTACACAAATGGTATGTCTTTACACCATGTACAAACAGAGAAACAACATGTATCCCATTTTTTACAATAAAAAAAAAGAAAAAAATTGATAATGTATACAGTGAGTCTGCTAAAGGTGAAGGACAGGGGATCCGCATATTCTGCAAAGCAGGAGTTAGTTTCCCCAACACTGATCCTAAGACAGCTATAGCTTCCTGCCTGAATAACTCTATTGTAGGCATGTTTGTGAGCAAAACCCATTATTGAAAGACCAACAGGGAGAAATTAAATGGCCATATTTACATTCTTTCAGGGTGGTAAATTGTGCTATTTTATCAGGTTGTTTAATATGATCAAATAAATTAAATCACAAGAATTGGAAATTTTCCTGGCAAGGGAACGACTCAGCATGAATAAATTCTTTACAATTTATTCAGTTTTCCTTTCTTTAAGAAAGACTTTGTCTTGAGTAATATGCAGTTGAAGGTAAATGCAGAATCAGCTAAATTCAATCAAAATATGGGTGTTTCATACATGTGAAAATACAGTACTATCTGCAAATAGTCATTTCTTTTGCTTTTGCTTCTTCATGGACTCCTCTGGAGATACGTGAATTATTGATTCCATCTGGTTTATTGCAATCAGGGCTTCATGAGTATTTATTTTTTGAAGACAGGTATAAATAAAGCCAAGTTATTTTCTAGAAAAGCTGCAAGGTAAGGTTATAAACCTGCAGTTGAATTCTCCTTTTCCAGATGCCATCCAGAGGTTTAGAGGAAAATGCCTGCCTTTTAGGGTCTGCTAAGGTGATCAGCTGAAAGGAAAACTGACAATCATATATCCAACTTTTTTAAAACAGTCTTTCTTGACGGCAAAGGAGAATTGAGAGAATCATAGTTTTGTCTGTGTTTTTTCTCTTTCTCTCTTTATGCAAAAGGGGAGCAAGTACAGGCAATTCTGAAAAAGTTGCTTGTCTATAAAGAAAAGATTTTCCTTAGTCTGAATAAGATTGTGAGGGTTTTTTTTTTCCTTCTTATGCTACTCATAATTTTTCTCTGCCTATTCTTGCTCCCGTCATCTTCTGACATGAAACTACCTTACTTAATTTCCAAACTAAATTGGAAATGATGAAGAAATAACTTTAAATTTTCTCTGAAGTTTACATCTCTAAATTAACCCACAAAGGAATTAAAGATTTTTTGAAGGCATGTGGCATCTCTCTGCTTTAAACAGATAATGTAGCACTAATTAATTAGTGATTTACTAGTAGCTTAATGAATTGATGGATTTGAAATGTGATTTAAAATTTATCAGAATTTGAAAAACATGTTGAACGTAATCATCTCTGTTAATACACTTAAATATACCCGTAGTTTCTGCCAAGGTATAACAAAAAAAAAAAAAAAAAAAAAAAAGGATTATTCTGGGCAACAGTCCAGGCATAATAAACTATGAGTATGGCTGTTAGTACAAAATAGATAACATACCATATCAAATATCAAAAGTTGTCAGATGTGCCATGATAATCCAGAAAAAAAATCAAATCTTTGCACCTATATTAAAGCCTCTAAGATTTGCCAGTTAGTCATTAGGACAAGTTTCCTGGAATGTATTCAAGGGTCTTGAGGATGTATTCTCAGGTAGTCTCCAAAGGTTCTGTAACAATCTTCGTGTCTCCTTGAACTATAGAACCATCTGAATTAACTGACTCTTTAGAAGGATAAATTCCCAACATTTCCAAAGTGTGAGAAAGTAAATAGATTTTTATACTCATTTTGGTGCAGTGTAAAAGTTGTAATATTTAGACCCAACTGAATGTGGGGTCACTCACATTTTCTGCCAGTTACCACCAAAGTAGTGTTGCAAAGTATATGAACTTCTATGAGTTTGTTTTCTTATCTGGAAAAGGAAATCATTTTGGGAGTGCTGTAAGGATTAAATAACAGAAATATTTCAAGCAAACACCTGTGTGGTCAATCCTGAAGTAATGATAACTATTTGTTCTCTCCTCCTCCCATTTCATTCATATTTGCAACTTTCCAGTGAAAAGGACCGTTGGTCTTTAAGGAGGAGAATGTGTTCCTCTCCCTTCCCTGAAAGCATTTGACAGATAAGAGGTGATGAATAAACCTCCTTGTGCCTCCCCAGACTAAAGGCATTCAGTTACCTGACTCCAACCACACAGAAACTGTCAAACAGGTCAATTGGGACTTCCTTGTTCCTCACTCCAGGAGCAGTGAGCCAGGCTGAATAAACAGTGGAGTGTGTAAGCATCTGCAAAACTGGTTTAAACTTCCCCCATTTCTAGGACAGAGGAACGTGCAAGTGTACCAGGGCAGATGCACACACTGGGGAGGATGAGGGTTTGGAATTTGTATTCCCGTTAATGTTGATTAAACCTCTTATTCAAACAGGACTAGAGAGTCACTCTAGTGGGTGAAAGTAGGACTCATAAAAAATGATATTCTTTAAGTATTTCAAGACCAAACTTGATTGAATTTGTTTGTTACACTTTCAGCAGCAATAAAGCTACGATTAGTAGAAAGGAAAATAACTTTGCATCTCTTATTCACAAAATTTATATGCTGTGCAACCCTATAAAGTTAAGCATCAGCAACTGCATGCATTCTGCTTTATTTGGGTTATTTATCAGTAGATATGTGAATAAAAGTCTATTTTAAGACCCACTACTTGTAATAATATTTTAGAATGGATAACATTTTTGAAAATATTAAACCAATATATTATCATTCATCATAAATCTACTTCCTATGACTCCTTACCCATTAAATGAGTTATATTCATTACTTCAGGAGGGTGTTGTACATTTTCTAGAACAAATAAATCATTATTCAACTTTGAGCTTCAAAATTAAATTATTCCTGACCTCACAGCTAGATGATAGCCTTGAGAAGCAAGTCTTACTTGGAGGAATGCTTTCTAAATTCCAAAATCTTCACTTTGCATTGCAAAAGTAAAATGTGGACGTCAGAGCTTGGATTTAATTCCAGTCTCAGTGCACAAGGAAGGCAGACTTTCAGGGAAGGTTCTGACATACAGGAAGAGGAAAGAAATCCTTCCATGTGGGAAGGGCCTTTAGAGGTCTAGAGCAGATGAAATTAGGGTAACACCTAAGATAGAGCAGGTGTTCCACCACCAAGGACTGAAGATGGAATAAGAAGGAATGAGAGTAGGAAATGAGAAGAAGTAACAATGGATATGCCTCTTTCCCACTTGCAGTTATAGCCAGAGATTACCTCAGAGGTGTCCTCTAGCAGTGTACAGCAGATACAGTAACATGGCATGCTTAGACAGAAGTGACCCACCTGCCTGCCTCCCTGTGGTATGGTGGAGATTCAGACAGAAAGGTTCTCAGGAAAGAGAAGTAGAATATTTGGCAGGTGGTGAGACTGAAGAAGCAGCCTATCTTCCAGTGGGTTTAGAGGAAAAGATGTGGGGTAGAAAGCAGTTAGAGGTCAGGTAGAAAATGCACTGGGCTCAGGGGTGCAGCCGTTCAGACACCAAATTGCCATATCCCAACCCAAAGCCAGTGAGAACCAATATGAAGTCCGTATACTTCCTCCTACCATGGCAATGTTACTTGAACTTCAATGTGTGTCACTGAAGAAATGGAAGGGAAGGGAAGAAATGGAAGTTAGGAAAGGGTAACCTGAAAACTAAGCACCACTCCCAACCAAAGAAAGCATTTTACACTGATAATTTGTCAGTAAAATTGAATAGGATAATTTGTGGCATGTACTGATTGGTGTCTGTTACTGGGTGGAAAATGGTGTTATAGAACAGGATAAGTCATATAAATTAGTCTTATGCACATCTGAGTTGCACTTTTTGTTAATCTTTTGAGGACAAATCTAGAGATTCTGGTATACCCCAAAATCAGCTTTCACTGCAAAATTAGGCATTAGAAACACCACTGGTCTGATAACCTTATGAGATTATATAGAGTGGCAGAATTTCCAAAATAGAAAATAGTTTTCAATTAACCTTATAAAATATTATCAAGTGTTGACCTATATATTGATGGAAAGTGTGTGTGTAAGTGTGTGTGTGTATGTGTGTTTTAGGATTCCAAATCAAACTCATCATTAATTTTGTCCAAAAAAGACTGAAGGCATGAATACGCAGATACCCTAGAGGCAAACTAGGCTGGGATAAGTTAATTATATGGTGCAAGAGCTCCAAAATGAGAACCCTTAAAAAAAATCGATATGGTAAATCATAACATATCAAATTTTAAATCATCACTATTAATCTGAAATGAATATTTATTTTTAATTTCAGTAGATCTTGACTATGTTGTAGCAAGCATTCTCAAAAGTAACCTATTAAAATAAAAAGTGACCTAAATTTGAATTGCCCTAGAAACAGATCCCAAGGTAAGGATTTGAGTCCAGGTAGTTTATTAGGGAACTGATCCCAACAAGGACCAGTAGTTGAGTGGTAAAATGAGGCAGGAAATGGAAGGAAATTAATAAAGTAAGATAACATACAGATGATCACTGTGGGTGACAGAGGATCAAATCCACTGAGATTCTGAATGAACAGATCATTCCTCTGAACTGTATGATCTACAGTGTGAAGCAGCTGGTAATTTGTTTTTCAATGTCCATTCTTCACTGGTTGAGGTCTGATCCTGAGAGCATCACTTCAGACATGTCCCATGCAGGGTTCAAGCACACTTAAGAAAAATAAAGGAGGAAAAAGACACAGGCAATGTACAGTCATCAGTGTACGCAGGGTCAGGAGAGCCAATAATGCTAATTAGACATTTGAGCAACTTAAAAGTAGAAAAGAGTGAATCAGACATTTCTGGAAGCAGAAAAAAACAATCCTTATTACCAGATGAAGATGAACATTAGAAGGCACTACTGTTCTGGTAGGGGTTACAAAATATAATATGTAACTTTATAATATACAACACTGTCAAAACAAATTAGGACTTGTGTTAGCGTTCAGTCTAATTACTCCTTGCCATTCCCCTCAACTGAGTAGATTCATGAAAAGATTACATACTTTTTAAAAATTTGACTGCTGGAATCCAAAATAAGTTGTGAAAGCTAAATTTCTTCTCTGTATATGCTGAATACAATGAGGCTCCAGGTAAACTAGTTGTATTTAAGAAATGAGATTAAACCAACTTTCTAAACATTTTGATTCCTTAGGTGATTGAAGTGTATAGTACTAACTAGAGAGCAATGGGTTGTCTATCTTGAGGAATGAAATTCAAATTTTGATTATTAATGATTTAAGAATTATACCTCTACACTCAAATCATTCACATTAAATATACATCTATGGTTGAACATTGTTTTTAAAAGTTTGCAATTTATATGGAATAAGGAGTTTTCAGGAAAGTCCTGGGAGCGTGGAGAAAAGGGGTGTGTGTGAGTGTACGCACATGCATGTGTGTGTGTGTGTTGTGTGTATTTACTTTTTCCCAAGAGAAAATTAGTGTTAGCACTGACCTCTAGTTTCAACATTACCTATAGAGTTAGAATAGTTGTACTTAATTTCAAAATTACAGTAAAAGTAAATTACAGAATTTACAAAAAGATTATTTTTAATGATGTCAATAGAAAGGAGAGGAGAGAAAATCTGAAGAGATAACCAAAAAACACACCCACCTTCCCCTTCCCAGACTAACCCAGACTAACCCAGAGAAAATAGTTGCCAAACAGAGAGAGTAAGCATGATTAAGTCCTCAGGAACAGGACAAATTCTAGCCTCTCTTCTAAAATTACAGTTCCTTTCATGAGGGAACAGCACTTATTTATGAGAAGAGGAAATCTTGCAAAAACTTTTAGATTGATCAAGTGTCCTAATATCAGCAGTAACATTCCCTTTGCTAATAGGTTTGAAAACATGGGCTAGTGAAGATCTGCAAGCATCACATACTTCTTTAAATAGAAATATCTTTAAAATTTTTGAGTATTTTTTATGAACTGAATTGTTTATAAGAATATTTTATAAAATAGTAAATGTATCCCTAAAACTATCTTGACTATTGCTATGGCTCTCCAATACAGGGCATTTATCATAGACTTAAGGGCATGTAAAAAAATTAATGGGGCCTAAGGAAATTAGCATGCAGGTAGGTGGAATGAGAGAAGACAAGGTGCAGGCTGAACAGTTTTCTCATTTAGATGGGAAGCATGTAGGTGGACTTAATGGTACAGAGAGCATGACCATGATTCTCAAGCAACAAACAGATCCAAATCTTGTTCTACATGTATGATAAAAATATTTCAAATGCATAGGAATTATTGGTAAAGTAACAAATTTAATGCTTAAACTAGCAAATTATTTAACCTACTTAAAAGGAAATCTGTTTACTAACCATTATTTGTCATTAAAACCAAAAGATGGCAGTAAGATATATGAATACCAATATTAACTTGGAAGAAATTTCAGAAATGTTTCTAACACTTCCTAAGCTATACATATACAGAAATTTTTCTAATACTTCCTAAGTATGTAAAAGGCCATTTACCAAGTTTTAACCAAAGGCTACCTAATCCCATGCTGCTATTTACTAATTACTAATTTGCCAATGGAGAAATAGCCCATTTACTCTCATTTTTAGATTTCTAAGAAATAATTCCTATAACATTAGACAAAATATTATATTTTTTAAAACAAAAAAGGTGAAGAAGAGGAAATAGGGGAGGAGGAAAAAGAAGAAAGTACCAGTTATTTGGCAGTGGTAAATATTCAAATTTTGTTACTTTGATCTAAGCAAGTCTTGTTCTATGATAAGAAAGAATGATACATGGGAAAATAAACCTCTATTATACAGGATTCTATTTTTCATGGAATGAAGAAAATTGTCTTTATGTTTTTGTTGTTGCTGTTGCTGCTTTTCAACTTTGGGTAGGTGAGAGAGTTCACCAGTCCCCCAGGCTTAAGCTTCTGCAACTTCTTGAGAATAACTATTGTCTCTAGAACTGGCATAGCAAACATTAATGAGAGCGCCAGAAAAGTAATTGACCATGTCCTATTAGTGCAATGCTTTGGCTCTGACTGAAACTTATATTAATATTTGCAAAGCATACCCCTTTAAAAATAGCTTATTACACCTCTCAGTTTTATGGATTATTTTATAGCCTCAAATCTCCAACAACAATTTAGAAGACAATTAAAGTCATATGACTTATCCATCAAACTGAGCCTCAATTTAAAGGGATATATTGAGTAGATATCTATTCATTTATTGTTTAGTGTATTTCAGTTATACTCCATGTATGTATACATAATATGTCAAAATACATTCTACTGTCACGTATAAGTAAAATGAACAAATAAAAAATTTAAAAAGATTCTAATTTAATCTAAAATAAACTTAATAAGCCTACTTATTAAAATGACAAAATCACTAAGCCAATATAGTACGTAGAACAGAAGACCTTAACTAGCATCCTAAACTTCAAGTAAAATTTTATTTAAAAAAATACATTTTCCAGATTCTACTAAATTTAACATTATTGAAATTTGCTATAAGATACTTTTATAATTTCCAAATTTACAAAAATGAAGTAAAATTTCTACAAACCAAATTACATAGATATTGCTACCTTGCTGTCAGATATTGAGCTAGATATTTAATGCAATTCTCATATATAAGCTAAACTTCACAATGAGTCTGAATATTAGAAATCATGCTAATACTGTTAAAGATAAGGATACTGAGGAATGGATTTAAAGTAGTTTCTCAAGGTCAAACAACTGTCAATTAGCAAACTGTGGACTGAAGCCTTTGACCTATTTATATCAAATATTTTCCCCTTTCAAAATTGTATCTGTGCTTATAGTCCCTCTACAAGATATACACATTGTTCATGACAGAAATTAATCAATGACATGGGTGGGGAGAGCTGAAATATGGAGTGGGGGGAAGCAGAAGAAACAATGCTGTGTCCTTCAAATAACTGCTAGGCATGCAGAAAGCTGGTCCCAGTAAGGAGTTAAAATACATCACCCCAGTGAAGTAAATTAAAAGGGCTATATGAATCAACTGCAGTTAGATTTGGAGAAAGGTGCATTTACTATTCTGTACACCTTGGCATGTGTGATTGATGTCAATTTGAAGCTTTATAAAGTAAAAGTGCTGACAAACAAGCGAATCGCTTTATTAATGTGCTATGAAAGGATAAACGAAGCTTGAGAAACTTTGCTTGCCCTAGACTCAGCACATTGGGAAGGCTGGCAAAGGTAAACAACTCATGAGGATGAGCCAGTGCCCTGCCTGCTCTGTTTTTGTTGTTGTTGTTGGTTAGATTTAAAACAAATGTTTATTTATAGACACTAGTCAAAAGTTATACTTCAAAATCAGTATTGATAAAATATCCACAATACCAAAAGTGACCTACAGAATCAATGCAAACATTATCAAAATGTCAGTAACAGCCTTCAGAGAAACAAAAAGAAAGCACCCCAAAAATCTTATGGAGCCACAAAAGAACCCAAGTGGAAAAAGCGGTCCTCAGACTAAAGAAGAAGCTAGAGGGTTCACACTAACTGAACTCCAGATATACTACAGAGTCACAGTAGACCAAAACCTGCTCTGTTTTTCACAGTCTTCCCTTTAGATTTTCTAGAGGTATTAATTCTCTGTATTCACAATTTCAAAATATTTGGTCTCATTCGGACAATTTCAAAACGCATGGCTAAGTGATCACATTCATTATCTCTCCTCCCAGCACGGATAAACGCCTAATCCATAGTCTTCTCTCTTGAGTGTGGGATCCATGGGGTGTCTTTCTCAGGACTTCTCATTTCCTCAAATATGTGGGAACTAAGTCTGTCTTAAGAGGTACAAACCATCGCTTTCACAGCTTTCACAGTGGAATTCACAACTACCTTCCCCCACCCTCTAACAACATTCCTGTGCAGTTTCTTTGGAACATTTGAAGTTCATTCCTACATGTGCCAGAGTTTGGGGTTCTTCAAAAGTTCCTTCATAAAATGCAAATATCCCAAATCATTATTAAATAAAATGTATCTAGGAAAAGTTACAGGGGAGAAAAGTAAAGATGGGGTCAGAGCTCTAGAAGGAATTCAAAGGCAACCCACAGATTTTCTGGGACCACTGATAAATGCCCTCTTGGGCTTCCTTGTAGGTAAGCTTTCCCAATTTTCTCAGGTCCAAGGGCAGTTTTATAATAAACTTGTTCCTCACAGTCAAGGGAAATGGTACCCTATGACAGGAAATGGGAGAGAGAAAAATGGATAGGTATGCCCTGAAGTCACATGGAAAAATAAACTCTAAAAAAAAAAAACCATCCTGCTGTGCTATTTAGGACTTCACAAAGCATTGTTATGCAAATTTGTAACACCCCCCCCCCCCCCCCCCCCCCCCCGTGGAGGGAACATGGCTTAGCAAACAGAAAGTTGGATTTCAGCTCCAGTTCCTATCCTTGGTAGAAAAAATTGGGCAATGAGCATAGTAATTGTACAAATGGATGCTGTTTGTTATGCTCTAAGCATTTTTAAAATTTTCTTCTGTCTTCTCTGGTGTACACTTTATCCCCTTCAGACCAATACACACACACACACACACACACACACACAAATCCTTGGACAAAAACAATGACTCTTACACATGTATGCAAACACACATTCAACCACAGACCTGTGTATACCCAGCCACACACACATGACCATATACACCCCAAAATACACCACACATACCCATATCCATTAACACTGCTTCGCACTATTAGCTAAACACAGATATGCTGATACACACCCATAAGTATATCCACATACCCACACACACAACACACAGTCAGAAATATTCTCTCTTACATGTACCCACATTCAAGTTCCTCCTCCATTTTTGCTCTTTCTACTCACAAACACCAGAGTGGCACCAAACTCTTCACTGGAGCTTTCTTTTGTCACAAAACTGCTTTCTCTACCATCCTCCTGACTGAGAAATACATATATGAAAGTTGTGCATTTTTTTCTGACTTTTAAACTTCCCTTAAGGCATCACCTTTTATTTGTTCAACCCAAGAATGTAAAATGCTTTGGAAAACCTTTGTAAATAGAATCAGTATCTGAAAATGTTCCAAGAATCACACATATTTCAGACAATTCCTCTTAAGCCTTCACCCTATCCACTAATCAGTTCGTTTACAAATTGTACCACTTTTCAGAGTAACATGGAGATTGCGGAAAGGAGATTTGAAGAAGTCTAATGAATGATATTCTCTTCCCTCCAAGATATAAGTCAATTAAAAACAGAAATGTTAGGCAGAGATAATAAAAATGTATTTATCATAGATTTAACTGGGCTGGAGGAGATGCCTTTGGAGGAAAAAGATCTTTCTAAAACTCCCTTGTCCAGTAAATGATCTTTGCCCATCTGTCACTAGCAGCACTGGACAATGGCAGTCCTTACTTCACATAACAAAGAACACACCACATTTTCCTACAAAGAGAAAAATCTTCAAGGAGCAAAGCGGAATAGGGCAGTTGAGCCTGCCCTGTTTCTTGTCCCAAATTCACTAGTGAGGGTGTTTTAGTCAGCTTTTTTGCTGCTGGAACTACAAGGACCCAATCAGAACAACTGTAGAGGAGGAAAAGTTTATTTGGGGGCTCAAGGTTTTAGAGGTCTCAGTCCATAAGTGGTTGGCTCCATTCCTTGGGACTCAAGGTGAGGCAGGACATCATGGTGGAAGAATACAGCAGAGGGAAGCAGCTCCCATAGTGATCAGGAAGCAGAAAGAGTTTCTACTCTCCATATACAAAATATATACCCCACAGCCATGCCCCAGGCCCACCTCCTTCAGTCACACCCTACTGTTTCAGTGACCAATCAGTTAATCCCACTCAGGGGATCAATTCACTGTTTGGATTAAGACTCACAATCCAATCATTTCTCTTCTGAACCTTCTTGCTTTGTCTCACATGTGAGCTTTTGGGGAACAACTCACATCCAAACCACAGCAGAGGGTTATCCATTCTTTCATAATGAAAAGCAAGGGACACAGAGAAGGATGTCCCTCCATGTGGCAAGAGACATCAGGCGCAGTGGATAAGTATTTTCCCCAACACCCTAGCTTTGCTTTCATCTTTGCCTTTTGAGTTTGACCTATGACCTCAGACATGACCAGGGAGGGGACATTCCCCTCTAGGGAGGAAACAGTCCATCAAAGCTGCCTGATTTCACCTTTGTAAGATCGTTTGTTCATCATTGCCTGACCACAGTTGAGAAGCATGATGTTTGCTCCTGGAAGACACTGAGATGTTTTAGAAAAACAGTAATTTAATAAACCTCAGGGCTGTTTGGTCTTAATGCTGAAAATTTGCTTTCTATTCTGTTTCTTATCTATGTTCATCAGATTTATATCAGTATGGCCAAAATACCTGACAAGAACAACTTAGAGGAGGAAAAGTTCATTTTGGCTCACAAGTTCAATACATGATCTTTCGACTCCCTTCCTCTGGACAGAACATCATGGTAGAAGGGTATGGTGGAGGAAAGATGCTCAGCTTATGAGAGCTTGGAAGCCGAGACAGTGAAGGGACCAAGCACAGATGTAGTCCCACGTCAAGCCCCAGTGACCTGTTTCTTCCAGTTGTACCCCACGTGACTACAGTGACCACTCCATAGTCCATTCAACTATCAATAAATTAATCCAGCAAATGGATTAATCCACTGATGAGATCAAAACATAGAATGGCCAATAAATAAATGGTAGTTAATGCTGACTTTGGTGACACAAGATGAATTGCTAGAAGAACATGCTCACAAAGAACTTCATATTTTGGGAACGACAGTGAAAACTATGTGGAATACAAGCCAAAATGAAAGAAGTACCAAATAGAAAAATAAGTATTGTAATATGAGGGCCTGGAGCAAGAAAAATGCATTCTCACTGTGAGAATCCAGGGAGGCTTAAGAAAGAATGTTGCATTTGAGCAATGCCTTCCTGTTTTACCTAAGGGAATAAAGGGGAAGAATTATGGAGTGGGAGATCAATGCAACCAGTAGAATAAGATATGAAATTATCTGACATGTCTGGGAAACAGGAAATATGACAGAATGCCAGATACAAATACACAGAGTAGTGAGATATTTGACTCAAGAAGTCATATCATAAAGAGTACTCGACTAAATGACAAACTCAAAGTTTTCAAAGTTAATTTTGAGCAACTAAACAAAGTGATATAGTAAAAACAGTAAAATCTAATACATTTAGGAAGATAATTCTGATGGTAATATCCAATATTGATAATTCAAAAAAAATATTACATTATAGGTAGCTAGATTTCCCTGAGAATATATTCATTGTGCATTCTTTTTAAAGGCACTTGATATAACACTATGCTCTCCCACAGGGGCTCACAATGGCATTATAAGTGTTTTTATGATAGTCCTAACTGGCAATGCAATCTAGTTGCCTTTGTGTAATATATTTTTGTTGAGTTTATAATAGCCAGATGATTTTCTTTCTATTCAACAGGTCTGAGTCATTTAAAATGATTAAGAAGTCATAAAATTGTTCCAATGGATTAACTAATTCAAGGATGGTGGTTATTGCTTTATCAACATTTTTTTCCTTGATCTGTCATTCCTTTGCTCAGCAATATTATCTCAAGGCCAAAATCATCTCTTTTGACTGGAGCATACAATGTCCTCCATTTTTGGCAGCGGTGGTCTCTTGTGATGGGCCCAGCTGTTCACAAGGCTATTTTCATGCTTTCCAGCTAAATATCCTGTGGCAGGCAGAGAAATAAACAGAGTCCATTTCTGATTATAGGTATGCACCCAGAGTTAATTTTTAAATCTGCTCCCTAAGAATAATCAATTTTACAACAATCTCAAAAGATGGAATTTATGAGCGACACCTCCATTTCTTTTATTTTTCCATTTTTAGATTTCTTTATTTTTATTGGTTCTTATTGGTTATATAAAACATTAGGATTCATTTTGACACAATTACAAAAGCATGAAATATAATTTGTTCTAATTTAGTCCCCAGAATTTCCCCTTTCCCTCCCCTCCTACCTCCCCCTGTTCCCTTGTCTCTAGTCTACTGATCTGTCTCCTATTTACTTACAGTTTTCTTTAAATTAGTGCCTTGTGGGTATACATAATGGTGAGATTTACTGTGGTTCACATTTCTTCTTAACATATCTACAGACAGAAAAAGAAAGCTTTAGTGGGTAAGAGTAATTTCTCACAGTTTCCTATATGAAACATAGGTAATGATTATCTTCTAACTCCATGCAAATATAGTTGACTCCACAAAGATACAATGAGCCAAAAGCCTCAGACCTGAGCAACTTTCTGACCTTTCTATTTAGGTTAGGATAATGTCAAAAAGAACACACTGTTTTATAAGAAACACAAATAATCTAAGTGAGAAAGTAGCACAAACCAATTCAAAGACACTCATTTGAGATGACACTTAGCAGGTTGGGGAAGAGTGATCAATTGTTTAATCATTTGCAAAAGGATATGGACTGGAATGGAAGAATTGTGGACAACATTTTGGCAAAAGACTCATTAATGATGGCTATTTCAATGCCTCATCCTATAAAGGAACAAGTGCCATTTTAACAGTGCCTGCTTATTAGGAATGGATCCAATTCCATTCTTAAACAAAAGTATCCCTTAGCCTTGCCATTTTTAAACTCATGGGAATTCCTCTGGAAAAGATACTTTTAAAAATGTTGAAAAGTTAATTATGGCCATAAAGATATCATCTCATCACACATATTGTGCTAGCTTTACATATTTCTATTGGTACCACAGTTACACATTGATCCATATTTTACTTAGATTAAAGTAACATGGACACATGTGAACACATGCAGATTTCATTCACGAGTATAAAGGATCTGAAAAAAATCCCCCCCCAAAATAATCATCAATGTTACTCAATGTCTTAAAAGGCATTTCCTGACTTGTGTCTAAATAGTGATAAAGCAAATGTTAAAGAATATGTATCATTTAGTCATGTAATGCTAAATATTAACACAGTGCAGTGCCTATGCTTGAGATATAAATGCACCATTCTTTGACAATTCTCACAGTTCCAATACATCAGAAGTCTGAACTCAGCATGCCTGAATTCTCTGCTCAGGTTTCTCTGAGCTGATATCAAGATGCTAGCCAGGTGAGTTCTCATCTAGAAGGACTGAGAAAAATACACTTCCAAATATTTTATTACTGCTAACAGAATTCAGTTTCCTGTTGCTGTAGGACTGAGGTCCTACTTCCTTTCTGACTGTCAGTTGGGGTCTGCTCTTAATCTTTAGAGGCTGCTCCTTAATGCACACTTCCCTACATCTTTAACTCAGCAGAGATGTGTCAAATCTTTCTCATAATTCAGATATCTGACTTCCTTTATCTCTGGCCAATACAGATTCTAAAGGTTCATGATATTAGGTCAAGCCCACCCAGAGAGTCTTCCTTTCTTAAAGACAACTACACCATATAACATATCTATAGGAACACAGCTCCTATTATTCACAGACCCAGGGATAATACAGTGCATGTGCAGCAGGTCATGGGGGCTCTTGTGACCTTCTTAGAATTCTGCCTACTCAGATATAGAAATTACACAAAGTCATTACTGAGAAAAGAAAACTAGAGATCTATATACCTCAAAAACATAAATATTAAAGTCTTAATAAAATTTAGCAAATAAGCTAAATTTTGGGCATAGTAGTGCATGCCTATAATCCTGGCAGCTCTGAAGGCGGAGGCAGAAGGATCTAGAGTTCAAAGCCAACCTTAGCAAAAGTGAGGTGCTAAGCAACTCAGTGAGACACTGACTCTAAATAAAATACAAAATAGGGCTGGGGATGTAGTTCACTGGTTGAGTGCTCCTGAGTTCAATCCACAGTACCCCCCCAACCAAAAAATTAAAAAAAAAAAAAAAAAAAAAAAAAAACTTTAGCAAATAAAAGTTAACAATACCTAAAAGTAACATTATTTGATAACCAAGCAAAAATAGCTAACATATTGTAGAACAATTTACCTAGGTAATAAAGACTATTTTTTTTTTTTTATACTGGGGATTGAACCCAGAGCCACTTAACCACTGAGCCACGTCCCCAGCCTTTTTGTATTTTATTTAGACACAGGGTCTCACTGAGTTGCTTAGGGCCTCCCTAAGTTGCTGAGGCTGACTTTGAACTCACAATTCTCCTGCCTCTGCTTCTTGAACCACTGAGATTGCAGGTGTGCACCACTGTGCCCAGCAAGACTTTTTCTTAAAAGCATGTAATATATAGTAAATTCATGATAATGTTTGTGTCTGTAAGGGGTGAAGACTGGTACACTGTATTATGGTTTCTAGCTTACTAGATACCTCACCTACATTCCTAAGTTTTGGGTTGGTCATGAAGTACATCAATCATCTGTCCTCTTGGAAGACTGTATAGCTGCAGCTTCAGTTGCATTACTGAAAATCCCAGCAGCTGCCTACTGGATCCAGCCCAACATTCACACCATACTTTCCACTTGCTGCTCGCAGCCAGTGACCGAGCATGGTGAGGAAGCTAAGCAGGCCCATTCCTACAAGATGCAGAACTACTTTAAACAGTAATTTTGGCTCAAGGACTCCCATTTGCCTGACTAAAATGTCCTTAGAACTCTGCTCCAACGTGGCACTTTCCCTTACTGATCCTCCTCCCTCTTGCTCTCCTTCAGGCTTGCAGTGTGATCTGAAAGTTCTTCCTTCGTTCATCTCCCTCTTGCTCTGGTCCTTCCCTTTGCATCATAATGATTTGCTCTGGTTCTTCCCTTTTGCCTCATAATTATTTCCACAATAAATCTATTGCATAATTAGTCTCACTTTGTCATTTGCTTCCCAGAGGATCCAAACCAACACAATTATTTCAAGTATTACATTAGAAAAAGTAATAGCAAAAATTGACACCAGAAAAGAAGCATTTAGCATGGTAAGTTTTCAACAAAAAATGAAAATGAATTGATGATATGACAAAACCAATTACAATTCACAATAAGTGGATCTAATCATCCATTAAAAAGACAGATTTCTGTCGGGTTCAGTGACACACACCTATAATCGCAGCGGCTCGGGAGACTGAGGCAGGAGGATCTCAAGTTCAAAGCCAGTGTGAGCAAAAAGGAGGCACTAAGCAACAGTGAGATCCTGTCTCTAAATTGAAAATATTACAAAATAGGGCTGGGGATATGGCTCAGTGGCCGAGTGCCCCTGAGTTCAGTCCCGGGTACCCGCCCCAAAAAAGGCAGATTTCTCGCATAAAGTCAATATCAATGTGAACCAATGTTTTCTATAAGTAATATACAAGCAAAAATAATGAAGACAGAGAAATGAAAAAAGATGGACATACTAAATAAATAAAAGTTAACCTCACCAAAAATGCATACATATATATTTAGTCCTAGTTTATACAAAATATACTTATGTATTAGCATGTATGTACATATGCAAATATGTTTGATACATTAATATCAAATAAGAGCACTTGAAAATGTAAGATTTAAAAGAAACAGTATTTCATAAAGAAAGACAGAACAATAGTGAACACTTTAAGTACCAGTAACATAATTTTCAAAAGCATAAAGTAAAAAAAATAAAGAGAAGAAAATGATGTTTGTGATCATATTCAAATACTTTATCCTACAACTCTCAGAAATGAAAAATTTGATATAAAGAAAGAAGTAAGAATATCAAGATTGGGTATGATTCAACTAATCAATGGATAGTATGTTGCATACAAAATGAATACCAGCCAGGTGTGGTGGCACACACCTGTAATCCCTGCAGTTCAGGAGGCTGAGGCAGAAAGATGGCAAGTTCAAAGTCAGCCTCAACAATTTAGTGAGGCATTAAGCAACTTAGTGAAACCCTGTCTCAAAATAAAAAATAAGGGCTAGGGAAGTGGCTCAGTGGTTAAGTACTCCTGAATTTAACCCCAAATACCAAAATTTTTTTAAAAATTTTAAAAATTTAAAGTGGAGACTAAAGTTTCTTATCACACAGTTTGGAATATTAGTATAAATAATCAAGTTATAAAAGAAATTCACAATTCAAAATCTGACGTGATAAAGAACACATTCGCAACTCATTTTGGGAAAAAAAAAGGTAGAAACTAACAATAATCAAATTATACCTGGAAACTAGTTAATACACATTGAAGAACTCTTGGTAAAGTAGAAAACTTAGTTCTTGAAAAGATGGTGAACTGCCATGGGCTCTTGCCTCTTAAGAACTAACCCCAGAGAAGTGAAAAATAAATGAGTGCTGTAGACTATAAATAAAGGGCATGGGTCTAAAGAATCAAAGTAAGAACCCTGAGAAAAATGAGGCGACAATGACCCAGCATGAGAGGAACCTGACAGCTGAGAATGAGGGGGAGAGATGCCAAGGGGACCGGGAAGAAAGGCAGGGCCTCTCGACTTGTGGACCTTTCCTTCTGCCACTCGGTCTACCTGTTAGCCAACTTTTAATGGCTGTGACAAAAATACCAATCAGAACAACTGAAAGGAGGAAAAGTTTATTTTGGACTCATGAATTCAGAGTTTTTAGTCCATGGTTCACTGACTTTATAGCTTTGAGCCTAAGGTGAAGCAGAACATCATGGCAGATAGACAAGGTGGACAAAGTTGTTCACTCAGGGCAACCAGGAAGCAGAGAGAGAGAGAGAGAGAGAGAGAGAGAGAGAGAGAGAGAGAGCCCGCAAAGGCAAGATATATAAAGGCACATCCCCAGTGACCTGCTTCCCCCAGCCACACCCCACCTGCCTACAGTTGCCACCCAGAAATCCATTCAAATTATTAATCCATCAAGTGGATTAATCCACCAATTAGACCACAGCTCTTCTAATCTAATCATCTCACCTCTAAACAGTCCTTCATTATCTAACATTTTTATTGTAAACAAATGGGGTACACCTTGTTTCTCTGTTTGTACATGAAGTAGAGGCATATGATTTGTGTAATCATACATTTACATAGGGTAATGGTGTTTGATTAATTCTATGTTATCTATCTTGATATGAGGGTTCACCTTATATCAAAACCATAATACCTATCTCCATGGTAGAATAGAAACAGGTATCTAATACCATCATGGATTAATGGTTCCACAAAAATTATAACAAGGCAAGAGGTGGGGGGGTAGATCCCAATGAAAACAAAAAGTACACAAACAAACTAAAAGTCCTGACCAATAAATCCATACTATACAAACAAAATTAATGGGGTAAAGCTATACATAACACATATTAACAGAATGAAAATGTGAATTTTTAAAATAAGCATGATTTTGACTTTCAAAAGGATAAGGGAAAAATTGATAAGATTAAACAAATAAAAATTATAAAAAATGAATATGAATACTTGGTATAAAAAATAAAATAGCTGAATAAACTCCATAGCTAAAATGCATAACAGAATGAATACAACCATTGAACTTGTTATAAAGAAAAACATGTAAGGATTCACAAAATTCAAACTTAAAAAAAAGTATGTTCATTCAATGACAGATGTTGTCTCTATACTAATCAAAGAAAAATGTAAATCAGAGTGTAAACAGGAGGAAACTCAAAAAACAAAAATTAACATAAAGGGAAACAAGGGAAGAGTTAATCTGGAAAATAAGAATATCCAATGAAAAGACTAACAAAATAGAAGAATCTGTGCTTATTTAATTAAAAATCGAAAGAAAAAAATAAATATTAAAAGTAGGACTAGAATGAAAAAGTAATTAACAAAAAATTGGGAGAAATTGTATAGTAATACATGTACCCTTAAACTAAAAATCCATGAAAACCTTCAAGAAATTATATTTTTTTCTAGTAATATGTGAAAAGATGACTCAAGGAAAAGCATATTGGCAAAGGGTGTAGCTTAGTGGTACAGTGCTTGCCTAACATGCATGAGGCCGTGGGTTCAAAACCCTAAAAGAAAGGGAAAAGAAAGGAAAACGAGAACAGGAGAAATGAGGAGAAGAGAAACAAATAATAGTGTTGCTAGGGTGAACATAAAATATATTAGTAATTATATGTAATGTAAATAGTATAAATGCTCCAAATCAAAGTCTGATGTTATCAGACAGAATATCAAAGAACTTACATGCTGCGTACATCATTTAAAAGTTGAAACTAAAAAGTGAAGAGACCAATGCAAAATGAACCAAATGAAAACGTATAGAACTATAATAATATCATATAAATTAGACTTTAAACACCTAAATGTATTATTGGAAATAAAAAGGGTTATGTAAAAATGATTCTTTTTTAAAATTTATTTTTATTGTAAACAAATGGGGTACACCTTGTTTCTCTGTACCTGAAGTAGAGGCATACCGTTTGTGTAATCATACATTTACATAGGGTAATGGTGTTTGATTAATTCTATTGTTTTTTTCTTCCCCCCACCCCTCCCACCCCTCTTTTCCCCCTATACAATCCCTCCTTCCTCCATTCTTGCCTCCCTCCCACTCCCTATTATGTATCATCATCCGCTTATCAGTGAGATCATTTGTCTTTTGGATTTTTGAGATTGGCTTATCTCATTTAACATGATATTCTCCAATTTCATCCATTTGCCTGCAAATGCCATCATTTTATTATTCTTTATAGCTGAGTAATATTCCATTTTTTTTGTATATATATATATATATACAGTGGTATATATATATACCACAGTTTCTATATCCATTCATCAATTGAGGGGCATATCTAGGTTGGTTCCACAATCTGGCTATTGTGAATTGAGCAGCTATGAACATTGATGTGGCTGCATCACTGTAGTATGCTGATTTTAAGTCCTTTGGGTATAGGCCAAGGAGTAGGATAGCTGGGTCAAATGCTGGTTCCATTCCAAGTTTTCTGAGGAATCTCCACACTGCTTTGCAGAGTGGCTGCACTAATTTGCAACCTCACCAGCAATGTATGAGTGTACCTTTTTCCCCACATCCTCGCAAACACCTATTGTTGCTTGTGTTCTTGATAATCGCCATTCTAATTGGGGTGAGATGGAATCTTAGGGTAGTTTTGATTTGCATTTCTCTTATTACTAAAGAGGGTGAACATTTTTTCATATGTTTGTTGATTGCTTGTAGATATTCTTCTGTGAAGTATCTGTTCATTTCCTTACCCCATTTGTTGATTGGGTTATTTGTATTCTTCATGTAGAGTTTTTTGAGTTCTTTATATATTCTAGAAATGAGTGCTCTATGTGAAGTATGAATGGCAAAGATTTTCTCCCGCTTTGGGGGCTCTCTCTTCGCATTGCTGATAGTTTCCTTTGCTGAGAGAAAGCTTTTTAGTTTGAATCTATCCCAGTTGTTGATTCTTGCTTTTATTTCTTGTGCTATGGGAATCCTGTTAAGGAAGTCTGAACCTGGGCTGACATGTTGAAGATTTGTACCTACTTTTTCTTCTGTAAGATGCAGATTTCTGGTCTGATTCCAAGGCCCTTGATCTATTTTGAGTTGAGTTTTGTGCAGGGTGAGAAATAGGGGTTTAGTTTCATTCTGCTGCATATGGATTTCCAGTTTTTCCAGCACCATTTGTTGAAGAGGCTATCTTTTCTCCATTGCATATTTTTGGCACCTTTGTGTAGTATGAGAAAACTGTATTTATTTGGGTTTATGTCTGTGTCCTCTATTCTTCACCATTGTTCTACATGTGTATTTTGGTGCCAGTACCATGCCATTTTTGTTACTATTGCTTTTTAGTATAGTTGAAGTTCTGGTATTGTGATGCTCTTCCTGCTAAGGATTGCTTTAGCTATTCTGGGTTTCTTATTCTTCCAGATGAATTTCATGATTGCTTGCTCTATTTCTGTGAGGTAAGTCATTGGGATTTTATTTGGAATTGCATTGAATCTGTATATCACTTTTGGTAGTATGGCCATTTTGACAATATTAATTCTGCCTATCCAAGAACATGGGAGATCTTTCCATCTTCTAAGGTTATTTTAACTTTTTTCTTTAGTGTTCTGTAGTTCTCATTGTAGAGGTCTTTCACCTCTTTTGTGAGATTGATTCCCAAGTATTTTATTTTTTTCGAGGCTATTGTGAATGTGGTAGTTTTCCTAACTTCTCTTTCTGAGGATTCATCACTTATGTATAAAAATGCGTTGGATTTATGGGCATTGATCTTGTAACCTGCTACTTTACTGAATTCATTTATGAGTTCTAACAGTTTTCTGGTGGAATTTCCCAGTTCCTCTAAATATATAATCATGTCATCAGCGAACAGGGATAGTTTGAGTTCTTCTTCTCCTATTCATATCCCTTTAATTCCTTTGGTCTGTCTAATTGCTCTGGCTAGAGTTTCAAGGACAATGTTGAATAGAAGTGATGAGAGAGAGCATCCCTGCCTTGTTCCAGTTTTTTGGGGGAATGCTTTCAATTTTTTACCATTTAGAATGATATTGGCCATGGGTTTAGCATAGGTGGCCTATATATTGTTAAGGAATGTTCCCACTATCTCTAATTTTTCTAGTGTTTTGAGCATGAAGGGATGCTGTATTTTATCAAATGCTTTTTCTGCATCTGTCAAAATAATCATGTGACTCTTGACTTTAACTGTTGATATGGTGAATGACATTTATTGATTTCTGAATGTTGAACCAAACTTGCATCCCTGGGATAAAACCCACTTGATCATGGTGCACTATCGTTTTAATATATTTTTGCATGTGTTTTGCTAAAATTTTGTTGAGAATTTTTGCATTGATGTTCATTAAGGATATTGGTCTGAAATTTTCTTTCCTCAATGTGTCTCTGTCTGGTTTAGGTATCAGGGTGATATTGGCTTCATAGAGTTAGTTTGGAAGGGTTTCCTCCTCTTCTATTTCATGGAATACTTTGAGGAGTATTGGAATGAGCTCTTCTTTGAAGGTTTTGTAGAACTCGGCTGAGAACCCATCTGGTCCTGGACTTTTCTTTGTTGTAGGTTTTTGATGACTTCTTCTATTTCGTTACTTGAAATTGATCTATTTAAATTGTATATGTCCTCCTGGTTCAGTTTAGGTAATTCATATGACTCTACAAACTGTTGATGTCTTCAAGATTTTCTATTTTGTTGGAGTATAGATTTTCAAAATAGCTCCTAATTATGTTTTGTATTTCAGTCGTGCCTGTCGTGATGTTCCTTGCTCATTCTGAATTTTAGTAATTTGAGTTTTCTCTCTCCTCTTTGTTAGTGTGGCTAAGGGTTTATCAATTTTGTTTATGTTTTCAAAGAACAAACTTTTTATTTTGTCAATTTTTTCAATTGTTTCTTTCATTTCAATTTCGTTGATTTCAGCTCTGATTTTATTTCCTGTCTTCTATTACTTTTGGTGTTGGTCTGCTCTTCATTTCCTAGGGCTTTGAGCTATAGTGTTAGGTCCTTTATTTGTTGATTTTTTTCTTCTTTTATTGAATGACCTCCATGAAATAAATTTTCCTCTAAGAACTGCTTTCATAGTGTCCCAGAGATTTTGATATGATGTTTCCTTGTTCTCATTTACCTCTAAGAATTTTTTTTACTTCCCCCGATGTCTTCTGTTAGTCATTCATCATTCAATAGCATATTATTTAGTTTCCAGGTGTTGGAGTAGTTTCTGTTTTTTATTCTGTCATTTATTTCTAATTTCAGTCCATTATAACCTGATAGAAGACAAGGTAGTATCTCTGTATTCTTGTATTTGCT
The DNA here is from genome assembly GCF_902686455.1 of Sciurus vulgaris. NCBI lineage: Eukaryota > Metazoa > Chordata > Mammalia > Rodentia > Sciuridae > Sciurus > Sciurus vulgaris. The sequence continues at coordinate 60,740,196 of NC_136466.1, forward strand.
AATAATAATAGCTTTGTGGCCTAATAGATGGTCTATTTTAGAGAAGGATCCATGTGCTGCTGAGAAGAAAGTGTATTCGCTCTTTGTTGGATGGTATATTCTATAACTGTCTGTTGAGTCTAAATTATTGATTGTGTTATTGAGATCTATGGCTTCTTTGTTTAATTTTCGTTTGGAAGATTTGTCCAGTGGGGAGAGATGTGTGTTAAAGTCACCTAGTATTATTGTGTTGTGTCTATTAGATTCCTGGAATTGAGAAAAATTTGTTTGACATATATGGATGAGCCATTGTTTGGGGCATAGATATTTATGATTGTTATGTCTTGCTGATTTATGCTTCCCTTAATCAGAATTAAATGTCCTTCTTTATCCCTCTGACTAACTTTGGCTTGAAGTCCATGTTATCTGGTATGAGGATGGATACTCTGGCTTTTTTCTGAGTCCATGTGCATGGTATGTTTTTCCCATCCTTTCACCTTTAGTCTGTGTTTATCTCTTTCTATGAGCCAAATCTCTTGCAGGCAACATATTGTTGTATCTTTCTTTTTAAGCCAACCTGCCAGTCTCTGTCTTTTGGTTGATGAGTTCAGGTCATTAACATTCAGGGTTATTATTGAGATATGATTTGTATTCCTCATCATTTGGCTCATTTTTGTTTTTTGGCATGGCTTGGTTTCTCCTTTATTTGGCTATTCCATTAGGATAGTTCCTCCCTTTGCTGATTTGCATTATTGTTTTTCATCTCTTCTTCATGGAATATTTTGCTGAGTGTTCTGTAATGCCAGTTTTCTTTTTGTAAATTTTTTTTAGCTTTTGTTTATCATGAAAGGATTTTATTTCATCATCAAATATGAAGGTAAGTTTTGCTGGGAAGATTCTTGGTTAGCATCCATTTTCTTTCAGGGCTTGAAAAATGTTGTTCCAGTCACTTCTAGCTTTTAGGGTCTGTATTGAAATATCTGCTGATATCTGTATTGGTTTCTCCCTGAATGTAATTTGATTCTTTTCTCTCATGGCCTTTAAAATTCTGTCTTTATTTTGTATATTAGGTATTTTCATAATAATGTGCCTTGGTGTGGGTCTGTTTTAATTTTGTGTATTTGGAGTCCTATAAGCCTCTTGTACTTGATTTTCCATTTCATTCTTCAGATTTGGGAAATTTTCTGATATTATTTCATTGAATATATTGTTCATTCCTTTGGTTTGTTTCTCTGTGCCTTCTTCAATCCTAATAATTCTTAAATTTGGCCTTTTTGTGATATCCCATAATTCTTGTAGATTCTATTCATGATTTCTTACCATCTTCTCTGTTTGGTCAATTTTGTTTTCAAAATTAAACATTTTTCTTCAATGGCTGAAGTTCTGTCTTCCAGATGTTCTATCCTTCTATGGAGTTTTTAATTTGGTTTGTTGCTTCCTTCATTTCAAGGATTTCTGTTTGTTTTTTTTTTTTTTTTCAGTATCTCTAACTCTTTATTGAAATGATCTTTTGCTTCCCGCATTTGCTCTTTTAACTGTTGTTTGGTGTGATCATTCAGAACTTTCATTTGCTTTTTTATCTCATTGGTTGTTTCCCTGATCATTTTAATTATGTACATTCTGAACTCCCTTTCTGTCATTTCTTATGCCATGCTGTCATTGGATTTTATTGATATAGCATCTAGGTTTGTTTGGAACATTTTCTTTCCCTGTTTTCTCATATTTTTCAGGTATTAGTGAAACTCTGAGATATTGCACATTTCCTCTATTGATTTATAGTGTCCCTGTAGATTTCCAATATCTCACCTCCTAGCCTTCAGTAGCCCGAAGTCTTTGAGGAACTTGATAATGCAATGCTCCACAAGAAAGCTACCCCTCTAGGGTAGGGACACTCAGGTGGGGTATATTCCCTGCTAGTGGGTAGAAGCACCTCCACTTGTTGACCAATGGTCAGTCAAAGGGGACCTAGACTGTGGGCTGGGGCATGACTGGTCTGGGCCAGTCATGTCTCTGGTTCTACCACCCTGGTGGGAATTCCTTGCCTGGCAGGGAAGACTCACAGAGTGGGGAAGTCTCAATGGTCAGCTCCCCTACAAGAAGTTCCTTTCAGTCCAGAAATACTGCCTGGGCTGGGCAGCCCTCCTCTGCAATGTTCCCAGAGGTCTGGACCTACCTCCTGGGCCAGGGAGCCTCACCCTGTGCTGAAGTGTCTCGCTGGGCAGCCCCTCCTCCAAGATGCTGCCTGGGGTCCTGGGATCATCTCCTAAGAATGATTCTTAAAGCAATTTTCCAAGAACAAATAATAATTAGAAAGCTGTGCATACCTAAAATATCAGACTCAAGATATATATAAAACAAAAATTGACCAATATATGAACAGAACTATTCAGTCACAATGTTTCTAATTTCTAAAAATAAAGTAGTCTTTTCTCATTAATGAGAAATCAAGTAAAAATGGCAAAAATAGAAACCTCAAATGCAATAAAAGAATTGATATTGTGGAAATATCTAAACCATTGTAAACAGAAACTGTAGGACAAACATTTTTTCAAGCATACAGGAAACATTTACCAAACACAAACACAAGAGACTGAAATGACACAATTTTCATGCATCTATTTCCTTACCAACATGCAATTATCTAGGAATGAAAAAAAAAGCTTCACATGTTCAGAAACTAAAAAATAGACTTCTAAATAACCCACAAGCCAAAAAATACAAATGAAAATCAAGCATTGTGGCACATGCTTGTAATCCCTGTGCCTCAGGAGACTGAGGCAGGAGGATCACGAGTTCAAAGTCAGCCTGAGCAAGGGCAAAGCACTAAGTAGCTCAGTGAGACCCTGTCTGTAAATAAGATACAAAATAGGTGGGGGGTTATGGCTCAGTGGTTGAGTACCCCTGAGTTCAATCCTCAGTTCCCTTCTCCCCCACCCTTGTCTAAGGCAAAAACATGAGAAAGACCTTGTATAACGAAAACTTAGAGATTATGAATAAAGCAGGAAATTTACATACTTATATGTATAGTTAAAAAGAAAAAAAAACGCAAATTACTGAGTTAAGTATATATTTCAACACAAAGGAAAAGGAACAGAAAATTAAATCTAGACAAAGTACTACAGAGAAAATAGAGATAAATAAAAAAAAATTAGAGAGCTAATGCAAAAAATGATTCTCTGAGAAGGTTCAAACAAGGATACCTAGTTCTTTAAACCAATATGAGAACAAAAGAGAGAAAAGATAGAAATAACCAATATCAGAGGTCTCCACCACCCAATTCAAACAAATTTTTCTTTTGGTACTGGGGATTGAACTCCAGGGCACTTGATCACTAAGCTACATCCCCAGCCCTTTTTGTTTGTTTTTGTTTGTATTTTATTTAGATATGGGGTCTTACCAAGTTGCTAGGTGCCTCTCTGTTGCTGAGGATGGCTTTGGTTTTGAACTCGGGATTGTCCTGTCTCAGACTCCTGAGCCATTGGGAGTATAGGCTGCACCACCTTGCCTGCTCACACAAATTTTTAAGGTAGAACTAATAACAGTTTCTGAGAAAACAGAAACATTCAAAACCTGTCCACCTATATTTTAAGGTCACCATGAGGAAAATTTAAGAAAGGAAATCTAGAGGTCAATTTCTTTTCTGAATGTCAATACAAAGTTTGGATCCAGAAATAAATGAAAAGACCAACGCATGACCATACCTGACATATCTCTTTACTCTCAGATCTACCCTGATTGGTAATGGGAGAACCACCTACCAGGACTGCATCAGTGAATTTCTCTTCCCTTAAGCTTTCATTTCATCCATGCTTGGCCAGTGGTTAGCACTAGTGAGATATTGGAGGAAATAAGGAGATTAAATCCAAGTTATTAATTCCTCCAGCTCCTATCTGACATTGCTCTTGACTCAGCTCTGTCTTTCTTTTCAAATTGAGCATAGCACATCTGTTTTTTGCTGAGACCAAATGGCAAAGCAGGGTTTATTCAATGAATGCAAAGCTGACCTACTGCTCTAAAGTCAATGAATCACACACTGACAAAAAAATAAAAATTTCATAAAATTATCTAATTGCGGACAGAAAAAACATTGGATAAAACTCTACATCCATTCTAAGTATATGTATTTTTCAGTAAACTAAAAAAAAAAAAAAAAAGAAAGAAAGAGAAAACAAAGGGAAACTTTAGTCAGATCCATGATGTCCACTAAAATATATACAGAAAGCAATATTCCAAATAATGAATGAAAGTTTTTCTTCTCAGATTGAGAATAAGAAAAGATACCAAATACCATTATGGTTCATCATCAGACCAGCAGTGCCAGTTATTTTAATAAGGCAAGGAAAAAAATGTAAAGGGATTAGAAGAGAAGAAACTGTTACTATTTAGAGGTGATTCGATTGTGTCTATAGGAATCCAAGAAGTATCCAAAGATAAATTATATAGAGAATTAATAAATGGTGATGAATTATTAGAATTATAAGTTAGTTTAGGAAATTTTCAGACAAAAGGTCAATTTACAAAAATAAATTACATCTTTAAAAACATTAGAAAATAAAATTTTTAAATAAATCTATCAATATAGCCACAAAACTCCAATTACATAGGAATAAATCTAAGAAAAAACTGTAATATTTTCATGCAAAATATAATTCAATTAAAGAATTTTGAGGTTTATATAAAAAGTAAATAGAATATATGAGTCCAGACTATAAAAACTTGTGATTATATGGAAACTTGGTTTTTCATCTGAGAAAACAACTACAACACAACACATACGATAGGAAAATAGACTGAGGTAATAAATGATTCATAAAAAAGTAGATACTAGAGGCCAATGAAATACATGAAAATGCATTTAATTCCTGTGGTAATGGGGAAATACACAATTTGAATGAACTAACTTCTCTATTGGATGAACAAATGACTCCAAGAATCTCTTATTTTCCTGTCTTCTCAGTAAACCAAAGGTCAACTCTATAAAATGGACATTTTCATACAAGATACTCCCAAATTGGGCCAATGTACCTGAGAAGCATTCCAGGCACCTTATAACCACAAATAAAATGTTTTAAAGAGTTAATATCCTGAAGACCAGTAATCCACAAACTATGTCCTCCACAGGTAACTGCCCCCCATATCTCTGTTATAAAGATGAGTCTACAGTAGTCAGAAACTACACTACAAAGACTTCAGAGATCCCTGTGTTAACCAAACACTGTGCCTTCAAACTGCAATCTAGAATTATTCATGAATTTATAGATAGGAAAAAAATTCACTCTGTCTAAATTTCAAGAACATTATCATCTGTTATGGTTTGGATATGAGGTGTTCTCTGAAAAAAGCTCATGTATAAATGTGGGAATGTTCAGAGGTGTGAACTATGAGTCTGGATTATGAGAACCAGAACTTCGTTAGAATTTGAATAGATTAGTGAGTGGTAACTATGAGCAGGTGGGGTGTGGCTGGAGGTAAAGTAGCTCCTGTGAGCATGGCCTTGGGGATTATATTTTGTCTGGCTTCTAACTCTCTCACTTTCATTCCACTTCCTGGCTTCCACAGGGTGAGCAGCTTTCCTTCATCATGTCCTTCTGCCACTGCCATGATGTTCTCCCTCACCTTGAGCCCAGAGCAATGATATTGGCCAACAATGGACTGAACCTCTGAAACCATAAGCCCAAATAAACTCTTTCTCCTCTAAGTTGTTCTTGTCAAATATTTTGATCACAGCAATGAAAAACTGACTTTTCATCACAATCAAATAGACAAGAGTAGAGAGAAACAGAAAAAAAAATCCCCTTAAATAAATATAATTATTTTTCTCAAAGTGTTTTTCTTATCCATAATAAAAGAAACATACTTCTCTAAAATAAACTATTTTGGTATTTGGAGATTAAATATAGGTATATATAATTCTTATTAATGCATGTTTAGTTTATTGAATTGCATCTAAATATTTGTAGGATAAATGTGAAATGTTTAATGTACATGGATGCATACACATACATATGTGTGAATGAATGCTGAAATTCAAAAATACACAAATGGGGGAGGAAGAGAGAGGGAGAAGTTGATTAATAGGTACTAGATTACTGTTGGACAGGAACAAGAAGTCGTGGTGTGCTATGGTTAGTCAGGTGACTACAGCTGAAAAGAATGTACTGTACATTCCAAAACCCTAAAAAAAGATTTTGAACATTTTCACCCAAAGAAATGATAAACATTTGAGAAAACAAATATATTAATTTGACTTAAACATTTCACAATGTATACATGTATCAAAATATCCTGTTAAAAAAAAGAATAGATGACTAGAGAGAGGATACATGTTTAGTCTCCTTTCTATATAAATAAGTCTGAAATAAATTGTATGGAGAAGTTTCCTTGTTAGCTTATTTTTCAGGGACATCATTTGTCATTAATTCATAAAAGTAGGCATGAAGTTTAATGGAGGGAACTATCTGGAGTTTTAAGGTACAAAGTTAGCTTATTGAATTTTAGACTTAAATAATTGTTAGTTGAAATCATGTAACATTTTTGTGCAGAGTATGTAATGAAGTAGATTATCATACAGTTTTTTGGTTACTTATGGGATTTTCTAATTTAATTAAACAAGTATTTTAAAATTTCTTCATTGTGAGTATATGTTTTCAGTTATTTAATTTGGCATGTAAGTACTTAAAATTTGTCAATTATTTGAAGAAATTATAATTCTTATTTTGGTTAAAGTTTGTAGCATTTGTATGTAGAAACTTGTGTACAGAATTGTATTAAGTAGATTTGAGAATTTGATTAGAAGAAACTCGTAGTCTTAATTATTAAATTATATTCTCAAATGTTAAAAAAAAATCAAGTGTTAACCCATTCATATGTATAATTTGTATGTTTTTGTGTGCCAGTACATTTAATTTAAAAATGCACACGAACAAAAATAAGCTGGAAATAAGAAGAAACTCAAATAAAATGTGAATTAGATGGAAAATTAAACCGATGGACTATTTCTTCCCTCTCCCAAAATATATACAAAATGGCAAAGAGATGAAAAATACGTAGAAATGTTTCTTGGTAGATACAAATATTCTTATTGTATCATTGCTTGCAATAGTGAAAAATTAAAATAGTCAAAATATACTTTACTTTTTTATTCTTAAATAATTTATGGTGCATCAATATTTGTTAAATGTTAACATATATTACATATGCCATATTAAAACACAGTGCAGCCACATTTATTAGCCAATACACATATACATTCATAACAGTTTCATTCAGTTGTGAGTAACAGTTATAATTAAGCAGTGACTGAAACAAATTAGGTGACTTTATCTTGTAAGTAAAAGGTTGCAGGCATTGCTTCAGCAGCTCAGGAATGTCATGGGCAGGGTGTTAGTGATTGCAAACCTTTTTCACGTTGTGTAATCGTGGCCCTTACAGCTCCAGCCAGCAGGCAGGAAGAGAAGAACAAAGGAAGGACAGTGTCTGCACTGAGAAAATGAACCTTTCTCTGAAATCCCTTGCAGGTATCTGTTTACAGTTTCATTGGTCGAAATTGCATCAATTGGTTTTTCAAGCAAAGGATGCTCATAAATTTGATTTTGTTTTAGCTCAACACATTGCTCCTCAATCAAAGTGAGATTCTATTAGAAATAAGGGAACATTGGATATGAAACAGGCCACTAACAGTCACCACAAACTGGAAAAAGAATGATGATCTATTCGAATTAATGATATGCTACTATCTCAGGAACATATGCATAGTATCATTTTAAATAAATGGAAAAAATAAAACTATATTTTTGTTTATGTGGGGTTTTGTATATAATCATGAAAATGAAAACATGAAGGAATTTACATTGCACTAAAATTTGGAAAAGAAATAGCCCTGGAAAAAAAGTAAAACAGCAGCCTGCAAAATACCAAAATTGGTCATATCCGAGGGAGGAGAGCATGGATCATTTTTAGAGCTGTGTGTGTGTGTGTGAGTGTGTGTGTGTGAATATGTGTGTGCACACTCTTATTGAGGATTTTTTTTTTTCCTTTTTATCCTACACTAAACATTTTTATTTTGGTAACCAGAACAAAAGCAACAGATGGATATGTATAAAATATGTCATTAGCTAAGAGAAGTTTTACATATTTTGGAGAGGTAAGCAGTCAAAATAATTTCAAGAGGACTCAATGCTGCATTGGAGAATCTGATTATTTCCACCGGGATTGTTCCATTTGTTTTGTGTGCCTTGTGCTTCATTTATTTGTTTGCTTTATTGATTTTTCAACATCAAAACTAGTTCACAGCCAGGTTCTACTGGAAGTATTTATAGATGGAGGTAAATTTAAAGATCACTTCCCGTTTGCTTCATGAATTCATATTGATTGGCAGAGTGCAAGCTTGAGCATCATCTCGCAGGCACACGAAGACAGCCTTCTTTTCTGGAGAAAGCCAGTACATCATCTAAAGCCAATAGTTCTTGCACTGTTTTGAATTAATATTTATAATCACAGACACTACTCTGAACTTTTATCATGTGGTGTTCTCTCTCTCTCTCTCTCTCTCTCTCTCTCTCTCTCTTTTATCCCACAGTTTAATTACCAGAGAAGCAGAGGCACGGACCTAGAAGATGAAATCTAATCAATCCCATCCCTCCCGAGGCACACCTTCTAAAACATATCGTTTTCTGCTGGCCACTTCATTTTCAGTGCTGCTAGTTTGATCTTCAGCTTACTGATAACTTCTTCCTCAATAAATCAGAGATGAGAAAGCACATGAACTGAGGCCAGGGGGAGTATATCAAACCTTTGATGCCTGGAGCTGCCATTGAATTCTTACCATCTCCTTAAGGTGATTGACCCCAAAGCAGTACATTTTGAAAAAATTTGACTTCTTCATCTGGGAGAATGCAAATTCGTATTTATCTCACAGTACTGCTCTGAAGAAATAAATGAAATATTCATAATGAAAGAATTTTGGAATACTAAAGACCATGCGCCTTTAAAAGGGAGAAAGAAATGCCTTTTTTTTGTTTTTCCCAGTACTTGTGTTTAGCTACAAGATACAGGTGCTAAATCCTGCTTAGACAATAGGCAAGAACATCTACAGATTTTTTAATTATCTTAGGCTATGTCACATTTTAAAAGCATTTCCTATCTTTTGGGTCATCAACTTTCATAATCTAAAGGACCATCTTAAAAAATTATTCATTATTAAGTCAGAAAAATTACTTGTCCCCAAAAAGAAAGAGGCTATTTCTTCTGTTGGGTGGGACCTTGTCTAAAATTTAACTCTCAGAAGAGTTACCAACTTTAAGAAGCAAGTTGCAATATCAAGAATATTGGTAAAAAGTAGGAGTGGAAAGGTGAAAGTTTAATCCACTAATTCTTCTGATATTCATTATTTAGAGAGAAAAATGCAGTGTTTTCAATATTTCTTTGAGTTTCCAAAACTATAAGCCTACAGGAATGCACATCTCCCATTTCAAGGAGGCCCAAAAGCAATAAAATAAAGATTTGTATATGGTTTTTAGTAAGTTATTAGAATATCTTCCTCCCTCCCCACCCCCTGTGTATATCTGTGTGTGTGTATGTGTGTGTGTGTGTGTGTGTGTGTGTGTGTGTGTGTGTGTTTGAAATTCTGACTGGAGAGTCAATACAACTCTCATTTTGCTGAATTACAAGATCTAGTTAATTAACTGACCTTAACACATAACACATTACATGAGCAATTTTTTAAAACATAAGGAATAGAAGTTTAACTAATGTCTCTTAAAAACTGTCAGTATTATCAAAGTGAAAATGCCTCAAATGAAGGAAGGAAAAAATAATTCCTTTTGCAGAAACAGGAGGGCATAAGGATCTCTTTTCCTTAAGTCATGCATTAGGTCTAGGTGTCTAGGGTCACATAGCTCTCAGTCAGGGCCACTCCACCAAGAAAAAACAGTAAGTAAAAAAAGTTGGCCTTTCAACTTTTAACCAAGCACTCTATAATGTGTCTTTGCCTCCCTTCAACTATATCAGCCAGTGTTTACCAACTCCTCTCCCCATGAAAACTGATCCTAAAATCTTGTGATATATCAAGATATCACTGATATCTCCGAATAAATTTAATTTTAAAGTCAACTTCTTCCAGTTGCATCTGCATTTTAATTATTATCTTCAAAATTTGTCCTAATACAAACATGAATTTCAAGTAGTGATTTAGTCAGCAGAAACCCTCCTCAACCAACCCTGATTGAATAAATGTAAGTAATGAAGAATGTTACAAGAAAAAGAGAAAGACAAAAAATTTTAGGTGGTATACCCAATCTTATTAAAATTCTGTATACTCCAAAACAAATTAAATAGGCTTTTGATGTTTCACTTTTCCTTTTCAATAAAGAGAATAACTCAAGCTTCTTCACAAAAGTTTGTAAATAATGATCAATATGTTAGAAAATTTTAGGAAATACAGAAACTTTTGTTAGCTTCCTTTTTATATCTCTCTCATGGTGATTGTTTCTTTGTATTGCATTTCTCCTCTATGGTTAAGGATCTGCTCTCCACTCATTATGTTTAATAATTTTAGTGTCAAACCAAACTTCTTCATCCAGATTTCAGATAGCACTCCTACACAAAGAAAAATAAGGGGCATAAACAGGATTCATGAATAACACGCCCACATGATTCCAACATCTCTCATCATTTTTTAAAATATTATTCTTCATTAACTCAGTGCAAAGGGAGCTTCTTTTTGTTCTTCTCTGCTTTTTATGGATACTCTGTCAAATCTCTGAATCCTTGTTTTTGTCTTATTGAGAAAAAAGTTAAAGAAAACCATTATGTAGAAAAATTAATATGTTCAGAAAGCAAATGCTAAGATTGGGAAGAGAGATTGTTTGTGAAGATATATGCTCATCCCACAAGTCAGAGTGCTGTCAAGTTCCTAGCTATTCCATCACTGGTTGCTTATGAAAGATTTTACATGAAATTCTTGATAGGTATGGAAAAGGCTAAAGTGAGAATATAGTTTTATTTCTGCCCCTCTTTGGTAGCATAGAAAGGAGGAGTTTATTTTATCCAGAATTAAAAAAAAAAAAAGAGTAAATAATAAAAATTGGTGGTGGGGTATAGAAACTACTGAAATGGAGGTGAGAACAGTAAATGCACAGCCATACATTGTTCATTATCCTTTCATTATGTATGATATGTGTTTGACTTAAACTTCTTGATGAGCTAGGCAATGTTGTACAGCAACCTAGAGCACAGGCTGTAAAATCCACCAGCAGATGAGACTGCAGTCCAGTCCCCTCCTCCCAGCTACCTTGCACTGAACAAATAATTTAACATATGTCAGGTTCAGGATTTTTAATCTGTAAAATGGATTCACTAACAGGCATTAGTTCAAACAGCAACATGTCAATAGGCAGCCTTGGATTGCACTATTTCATTATTCTCTAGAAAAAGAAACCTGGAATATAAAATAATCATTTAAATATATCAAGCAAATCAGGACAGATGTCTTGAGTTAAGAACAATGAAAGGATTTTTTAATACCTTTATTATCTCAAGCCTCACAAAACAGTCCCTCCTCCAGCAACTTGATGACTTCTTCTCAAATTTCACAGAGAAAATAGCATAAATTTCATTTTCCCTTCTCAAATTTTAAAAAACCTGTGTGCATCAGTACCCAGATTCTCATCATTCATCCTGTTCTAACAAAAGAAATGAGCATACACCTGTCCATAGCCAGTCTCTCCACTTTTGCTCTGAATTTAATTCCTTCTCACATTTTTTAAGGTCAATGCAATGTCAATAATCCATTTCTCTCCTGTTGAATTGATCTCTTCCCTTCCGTTTATCATTTCTATAGTATACAAACATGCTCTAACATCTTTCTTATTAAAAGCAAATCAACAGGCTGGGGCTGTAGCTTAGTGGTAGAGTGCTTGCCTAGCGTGTTTGAGGCACTGGGTTTGATTCGCAGCACTGCATATAAATAAATAAATAAATAAATAAATAAATAAATAAATAAATAAATAAATGCCCATCATCAACAACAAAAAAATTTTAAAAGCAAATCAGCAAAAAAAAAAAAAAAAAAAAAATAACCCACTAATTCTATGTCTTGCCACCTCATTTCTCAGCTTGTATTCTTAACTAAACTTCTCACAAATGTTATCTGCTTTCCCTTTGCTTCCTCACTTCTACCTCACTAATTCCAGCCACTATGGTCTAACTTCTTACCCCATCAATGTATTGATGCTGTTGTCAAGGTCACTAGTGAGTTCCCTGTGGCCAAATCCAATGGCCATTCCCTATATTCATCTAGTACACCTTTCAGCTTCATTTAATATAATTCACCATTCTCTCCTCAAAATCTTACCAATTCTTCCCTTGAGAGATACCATGTTCTTTTTTTCCTTCTATCTCTGCACATTTACTCTTTTTCTAATACCTGATCACAAGAGGTAAGAATATCTCAGAGCTTGCTCTCAATTCTTATATATCTATACAACCTCCAAGATCATTTGACCCATACCCAAAGGCTCTAATACAACCCAAACTTATATTAAGGCCAGAACTCTGCCCTCAATTTCAGACTCATAGAGAAGAGCTTATGTGAAATCTCCAGATATCTCAGAAACTTATCAGTCTAAATTATAAAAATACATCCTCCATGGCAACCTTGTCTTCTACTTTTCTCCATTGAATGACTGACACCATCATTAGCCCAGTATCTCAAAGCAGGAAAATGCAATGACTGTCCTTGATTTTTCCCCTTTCCTTGGCTCCTACTTTCCCTGCATCAGCAGGTTCTATTGCTTTATCTCTTCAACAACCCTGTAATTCATATCACTTATTAGGAGAGAGATTTGCCATGTCACTTCAATCTCTTAAAAGCTATTTTGGTTTTTCATTTAAAGACAAATAAGAAAGGACTTTCTATTAGTCTCTCAAATCCAAGGAACCCACTAAAAATAAGCAAAAGAAGATAAGGAGAAAAATCTTCATTTTTAATTACATTGTAATACTTCAGTATGCTTGCCTTTCTGGGAAATCTAGACCAAAATAAGATGAGACAATAAGAAGAGGCACATGTATCCTAAGTCTTCAACAAGAAATACTTGTTTAAAAGAAAACAATTATGTCCCACATTAGTGAGAAGATCTTGAAGTGTGAGTGAGCCAAGCAGAGTAACTGGGACTATAAACAGGGAAACAGGGCAGAATGGAGAATTCTGCTGATAAGTCATGTTTCTGCTCAGCAACCTAAACCATTTATGAAGGGATGAAATGAGGTGGATGTAAGAGGAGGGACAATCACCCAGGTGATAGTGAATCAGCAGCAGCAGAGCAGCAACATATGGGGCTTTGAGATGTCAGGAAGACTGCTTATTTTCCTCTGACTCTGCAAGCTGACATCCCAAGTATCCTCAGGCAGAGGAAATAACAGGTTTGCCAAGAAATGAAATCAAATCTACAGTGTCCCAATTCATATCTACTCTACCTCCACACAAGTATCCAACTCTATACTTCAAAGAGCTGTATTCATTAAAGCAGAACAAAAATATTTAAAATAAATACAGACACCCACCCTCCACAAAGTAGGGAGATATCTTATTGGGCTGCAATAACAAGATACCTTAGACCAGGTCATTTATAAAGAATTGAAATTTAGTGCTCACAGTTCTGGAGGCAGAGATGTTCAAGATCAAGGTGAGAGCAATGCAATGTCTGCTCATTCCTCCTAAGTGGCACCCTCTTGCTGGGTCTCACACAGCAAAAGGGGAAAACAAGCTTCTTTGGTCCTCTTTCATAAGGGCACTAATCTCACTCAAAAGGGGATCACCACCTGATCTAATTGTCTCTTAAATACACCACCTCTTAATACTACTACACTGGGGATTAGTTTTCAGTGCATGAATTTTGGAGGTGTTCAAACATTTATAGCAAAGCAGGAGGGAAAATAAAGTGCAGGCAGATGAAGAAAATACATTGTAAGAATTATTGTCCAACAGATTAGGAGTTCAGACAAATAATTTTCCATGGTCTCAAATCAATTTCAGACAATACTATTTGTCCACAAAAGTAAAGTTCACCAAAGACAAATAGCTTGAAAAAAAAAAAAGGACAAGACAGAAAGAGGAAAATGAGCTGCTTGAGTACATGAAAATAGGAAAAAATATAAAGGGAAAAAGATGTGTTAAAAACAACTAAAAATAGATAAAGCAACATGATTATTGTTAACAATACTGTATTTTATATAGAAATTTGCTAAGAGGGAAGATCTTAGGTGCTATTATAAAATAAAAATTAAAAATAGAATAATGATTACTTAAGTTATATTCGGGTACCTGTTGAAAGTCTAGATTAACTTAAAAATTAGGAGCAGAAAAAAATTAAAATATAGCAGTGATTATAATGAAGATGGAGGTAAGAGACCATAAAAAACGATTCAGTATGTGTGCACATCATTGGTATCATGAAACAGAATTTATAATGAATGGAACCGGAAAAAACACGCAGACACCAAAAATCTTTTTTTTTTTTTTTTAATGTAGAAAAAATGTAATCTGCCAGGAGTCAAGGAAGACATGTTGACAAAATTATAAGAAATTAAAGTGTCTCCCAATTTAACCTGGTCAACATATATTTCAGGTAAAATGCAACAGACAACTGCTACCAAACATACACCAATTTAACCTATGTATGATCCTCAGGAGAATAAATAAACTCATAAAAATTAAATTCATCCAAATAAACACTAAATCAAAATGCAGGAATAAGGAATGCATAAAAACTAGCTTAATATCTGATTTCTCATTGGCAATGCTGAACTCCAAAAGACAAAGAAGTCAAAGTTCAAAGTTCCCATGAGGAGCAACTTGAACAAGACACCTCTGCACAGATACATGGTCATGTGTGTGAATACAAAATTTCAACAATTAAAGAAAAGTAAGAACTTAGTTTACTACCCATAGACTTCCTCTGAAAGAATCACCTTACAGTACATTGCAGTAAAAATAAAACAGATTTCAAGAGGGAGAATTGGGATGTAAGAAACAGTGCCAAATGAATAAAGCAACAAACATATCATTATAGTATTTATTTTTCTTACTCAGTTTCATGTTATCTACAGATTGTTCTATATGGGAAAGGTCTTCAAGATACAACTTTCAATGGGCAAAAAACAAGATACACAGAAATATGCATATTATAATAAGGAAACAGGTATGATGGTGCTATCTTCCAAATGCAATTTATAGATGAATATTATTAACTGACACTAAATTAAGTCTAGAGAATTAATAGTAAGCATTTAGAAAACTTTATTTGACATTATAACAATATTTTAAAATATATTTTACAAAAACTGGTCTGCATCTGATTGGAAATTTTAATCATTCACAATAGAGAATATGCTACAATGAGTTTGAGAATTACTGATATGTGATATTCAATAGAAATTAAAATGTTTATAAATCTGAAATGTTTCTAGGAATATTCATAAAAATATGGTAAATTGTGCTTGCTTCCTTCTTTCTACACCTAATTCTGACCCTGCCCCCCAGAAATGAGAGGCTGTACCTTTGAGCTCCTAGCCTGTGGGCTCATATGTGTGTAGATGTGTGGCGGGGTGGTCTCTTGGTGCTTGTATCTGTGTTTCTGTATCTTTGTCATCATCATTGTTGCTGTTGTCTAGTGGGAGTTGGAAAGGGACAAATTTATTAATAACCTTTCAGGGTTTCAAAATTGAAATGGAAATGTTGAGCAACTCTAGGAAAAATCCACACAAAGTCCTTTTTAAAAACTCTGGGCTATTAAGAAGAGAAGCTGATTCTGTTTGAGAGAGGCAGGGGTGGACTTCTGTACAGGGTCTGAAGAGGGGAAAAGTTTCAACCAGAACTATTTCAATACCCTTAACTGGGATGTGCAAAGATGAAAATACCAACATGGGGCCTTTGGTTCACAGCAGCTTTGAAGAGGCAGGATCTCTAGTGGGGACAGATGCATGGGCTGCAAACTATAGACCTTGGTCTTTGCATTCTGAGGAACTGCCCATGGCTAAAACTGAGAAATATACCTCCCTGCAGCTGAACTGGGCCAGCACATGGTGGTACACTAGGGCACAGAATAACATAATTACCAGGATATTATGATCACCAGAAACAGAGAAGCATGGCCCTTAGACTTCTTTATTAACTGAGCCAATTTTGTGACTTCTTTCTAAATAATGGAGGAGTGATGCCTCTATAGTATTGATATTGAAGATGTAGCCAAACCTGGCATATAGGTGTTAATTAGGGATCTTACATTGCCAGTATCGTGGAAAGATTTGACTTTTTGTTAGGCATAATGCTTAGAAAATTAAATTATTTAAATTAATTAAAACCTGCATGCTCTTTGAGATAATTATTATCATTATCCCAATTCTAGATGAGTGAACCGATGCTAACAGAGATCTGTCCAAAAGTTTCCTGTTGCATTCTAGCCGAACTAGAACAGCCTCACAACTGTCAAATCTATTGGTAATTTCTGGAGAACTGGAGTAGTAGAATAGGGAAAAATTTGGGGCTCAGGGTCAGAAAATGGATCTGAATTTTAAATCCTCTTGTTACTACTCAATGTCTGGTACATAGGAAATATGTAAAACATCAATTATTAATCTCCTTTCCATTCCTCTTTTCTTGTTGAAGCATACACTATAAACAGAAGTAACATCTTTCTTCACATCAAAACTCACATGTATTTTTGCCATAACATATAATGCAAATGGTATTTGGAAATGAGCAGAAAAAATGTCTTATAACAGTTTGCCTTACTTAAACTTTACCTTACCTTTTATCAATGATCAATTATCAATCAGTCTCAAATGCATTAACCTTCAGCCAACAGCACCTGTCAAAGTTTCTGGTTTACTGGAGGCATGCATCCAGTAGCTGCAGGTAATTTTCTTATGCTTCAGAAACAGTAAAAAAACAACGGAAATAAAACCGACTTTGGAGTTACACAAAACAGGGCCACCATGCTGTTTCCTCCACTTAATAGTCATGTAACTCCACAAGATGTATACACCTTCAGAAACTTCAGTTCTTGATTGCACCTTACTAGAACTGTGAAAGAATAGAGGATATAAAACATGTAAAGCACCCTCTTAGAATACTCAGGGCAATACAAAGTCTCAGTAGTTCAATAAACATTGTTATTTTTATTTCGATTTGCTTTTTTCATTTGTCATATGGAAATGATGCCTTCCATTAACTCAAAGGGAAAAACTTGAGGAATACTTTTAAAGGGCTGTTATGTTGCAAAGAAAGACTTCTTGATTAATTAATATGATAGTTTTCTTATGAATCACCCATTGCATTAGGTAATTCACATTTTTATTTCCATCAGGCAACGTTGTGTGCTCAGTTCAATGACTATTTCCTGGTCATTGACTAGCTGTGTATTAGGTTCTAGAGATTTTAAATGCCTATAAGTCCTCCCTGCTTTCAAAGAGAGGATTTCTGAGTAATAAGGAAGTCAGTCAGATTGTAAACTCCATAAGGACTCACAAAGTCTTACTCTCCTTTCTAACTTCTATGGTACCTGAACACTACTTATTTTTAAAGCAGTGTTACTGAATTTAATTGAATTTCTGCCAAAGTCCCATTTCCCCATAACCTAAGTCCAAATTTCTCTACAATATCACATGATCCTATTTATTTTATAAAAATATGTCTGGAATAATTCTAGAGATTTCTTTCCTGTTTTTTCTCTGTATGTATGCCATCTTTATAGATTTAAACGTGCCATTCATGTTTCAACAAACCCTATCATCTATTAAATGCTTTTAGATTCTAGAGAATCCATCTTTTCATAGGCTACACATTAAAAAACAAAAGGTAAGATTAAAAACAGCAGGAGGTAGAAGAAGAGGAAGAAAATTACAATAAGCAGATACACAAAACAAGTTCTTAGAAGAATTATTGCTGAAGACATAATTATTATGCATTAACAGCTGACAGCTAGCATGAGTCCAAGGAAACTGTCTGTATTCTCTGAGTACTTCAGACAATGTGGTATTCATTTATAAATTCTTGACAGCTCTTTAGATAAAGCATGTAAAATAATTTTGCAGCAATCCATTATCTGGCTGAATATTCTTGAATTGTAGTTATATGTTTGAAATAATTTTCCCAAGTCCTAAACATATTTCCATACAAATATATGAACCGCATTTAACAGATCCTCAAAAAGCTTAAAATGGGTCAAAAAGTTTCTTCTTTCCTTCTTTGACACTTCTTTGTTCTGTCCATAGATCTCTGAACAGTGTTTCTTGGTTTGATCAATTGAACCTACATAATTGTCTTGAAAAATACATTCAGCCTTCAGGAAGGAACATCTACCATTATCCGGCCTAAGCTGAGACTGTCTGAATGTTCCAAACATTCTGATGAGGAAATGCTGCAGACTGGACTGATAATGAAGGGAAAGTTACCAGTGAAAGGACCCTGAAATACAATACAAAAGAGCCTCTCAACATATTCCACGTTGTATTCTCAACCTTTTTCAATAATTCACATCCAGGTGAAATTTGCTTTTTGATTTCTATAAGATAATCCCCATCAGTATGCTCAAAGGCAGGTTGCCCAGAGTGACCTCTTTACCAGCAGCCAGTGAAGAATTCACCAATCCCCCATGCAAAACCAAACCTCACTGATAACAGAACGCCTGTTGTTGTTTTTTTACCCCTTTTGCCCACTTTCTTATAAATCCTGTTCTTGGATGACAGTATACTACTTATCTCGTTTACATGTGAAAAAGCTGTTTTTCTGGCAGCTAGCTTACTAAAATTTCTGAATCATTCATCCATAGTCCCAACACTAGTGGCTCCATTGTAAGGGCAAATCAGAAGTTTTCCTCAAAAGCTATAAAATAGCAATTCATAACCATATACTGACAAAAAACGATTGGGCTGCTTAAAAAATGGAGCAAATTAACAATGGCTCATCAACATGGTCTTTTGGTGGAAAGTAAAACTCCACCACAAAGCAAAATGAAAACTAATGGCAAGATGGTAGAGTGATGTCACCATGAGAGGACATTTACTGGAAAGACTGTGGTCTTTTTGTGTTCAAATCAATAGGCAGACTCATAAGGGCATCACAGACCTTAGCCAAACCTGAAAAACATAAGACAGGAGCCACAGCATGCCAGCAGGAAAGTGAGGCAGCAGGCTTCTTCAGGTGAAGTCCTTGTGGGTGTGCATGCATTTAGTCAATGCAACCATGCAGCCACTGTACTCTCTGCTCCCTGTTAAGAATGGCTATGAAAACTTTCTTTGAGACTACTGCAATAAGGGGAAAGACTGCATTCAATTCCTCTGTAACAACAGATGGGAGACTTATGTATTTTTAAGGCAGGTCTTTTATTAGATAAATAGTAAACTTGTGCTTATTAGATAACAAATAATCATTTAGATCTACTGTAGTGTCTCCAGCTCTATGCTAGGTATTGCTTTCCATGGGAATTCTTTGACTTACCCTTGGTCCCTGACCCCATGAATCTCTTTAAGAGACAAAAGCATTGAGGAATATAAGTATCATAAAAAGTAATTGGGAAAAATGATATCTGATGATCCCAAATAGGTTTGTGAGGAAAGTGGAGAATGGAAGAAAGTTTCCCAGTCCTCTCAGCAGTTAATGGGTTCACATCTGCCACAATGAAGTCCAAAGTCACATGTGTCTGTGTTCCACTCCAGGTGCCCTTTCTCACACTTTCACACCAAGTCACCAGTTGTTTTCAGGGTCTCTTCTTATTTCTGGGAAGGTTCTAAATCACCTGCTTCTTCCCTGTTTGCCTTATCCTAACAGGGTGGCCCCAGGCCTATTGCTAAGTTCTCAAGACAAAAGTCTCTTTGCATTCAGTCTCCATTGTTCCTCCCGCTTCCTGGGCATGCAGCCTCAAGTCAGTGGTTACCAGTCAGGACCTAGGACCCGACCTCTCAGTACTCACCTCTTCTAGTCCTCCAGGTGGGAAACATTTTAAATGCTAGGGAAAGCTAATGGAAAAGAGGTGGAGGACCTTAATAGGGAGGTTTGGTCATAGTGATTAGTCCATTTGGGACAACTCTAATCACTAATTGCCCATTATCAGAGTTAGGCTTCTACCTTCCCAAAGAACCTAGGAAGTAGGGGCCTATCTTTCTTAATAATTACATTTCTAAGAGTTGAATCCCAAACTTTTAAAAAATAGATATTCTGGGTTGTAAAAGATTTACATCTTGCTGAGAATGGTCACATATGCCTGTAATCCTAGCTACTCTGGAGGCTGAGGCAGCAGGATCCCCTATTCAAGGCCAGCCTGGGAAACTAAGCAAGACCCAGTTTTAAAATAAAAAATAAAAAATAACTGGGAGTATAGATCAGTTATAGTGTGTTCTCCTAGTCCATGTGAATCCTAATGTTCCAGAAGGGCAATACAGGTCTTCTAAAGTAAATGCTCTAAGAAAAGGGAGGTCAGGCACCCATAGTCTGGAAGAACTTGTCTGAAGTTTAGTCAGGTTGAGGGGAATAATCGCATCTTGGCCATCCCCATATAAGTTTAATGGGGTACATAAGTCATGCTGGTTTGAAAGTTTCCCGCCCTACAGGAATCTGCATGTCTCTATAGGCCTCACAATGGACGTGTCCAACCAAAGCAGTTCACTTTCAGGGAACTTTTAAGCTACAGCTTCTATCAGATCTTCTAAAGAGTTACAAATTCTTCTAGTCCAGATACAATTTGCCAATCAAGAATCAGTTGTATCACATGTAGTGCTTCCTAATAACCGAGTTGATATTTTACTTTTGTAGAGTTGCCAGGGGAGTGAAAGACAAATGTTTGGGAGTCAAATTCTCATGCAGAAGGAAAGTGTTTGTCATCTCTCACTTTTAATAGATATGATAAAAATGTTGTATTTCACCTTTTTGCTTTTTCTCCAAAAGCCCTATGTTTAATCTTCCAAAACCATATACATGCATGAGATAACACACGCATACCTCTGCACATTCCATTCTCCATTACTCAAAAATACCTAAAAATCCCTTAGAAATGCAACTTTTCTTCAGTTTCACTAGTTTGCAATTCTTCTAAGTTAAATGAGTGTGAGACACATGTTACTTCTTGTGAACATATACTTAGTTTTCTCGGTGCTCTAATTTTCCATTTCTTGGCTTGTATTTCCAATTTACTTCTCCCACTATGGAAAGCAATCCTCAAAGAGCATATGTATTTGTGTACTGACTGGACAAATTCAATACAGTTAGAGATCACAAGGGACAGCCCTCTTCTCTGCTCTAAGTAAATATATGTCCCTTCTGTCATGGAGGTTGACAGTTAAAGTACAAAGACTTAATTTCCTTCCAAAATAATTTGACAAAAATGTTATAAAACGTATATACCTGGGCAATAAAATAGAATGACAAATGGAAACCAAGAAAAAATAGATTCAAATGTGTTAAACATATGGATTAATGTAATGCTATAATTACATAATTGTACCTCCAATTTAATTCTGAGTCTCCTAGAAGGCAGATTTTTAAAAAGCAAATATAGCACTACCAAAGTATAATAAAAGAAGGAAACAAAACAGCTATTTTCTGAGAAAACCAGTTTTGGTTTTTTTCTCTTTTGAGAGGTTTTATTTGGTTAATACATCCTAGGTTTCTTTCTAAAAGTTTTATATTGAGAATGCAATTGCAAAAATTAACTGCTAGCATTTATTTTCTAAAATACCAACAGAAATGAGAATAGGAATTATTCAGTTGTTTCTTGAAATGATATTGAATAATAGCTAAAAAAAAATATGAATATGCAAGGTTAGTAATACTGATTCTATAAAGGGCTAAGTGAATGTCATCTTCATACATAGTTCTCTCATGTCCAAGCTGAGATGAGAACAAGGCCAAGAGCACCTAGAAGAGATGAATGGTGTCTTTATTTTTAAATCCTTGCCTAAGTGGGATTTATCTCAGTCATCTGAAGAGCTGGTGAGGTGACACTTTTTCTGTGTGTCAATAACATGATGAGTGCAGAGGGGTTGCTCATTGTTGCTTGAGAGAAGATTAATATATACTGGAGAATAGGAGAACAGATGGTAGAATTTACATGGACTTAGTGATACAAGAAAAAAAAAAAGGAAGGAAGGAAGGAAGGAAGGGAAGAAAAAAGGAAAGACTGAAAGGAAAAGAAAGAAGGAAATAAAGGAAACAGCTATTGTTCTCCACAGGAGAACATGGATATGAAGTTGTAGACCAGGAGTAATTCTACACACAACCGAGTTTTTCTTTGGAAAAGTCTTGGGCCCTGATTCACCATTTGATCAATAAAGTGTTTGAATAAGCTCGCATCAATGGAGATGCTTTAACCAAGAAAGTTCATGCTGTTTGGGAGGTGCCTGTCATCACTCTAAGACAGGAGTAAATTCCAACTGTCCCACTGTAGCACCTATCTCTAATCTCCAAGATTTCTGCTCATGCAAGTCAGAATTAATTGACCATAAAATATACTCTCTGATTAGAAAACTGTTTTCTGAACAGTTACTGAACAGTTACAGAAGTTACTCATTATTGACTTTTTAGATTTTGAAGAACACCTGCCCCAGGAAACACTGTTTGGTTGTGGGGATCTTGTTTATTTGATTTGTCTGTGTTTAAATTCATGTTGTGGGATTCTTTACGGCAGTATTTGGATGACAAGCCCAATTATCTTTTCATTTTACTGCTGGCTTATGTTGATAAACAACATTGCCAGTGTACAGGACCATGTGTCTCCTATTCTGTAAGGACTAAGGACATAAAAGTCCAGCTCATCTAAAAGGAGTACCAGACAATAAAGTCAGAAAATAAAATTAAAGGGCAAGGGTACAGCTGAGGTTTATTCTTCTTTGTCCTTATTCTTGTAGTGTTATAAAAAAAATACATACTTTACAACCTGCAACAATAATCAAGACATATATTAAGGCCAGAAACCTTATCTCTCACAGTTAATACTAACCATGTCAAACTGAGTAGAAAAAAATTATCCTATTCTTGTTACATGAGCTACTCAATTGGAATACAAAGAAATGGTTTTGCATTAAAACATAGATCATGATCACTCTGAAGGAAACCTGATATTGTCTCTTGGACTTACAGAAAATAAATCAAGGAATAACATGGGGAAAAAAAGACCTAGATTAGTCACAGCTGATCTCCTTCTAAAGTGAATTTAATTTATTCAACACTGTAATTCTCAGAAACCCTTGGAACATAGTTAGTTTCATCAAAATACAATCCTGTATTTTTTAAAACTTGTTAACAAACTTAAAAAGGATAATAAAAATTATCCTTTAGGTAAAATTCAGAAAAACACATACAGAATTTAAGAGGCTTGCCCATACAAAGAAGGGACATTTTATCTTTTGTTGTTGGAGAGACTTCTATACAGCTCCATCAGTGAAACTGTAGGTTGATATGTTGATATTCCAGCCTCCAACTTTTTGAAAGCCCTGTCTTGAAGTAGGCATTCTGTATGAAAGTTCTGCACTGTCAGTTTTCTGCAGGAATGGAAGATCCCACTGTGGGCTAACCACAAGATTGTGGTTCTTTCCCTTCTTATTCCTCTTTACATTGAGACTACTTTAAGAGGAGTCAGATGGTTTGAGAAAGCATTTGCTAACCTACCTATTTATTCATTATACAGATATTTATTGAGTGTCTATCATGCAGACACTGTGGTACATGCTAGGGAGAAAACAATGAAAGAGACAGACGTGCGTTTTTGTCTGCATGGAGCTTAGAATCTAGTGAATTAAAAGAGCAAATCCTAAACTAAAACCTAACAGACTGGTGCATGCTACATATAGGGCAGTTCCAGGTGCAGAGAGGACAGGACGCAGGAAGGTGACCTTAAGGATGATCTGAGACTTAAAGGATGAACAGGCATTATTAAATCTTATTCCATAGTCTATATTTATGTGAAGAAAACTAATTAAAAAAAAATCAAATGTTCCTATTTGTCAGTCTATGTTTGCAAATGCCCCAACCCAGACACATGACTAAACAGGGTCAATGGCTTCTTAGTCAAAAGTATAGCTCTCCTAATGCCTCCATACACTTGAAATACTTATTTTCCTCTTAGTCTTTATTTCTTTTCTTTTTTATATTTTAATTTTTTGTTCTAATAGCTATACATAATAGTAGAATGCATTTATGCATTTTGATAAATCATACATAAATGGAGTGTAATTTCTCATTTTTCTAATTGTACATGTTGTAGGATCATATTGGTCATACAGTCATACATGTACATGAGGTAATAATGCTGTTCCACTCTACTATTCTTCCTACCCCCATACCCCTTCCCCTTCTTTCACTCCCCTCTATCTAAAGTAACTGTTCTTCCCTAGCAACACTCCTCTCTGCCCCCAACTTATTTTGAATTATCATTCACATATCAGAGAAAACATTCAGTCTTTGGTCTTTAGGGTTTGGCATATTTAACTTAGCATGATATTCTCCAACTCCATTCATCTAATCATAACCTCAGCTCTTGACTTTGTAAAAAAAAAAAAACAGTCTAACGTGTTGTTGTTTGTGATTATTGACATCTTTTATATCACAATTTTCCTACAATCTCTTTTCCCAACAAGGAAAGTCAACAGAATTCACTCTTACATTTTAGAGAAGCAGTTCCTAGCCCAGGATACAATTCAGGGAACTCATAAAATTACATCTTTACTTTCATCTTCACTTGCCTAACATCTTAATAACATGCAGTTTTTCCTTCTTTATGAATACAGACAATGAACTGTAGAAGTACCTGTGACTTTATCACTGACAGAAACTAGAGTTATTTTCATATCTTGCAATATCAACCAGACACAACTTCATTGACTGATGCAAACTCACCAACGATGAAGGTGAAAATACCTCTTCTTTTGCATGAACAAGCCTCTTAAATTCTGTATGTTTTTTTTCTGAGTTTTCATTTGTTACTGCATGCACTTCAAAGACTTCTTTTTAATCACTACTTAGAAATCACAGTGGCCATTAGACCTGCCACTAAATAAAATATGACTGTGATCCTTCTACCTACAGGCACTTATGACACATGGTTGGCCAACTACTTAACACCTAGTAGTCATTCCATCACCACAGGCAGGCAAGTTCTTACTCTAGTGACCTAAGCATCTTTGCCATTTCCTTTTATTCCCTACTACAATTGCTTACCTATTGAGACATGGACAAAGCTATGTCATCTTCATTGTTGGTTAAAATTTCCAAAAATGACAGATTTGATATTTGGAGAGTGCTCAATCTTATGTTCATAGACAACACCTTCTTGCTGTGTCCTTCAATAGTGGAAGGGGCTATCAAGCTTCTCTGGATTTCTTTTGTGAGGACATTAATCCCACTCATGAGAATAGAGCCCTTAGGACTTAATCACCTCCCTGATGCCCTATCTTCTGATATTATCGCATTGGGGATTAAATAAATTTTGGAGAAACACAAATTCAGACCATAGCATTAAATGTACTACCTTGTTACTTAATGTGTTAATAAAATTAATTTTAATTTTTTTATAATTATAATGTTTCCCTTGTACTCTTAAATGTTTTATTTTTATCTTATGCATTTAAAAACATTTTTCTGAGGCATCTATAGGTCATACAAATTTTTCTAAAGTGACAAAAAAATTAAAAATTCTGATTTAAATAATGTTGTCCTGGTTACATGGCAATTCTAGTACTCAAAGGAGCCCTTCTGGAGTTTCCAGGAGAGTGTTCACATTGTACTGGTACGACTTGTATGTTTATTTAAAAAGCACAATAAAGGTGACCTCTTTTAACTTCTATATTCTTGTGTTTCTGCTAGATATGCAATCAACTTGATTTTTTTAACATTTTTATTGGATTATAACACACACAAATGTGCACACAAATGTGTTACTATAGAGTAATAATCAATGCAAGGTGAACATGCTATGTAAGTACCATGTTGATCAAGAAATAGAACACAACAGCTCCCAAAGGTTCCCCTTCATGCCTCTTCCCAATCACTACTCCTCTTCAAATGCTATCACTCTTGTTGTTTTTCAATAAATATGTGATGCCTTTGTGAAATTAAGTCCATTTTCTCTTACATTTTGTATAAAAAATATAAATTATTGAGTTTTTATCTACTACTCTCTGTAGGAACTTAATGATAATCAACTCCCCCTTGATGCCTGATCCCCAGGATCTCACACTCAGGAAGGAAAGGCAGACTGAGGAACAGGTGTTGATAAAGCAGAGTGGAAGAGATTATGGAAGCAGTTTAGATGATACAGATCCTGTTTTAGGAGGTCTGAAAATTGAGCTCTAAGTTTAGACATAATGAGTTAGAAAGTTCTAAATAGGTGAATGAGTGGGGATAAGGAAATTAAGGACAAAGGAAACCATTTTTAAAAGTCCTAAATATGTGACCAAAGCCCAAAGTGGCTAACGGTAAGGAGTACCTGAAGATGAGACTAGAGAGTTTACCAGGGGTCAGATCATTAGGACCTCTGTAAGCCACATACAGAATATGAGCTTTATCATTTTGGGGTGCTAAAGAAGGATTTCTTGAAACGAAACTATGTGATTCAGTTTGAAATTGATAAAAAGTGTTCTGGCTGTGATAGTGGAACACATTGCTGTACAGAATCGACCCAGGAGCAGGGGCGTTGGTTAGAAGTCTAGGCAGCAATGTTGGGGAGATATGCTGTGGTAATTTAAAGATAGCATTTAGACTGGCAGAATGAATGGAGGTTAGGCTATGGAGTAAAAGAGTAAAAGATAAATTCAAGACAAAAATTAATAGAATTGAGCAATGGAGTCCAAATTCCATAGAAAGTGACAGAGACTAAGTAGAAAAGAATGATTCACCAAAGATTCTGGGAAGATGACAGCCTGTTTATCTCTTTCATCCTTGATTATCACCACCACCAATTCCCCCAAGTAACTGATGTCAGTGAAATAAAGATAGAAGCAGAGAATTTCAGCACACCAGAGATCAAAGGTTCTAGAGAACTGCCATGGTGGCCACTGTTGGCAGTATTGAAACTGAAGTTTTGAGATGAAACCAGATTTCTCTGCTTCACCAATTTCTTTGTAGGTTCTTATTTTCCAAATATGAAGAATAAAATTCACAGACAATAACAGAAAGGAAGTGTAAACAGAGTAGGAGGTATTTAAGTGAGGACGAAAGAGAACTCCCACAATATGGGAAGGGAACTGATGGCAAGAAAATAACTTTTGTGTGCTAGCCTAGCAGCTTCTATGGTTTGGGGAGAGGAGCACTGACCCAAATCTATGTTAAACAGGCATTGAAAAAGTACCACAACCTTTGGTCAAAATCTATGGTAAATATGTATTGGAAAGGTATCAACTGTCCTTAAGTCCTGGAGTTTTATCTCTGTGACTCCCACCTGGGTTCATCCCTACCTTCCATTTTTCCACAGCTTTGGAACAAAGGAGTTGGCTGGAATGTTCCCACAGATAAGTCTCATGGGTTTTACATATGAAAAAGCCCATTACCCTGATTGCCTGACCATTATCTATTCTTATTCAGGATAGTAGGAGGGATTCTGTGACTTCTTGAGACTTGTGTCACAAACGTTATCACTTGTCCACTTTTTCTGCACCAACATCGAGTTGGGTATTGCTGGCTGCCCCTCTGACATAGCCTCCCATGGATGAATAACCTAGAGAATGATAGATCTGAAGATGCCTCGGAGAAGGTAGTGAGGAAGCATGAATTGGGTGCCTCCATTATCTGCCAATAGCCAACTTGGATGAAGACATCTCAGTGGATTGCAATATGGTTGTTCTGATAATTCTAAGGAAAAGTCCTTCTCTTTCTACCCTCACTGCAATGACTTTCATTTTAGTGTATGTAAATCTCTCTGAAAATTAATATAACTTGAGGAAAAGAGAGAGCAAATCTCTAAATTGACTGGGACCCAATGGACTAGAAGTTTAAGTTATAAAATAATTTGATATTGCAGAATGAAATGTTATTTTTGTTGCATTCTAAGTTACAGGGAGAAGACCTGCATTTTCTATAGTTTGAGTCATTTTTATCCAAAATGCTTGGCAATCCATTTGTAGGATAGGTTAGAGATTCTCTAGGAAGGTATGGGAGAAAGACAACAAAAATTGGGAGAATATAAGAATATAGTTCATTCTTATGGTTGTACATGATATGAAATTTCACTGGTCATGTATTCATATATGAACATAGGAAAGTTCTGTACAATTCCTTCTACTGTCTTTCCTATTCCCATCCTCCTCCCTTCCCTCCCTTCTCTTTTATACTCCATATATGTATAATATGTCAAAATACACTCTACTGTTATGTATATCTAAAATGAACAAAATTCTTAAAAGGCAAGTGAGTTAATAACTTCAGAGAGTCAAGAAACTTTTACTATGGCACAAAAATAACAAGATGTGGTTTACAAATATAATGCTAAATATGACAATCAATATTGACAAATTGTATTTGCAGTCTTCAATAAAAATCTTAACTTTACTAAGGCCAACAACAAAAAAGGATATAGTTCAATGATGGTCCACAAAATCTAGATTTAATCAGAAAGATAATAAAAATGGAGAGAAGCTATTATGTATGGAATAAGCAGACAGTGCAAAAAGCTGTGAGAATTCTCCCTGAGACTAAGAGTCAGGAGAAATGGCACTGAATAAGAGAGGCAGAAGGGCCAGAGTGGAATGTTTAGACTGCAGGAATTAAAAGCTTGAAGTTGGAGCAGACATCATTATTTTTAGTTCAAGTTCTACCATTCTCTTCCTATATCATCCTGAGTGATTTCCTTAACCATCTGAAATCAGCTTCTCTCTAAGTAAAATGTAGATCATAATAATGTGTACTTCCAAGTAGATTTCAGAGTTAAATAAAATGATAAATCCAAAAGTTAAAGATTAGTACCCTGGCACAGAGTAAATGCTTAATCCATGGAAAAGTAATTACTAGGATGGAATTCAGAATGCCAATGTCATTGATGTGGATAAAAGAGACTGTAGGACTGATGTGAAAGGTTAGCTTAAGCTCTGGGCATTACAAAGGTCCAGAATATGGTGTTGAATGGGAATCCCAGTAAACTGAAATCACACAGCACAATGACTTGATTTGAGGCCAAAAGGCATTCTGTGGTCAGGAGGCTCAATGTACATTAGCAAACAGGAAGTGACCAGACAGTCAGGAGTAGTTACCTGGAGGAAGAATATGAGCATCAGCAAGCAGCGATTTTTTTTTTTCAGGAAAGTGGAAGATGGAAGTTCAGAAACGATAGCGGAAAGCCTAGAGGTGTGAACTTCCACTCCCAGGGCTATGTGAGTTATGTGAGGGATGAGCACACTCACTTGAAAAAGACTCAGTGAGTCTTCAGTGAGAATCAGGCTTCAGTTAAAACAGTAATGGAACAGTAGTGTTCCAGAAAGTGGGGCAAGGGGTGCTATCATAGATAAAAATCCTCGTGGGGCACCTGGAGAGATTTGGGAGGAAGAGAAACCCAGGAGATGTGAAGTTATCGAGGGATACTGAGCAATGACATTCAATAAGACCCTAAGGAATCTTACAGGTGATTTATATATAAATATATTTACAGGTGAAATATGTTTTTAAATGACAGATTTCTCTGTGCTATCATGGCTGGAAAGTCAAACAATGCATTAATTGGAAATGGATGAAACCAGATTTAAAAGAAATTTGAATGGAGCAAATTTCAAATGCTAATTAGAAAATCAGTATGTTTGATAATACTTGTCCATAACTGCCATTCTACAACAGCCCAGTAAAACCTTAGAAATACTCCTCAAAAAATAACTGTACTGTTCTATACCAGAATCACCAGAAATTACCTTAGTATGTTCTATATAAGACAAGTACTAGATGTACTTGGCAAGCACTTGGCAAATCCCAGAAGCTGAGAGGCAAGTGGTTTTAAGCAAACCAGGTTGGATGCCTCACTTCCTTCAGCTTAAAAAAATCCTGTGTCAGTCTTTGAGCATTCTTTACACCTGTGTATAGGGCTTTGTGTAGACTGGGACATGGTCTCATCTTAATGCCCTATAGACATCTCTTAAGGGAAAGAGGAGATCTCTCTGTCTGAAAAGCACACTTGCCAAAGTCAACTTCAACTGTGGCTTTGCTTCAGATTCCAAGAGCTTTTCAAATAGTAGAGTTTGTGCTGCCAACACCAAGCACTGGGTGTGAAGTAACAGAAACACCCATAATGATGGACATAAAAGAAGATAAAAATCATTGTGTTAGGAAAAAAAAAATAAAAATAAGTAAGAGTTATGACAGGGAGCTGTGATAGAATCTGTTTCCTTTTTAAAGTCATAATTTTTCTGTCTCCAGGTAAACCACACAAAGGTGAGAGATCTTTAAGTCCTGTGCAGCACAGACAGATTTTGTTAAAAAGTAAGAAGGAGTGCAGATGTCTGTTTGCCAGGACAAGCAACCTCAGACCAGGGGAAACTCTTCAGCTCATTCAGACATTTGGAATAAACCACTGACTGCCGGTTGGAAATAACTTCTTGGGAAGGATTTCCTGAGACACTAATATTATGCTCGGAAATTCAATACTGCTGAACAAAGAGAACACTGTTGCAGAGTTTTGCCATGAATCCAGAGCACCTGGGCATTCTACTTGGAATCCAAGACCCTACCAACCACTATTTGAATTTGCAGGGGCGTACCTCAGTGAGCACCAAGAGCTACTGTATTTGCACATGGTTTTGGAGAAAGAAGGGGCTATACATTATTAAACAACCTTACCATTAGCTGACTCTAATTCACACTACCCAGCCTATCTTCCCAACTTTTTCAAAAAGAGAATGGGCATAGATGTTCTTGAGTAGAATTCTTTATACTTTTCAACCAAAATGCAGACCCTCAACTGGTTCAAATCTTCATGCTGGACTCTGAGCCTCACACATGACCACAACCTTGTATAGCACCTGCAGAAACAAGCACTGCTCCACTCAGCACATCACCTCCAAAAGCCCCACCACTCGTAGGTCTCCTGTAGATGTGGTTAGTTAAATAGATTTGGTTGACTTTATTATGCCATACTCAAGTGGGAATGGAAGCAAGGGCTCAGAGTCCCTGGATTCTAGGGAGGTCAATGAGAATTTTCAGATGGTCAAGATAGCCCTTCTTGAGCAAACCTCCTGTGAGTCATAATATTAACAACTTTCAATCTCTTCCTGAAATATAGAGCTTGTCATTCAAGTTAACATTACATGCCAAAGGAAATTGGTCCCTTTTATTCCACTACCACATACCAGAAAATTGACAATGGTTAGCCAAAGTTTCTTCTTCAACTTTAAAAATAAGACTCTATGGTTACATTTATCATATACACAGACTAGGAAATTCATATATTGATTTATTGAGATGCCACTTCACAATCATTGGACTGGCAATGACAACTATTTCTGGTGTGGTTGTAACTAAAAGGGTATTCTCATATATTGATAGAAACATGGACTACTATATCTGAAAACATCTACAAAACTTGAAAATATTCATACCATCTGATCAAGCATGTCACCTCTTAGGAATCTATTCCATAAAAATGTTCTGATTTAAAGGGACATATGTACAAAGATATTTATTGTCATATTGTTCACATTGGTCCAAAACTAGAGATATATTTAATGCCTATCAATAGGAGACTAAATGTATTTTATACATAAATGTCATGAAATATGACATAGCCACCAAAACAAATCTAATCCTTGGACTGGCAATACAAATATTAGATTTGTACCAGATTCATAGCATTTGCAGTGAGTAAAAGTGTGTTTTTCAAAACAATGACCAAAAACTAGATTTCACATCTATGTATATGTATATGTATGCAGGTATACATACTGCATCTATGTATCTATTTATCTAGTTCCGTTAATTTAAAGGAAGAGATAGGATGATGTTAATATATTTATGGAAATGGGAGGAAGTGGTATTATGTTGCTGTGGGGGAAAAACAAGAAAAACCAAACACTTCTAATGAAACCTTGATCATAGGAGTATGTGAGAAATTACTTTAAACTATTGAATGAATCATGCATATGAATTATTCTACACCTACCCAATGGACCATGCCTTCCATGTCTGTGACTAGGAAGTCCTATACTAATGAGGTATCTTTGAGCCAACTCATCAAGATGTTTTTGTTTATCTAGGATCTTCTTTGATCCATGATACCTATTGATTCACAAAAACAGTTCTTTAGTGCTATGCTGTAGGGATGAGGGCAGAATCTTCTGACACTATGCTTTTCCCCATTAAAAATTTCCATCTTCCATGCATACCTTCCAGACACATAACAGGAATGTCCTTCTCCTTGAAGCACTCCAGCTCTTTCAAGAGTTGTTTCTCCCAGAACTCCTGAATAGTCTTCCAAACACCAGTACCTCTAAAGTTGTTTAGATCTCAATTGTCCCTTTTCCTCAACCAATGAAACATAACTTTAGAAAAATCCTATAAAATTTATTCCAATAGGATAAACCTGAAGGAAAGTTGCAATGCATTCCTCAGCCAAATTTACCTAGTAATAATCAATCCCTAAGTAAAATGCTAAAAACTGACACTTTCCACTTCTTGGTAAAGGGTGTACTGAGGTCAGTTCATGGCATAAATAATCTTGTTTTTTAATTCAGTTCAAAATATCTCAGATTTACCAGATACACATAAGGATACCAATATAATATGGTTTCTTAATTCACAGATTAATGAAAATTAATCCTCTTAAGAATGCTTTAGAAAATTTAATAGCATTAAAATTCTGTTCAGTATTTCTCATCTTTTGCCCAACCCAATATGGAGAGCAGATCTTTCTCCTCTTGTGTGAACGCAGTTCCTGACCACATTTCCATTTTCCACTTCTGGGCCATAACTTAAAGTACAAGGTACCAGATAGTTTTGTAAGGTTTCATCTAATGCTGCAGAACCCAGACACACACCTTTAGGACTTGGTTTACTTTCCAACGATGCTGCCTACCTTCTTCAACCTTTTCAGCATTAAACTGTGATTCTCCAGGCACATATTATTCTCCATTAAATCTTCATTCTTTTTACACTGGTTACAAAAAAATTGGGCCCTTATTGCTGAGGGTAGCCCCTTGTTTAGGAACTTATTTAGGAATATCCCTCTCCTGCCCCCCTTAAAAAAATCTAGGATGTTCTCAATCCCCAATTTTTCCATGGGACCATAATATTTCTACCTGATGCTACATCTTTTACCTTGACTACTAACTTAAGGCTGTACTACCATAACAGAATACCACAGATTGGGTAATTTATAAAGAAAATAAATGTAAATATAAAGAAATAAAATAATTTCTTCCAGTTCTGGAGGCTGGGATATACAATATCAAGGTGTCACCATTAGCTTCTGGTGAGAATTTTCTTCAAACCCCTTGGTGGAAAGAAAAAGGGCAAGATAGCATGATGGAGCAGGAAGGTTGGGGGTTTGATCTCATCCTTTGTATCAGAAGCCCATTCCCACAATACCCAACCCACTGCTGGGAAAGCAGCATTAGTCCACTCAAGAAGGAAGAGCCTGATAGCCTCGCAAAGCTCCATTCTCAAATATTGTTGCCTTGGGAACTAACTTTCCACATTCAAAGCATAGCATTCACCAAGACTTAAACTCTGGGAAATGATTCTCATTTCTTCCCAATTCTGGCTTTTTGTTTTGTTTCTGTTTTACTAACTCTTAGTAGTTTTTTATGTTTCTACCCAATATAATTGCAGCAGAAAAACTGTGCAAGGCTCTGTTGCCTGCAGTCAACTGACAGAGCTTGCTTGTGTTTGACTTCCAACAACATTTGATTGATCTTTATTCACTTCCCTGTAAGTTTCATGGGCGATTTCTTCACTACCTTAAATGAAATCTTTTTTTCCGAATTTGACAAAACTAGAAGCCTTTTATCTCACGGGCTGTATAGGAAAAATATTGTTGAACATTTTCTAAAATCCTAATGAACTTTTATTAACTTTTGTCAAACAGGTGGCTGAGAAAGAATACTCCAGAACCATTATATTTTGTATTTTCATGATTGTGAGGAATAACAAGCGTAATTTCAAGTGTTTACTAGCCATTATGTTTACTTTTCTGTAAATGATTGTTCACAGCCTTTGCCCATGTTTCTATTGATCTGTCACATTTCTTATTTTGAATGAGTCTATCAATTATTGGCAAGGCTAAAGAAAAACTAAAATAGACTTACACTGATTGTTAGAATATAAATTGTCACAGGCACTTTGGAAAGCAATTGACTTTACCTCTTAAACATGAGCATGTGCTTTGAGCCAGCAGTTTCACTCTTGAAATCTACCTTAAAGGTAAATCTCCTTCATATCCCTAAGGAGATATGTAAAGGATATTCATTGCAATAGTCTTTGCATAGCAAAACACAGGAAATTAATGAATTGTCTATTAATTGGAACATATAGCTAACTACATTACTTGATCCATACACGAACACAAAAATTAGCACTTCAAATATATAGAGAGAAAGTAGTTCATGGATATATGATCCTTGGGAAAAACCTATGAAAATGCTATTCATAAAACTAAATTTCTCATATTATCACCTCAAATCCCAGGTCCCTCCTAAGAGGTAACCATTATTATCAACTCCCTATGCACAATGTTCATAGCTTTTCCACCACTTTTCCATTGGTTTTCTTTCTCTTTTCTTGTGGGTTTAATCCATTCAGGCTGCTATAACAAATACCACTGACTGAGAAGCTTATAACAACAGAAATATATTTCTGACAGTTCTGGAAGCTAGGAAGTCCAAGATCAAGGTACCAGCAAATTTGAAGGGTCTGCTTCTTAAGACTTTCTTTCTCACATGGGAGAAGGGGCAAAGAATCTATGTGGGGTCTCTTATAAGGGCACTAATTTCATTCATGAGAGCTCCTCTGCCCGCAGGAGGATTACCACTCCTAACACCATCACCTTAGGATAGAATTTGAACATATGAAATTGAAGACACAAACATTCAAACTTCTTTTAGAATATTTTTGTACTCTGGATGTGAATCTAATTTCAGTTATGAATATTACAAACAACTTCTCCCAGTATATTGTTATATCTTTTTATCTTAAAGAAGGTTGCAATTTTGATATCAAATCTATGAATCTTTTTCTATATTGCTTTTTAGTGCCTGGCTTAATAAGACATGCCAATTCAAATCATAAACATAGTTATATGATTTCTACTATTGCCTTTATAGTTTAAGTTTCTGATATAGTCTTTATCACCTATAGGATTTATTTTTCTGAATAGCATATACTAGAAATATAACTATGTATTTCCCAATAAATACCCAAATTCTTCAAAAAATTTTTATTAAATTATATACTGGTTTGAAGTACCAACTTCACCAAACAAGTATACCTTGGACATGTCTAAATTATTGTATCATCCTAATTCTCAGAATTCATAGAAACCTAATTAACTTCTCAAAATAAGTAACAAAATATTGTCTAAGATTAAAACCCATTTATGTAGAAAACAGAAGATTTTTTTTAGAATAATTTCTTATTCCATATGGTTTATAGTAGTCTCACTTGTCCAACTGATGTCAAACTGGTAAAATAGTATTAATTATGGTTTGTTTCTTGGGATTAGCCAGTTGGACAATGTATATTACATTTTATCATGAAATACATAGAAACCAATGAAACTGGACCCCATATTGAAAAGAGCAATAGAATAAATTAGAACAATTATGAAGAAGTTGCTGTCAGTCTACAGAAAAAATGTGTAATTTTCTACAGTTCAGAAAAAATGTGTAATTTTCCCAGAGACCTATAGCAAGGGTGTTGTAGAATATAAATTCAGACATAAACATTTGGAATGTGAGCCTGTCTACTTCACTACTACCCAAAGTAATTCCAATTAGAATGAGATTAAATGTTTCTGAGTCTAGAATAGTGCTTAAAGTTTCCCATAGTGTATAGTCAAAATACATCTGCTTATCTACATTTTTCTACTTTGCCCTATAAGAACAATCAAGCAATTTTCATAACAACAATTTTAAAGGTAGAACTTTGTTGCCAAGCATTTAAATATAAACAAAGAATTTAAGAAGAAGTTTTGAAATAAAACCATAGTCCTTTCTCATTAATGCATGATTATGCAGTATCCCAAATTATTAAAAATATAGATAGCAAAGTAAAATAATAATTAAAATTATTTTGTTTCTAATATTAAGTTCTCCATTTAAATGGTAGCAGAATTCCTAAGTAATATTTTTATGTAACAATTAGCACATGCCTAATATCTGTGGAATAATAATCTTGTCTTTTGACAACTGAGATACTGATACTGCTCATCATAACCTGTATAAAGTAGTCAGCATGGTAGTTATGAAATCCTTGGAAATCAGGCTACAGTGACTGTGATCTTATAACTAAAATAACTCTAAAGGATAAACAATGCTAACACAGTATATTCTGTTCTTGGAAAAAAGAAACTGGAGAGCTACAAGGATGGAAAGCATTAGTCATCATTAATCATACATAGTTTTGTAGTATTCCCAAGCTTCTAGAATATCTATAGCAAAGAACATAAACAACAGTGGGTAGTCAGTTTCTGTGTGGGCATACGTATAAATGATACAAATCCCATTCAATTGTAAACTCCTGAAGGGAAAAAAATAAAGCTGAAGTTCCAAAAAAAGAAATTTCCAAAGAAATATAGTTTTAGTATCAGATCATCTGATGTAACCTTTGTTTTTATTCTGCATGTATTACAGAGAAAGAACTATGGAAATCTTTAGGATATAATCAATATGATTAGGTTCAAGGGGCTTTGGAAGATGGGTTTTCATAATGTGAAGAAACCATTTCAGTATCCCAAGTAAATTCCTAGATTTTCACAAATCAAAATGAGCCTATATTTTCTAGTCTATGTAGGTAGTAGTGACTCCACAATGAAAAAATTGGGCTCATCAGCTGACCAATGGCTTTGTGTACAGTACTTGAATATCATAATGACCTGAACATGATGTATAGTTGTCAGAATTATCACTTCATCACAAAATAAAGATTGTAAAATATACACAAACTTTCATACACTTCATATGAAAATTCTATTGATTTTCACAAAAAATACCAATACTAGGTTTCTCATTATACTAAGAGAATGTCCAAAAGTCCAAATGACTATTTTAAGGTCATGCAATGTATCAGAAATTGAAGTATATACATGTGTACTGGAACTAACTCTTAAATGAAAAAAATGTCATTTTTAGTCCATGAAACCCAAAATGTTATAAAATTGAAAGAAATTATTAAGAAGTATGATTTTTAAAAATAAAAATATATTTTTAGTTTTTAAAGATTTATCTTTTGGCATTTTAACTTCAAGGAATATGGCCTTAATTTATGTTGGAAGGTTTTTCTGAAAGCAGTAGCAAGTATTTTCCACCTGGGCAAGTAAATATGCCAGGGAGCCACCATTCATCTCAGTCATTCTTTTCCACAGTAAATGGACATGAAAGAACTGAATGAACATTAAAAACAAAGCTTGCCCATAGTCAGTAAATCTGCCCAGAGCCTTGCAGATGGATTGAAATTTGAAATAAAGCACTCTCCAGATTCATATCATGCACTACCCGACATAGAATAATTAAACAGCAAAAACTCCAGGAGGCCAATAGACCACTATAAGCAGATCTGTAGAAGTTGAGGGGGGACTTATTTGATTATGGAGACAGGAATGGACTACAGGGTAAATTACTTTTGAGTCCTGGAGGGGGATCTTTCAGATAATCTTCCACTCAAAGTTATTTTTCCTTTGTAACAATCCAAAGGTGTCCCCCTGTCCCAAAAGCACCGGAGGAAGCAGGCAGTGTTACCCCAAGTGATGGCAGCAGTCATTATTGCAGCACTGCATAATGAGCAAGAAACAAATGGAAAAAGAAATAAGAAGAGCTATGGGTACAAGCCTAATAAGAATTCTGCGCTCACACACTGAACTTGAAGGAATTGTTGATATAAATGAAAAAAACTCTCCCAAAGATCTTATCAGCCCCAATGATAATGAGCAATTGAGACAAACACAAAATTAGGGTGCATCTTGACTCACAGCAATGCCAGCCCTCCCATATTTATGCCATTCTACTACCCTTCCAGTCATGGTTGGTGGATGTAGAAGTAGAAACATTAGAAATAAAAATGAACAAATCCATGCCTACTCCTGAGAATGTAGAATTTTAACAGAAAGACATGGAGTTGCCTGGGGATATTTGCTGAGTCACAACAAGGGCAGCAATGCAAAAGTGGCTCCATGGACTCAAATTACTAAGGTCCCAGATCTGCTCCTCACCTGCACTTCCTGGAAGCATGATTGCTCAGCTATTTTTTGAATTGTATGTAGCTACCTCCAATAACTCCATTTTCTGCTTGAGTTACTCAGTCATTTTCTTTCTGATGGTTACAATAAAAAGAACCTTGCCTAATATATCTGTCCAGTGTAAAATGTCATGGAACAATATGAGATATGAATGGATGTGAGCCACAGAAAAGAATGAGCAAATGATGCTAAATGAAATGCCTCCTTCAACCATGAGGTCCCAAACAGAACCAGGAAACATAACATTAGTTTCAATCA
This sequence comes from Sciurus vulgaris, assembly GCF_902686455.1. Classification (NCBI taxonomy): domain Eukaryota; kingdom Metazoa; phylum Chordata; class Mammalia; order Rodentia; family Sciuridae; genus Sciurus; species Sciurus vulgaris. The sequence continues at coordinate 60,778,835 of NC_136466.1, forward strand.
CTCCTAATTAGTAGACAGTCAATAATGGACAAAAAAATATACAGAAGATATATTTATATATGGTCTTTTTGTATTTGCACCTCATGGCTTACAAATTTTTTGTAGTTTATTTCATAAGGTGGATCTAGTTCTTCTCAAAGGTTTTAACCAAATTAATCCTTCAATGCCTAGAGAGTCCATATCTGACAAAAATGATGCTTGAAAAAGTACATTTCTACCTGGAGTTTCTGTAGTTATGAAAGTAATACAGTTGCATAATAAATTAGGTGAGCTCTAATAATGAAGATCATGGGGAAAAAGCACTATGAAATCATACTGAGTTTTTATTTTGCAACAATCTGAACAGATGATGCTTTTCTTTAAGACAAGTGATACGAGGACCCAAAAAGGCAGCGATATATATTTGCAAGGTAGTTTTCATGAAGATGTATGGGGTTCATATGTTACATTAGCAAAATACATTTTTATAGGATGACTGAGTTTTGAAAATCAGCTGAATGAGGTCAGCCCTCCTATGGAATTGTGCTTTCCTGTGAATTCTATGGCAAAGCTGAGATTTCACTGCAAAACATCAGACAAGAGTAGAATCAGATTCTTGGAATACATTGAACGAATAGAATCAACACTGTGAAATTGGAACTCATTAAAACTCATATTTAGAAACTACTGGGTTTGTTTTTTATTGGAATCTTCTTATATTTGTTTTACAGTGACCTTTTCAATACAATTGCTGATGAATTAGAGAGGTTTGCCACTTCCCTATGGTTTATATTCCGTAACCTAATTAAAAGTAATTGTCTTGAGTCCTAGTTTTATTTAACACATATTCTGAATTACTGACATTGCTGAAGTGCACTTATTGTTCATTTGATGGAACTTAATTAAGTTACATTATGATAAAGTTTTACTACATAATGATTTTAATAACCTTGATATGACCAGAAAAAGACATAAAAGAACTGTAATTGTTTAATTCTACCAAAATGGAGACATCATATTTTGTTTATTGCTCAAATTTTACTTCTTGAAAAGGTGAGGAATTAGAAAATTATTTTTACTTTGCAAATTCTTTAGTGAAATCATATTTTATCTCTTTAAAAATATATAATGCTGTGGAATGACATTATTGCATTATATTTATAAAAATCAAGATGGTATAATATTATAGTCTGTGAAATGTGAGATGTGATGTGCATATCATTTAGTTTAGAAACTCATCCTTGGAAGTGCATTTGATGACAGGCATACTTTTTGCTCAAAGATTAGAGAAAGTTAAAAATAAAGCCCTACACATTTTTCTTTTCTCCTAAGATATTTAGTGGAAAAAAGGAAAAACACAGATGGGTACTCCTGGGCACTTATGTAACTAGATATGGTTATTATTCATGACATTTAAAAACTGGAAATGTATTAATTATTAAAATGTATTAATTCACACAAAATACTGAGATTTTTCAAAGTTTCATATATAATATCTCACATTTGATACCAACAAATAAATCTTGAATAACAAGAAGCAGCACCCCCAACTTAAAATGAAGAATTTGACAAAGGGGAATGAATAGAAGGAACGGGAGAGAGGGAAAGGCAAGAGAGTAGAATGAACTGGACATAACTTTCCTATGTTCATATATGAAGATACAACCAGTGTAACTCCACATCATGTTCAACCACAAGAATGGGATTAAATTAGAATATGCTATACTACATGTATGTATAATATACCAAAATACCATCTAATGTCATATATCTAAAAAGAACAAATAAAAATAATAAAATAATATGATGAATTTGAAATTTAAATAGTTTAATGTTCTTACCAGAGACTGTCCACATCTATAATTCACACCTTAGTTTTCTGGTTATAAAATTCTGTGTTTCCCCCCCCCACTATGTCACACATAGTGTTGTCACTGCTCAAAAGTTTCTAAACTCTCCTCTTGAAATTTCCTTTAGAGTCAACTTACGAGTCATGAGAGAAAGCTAACTCATTACTATATACCAGAGGTCTTAGATTTTTGTGACAAGTAACTATTTTTCATTTCTGAAAAGCCTTGAGATTATAGAGATGGGTGCACTATTAATGACAGAAAAATTCCACAACTGTAGGAAAAGATTACTCATTCTTCCTCTTATCAAGTCAATAATTCAATGAGTATATTTTGCTTATTCTATACACAGTACTGCATATAATGGTGAGAATTCAATAGTGAACAAAATTATTTCACTGGGCTTACAATGCGTACAATAGCAGATAGAACAAAAATAGGGAATCAAAACATGATAGGTAGGTATTAGGGGTATTACTACATCTAGAAGATAACACTAGAAATGATTTCAAACTATTGAAAAAAATAACTGTACCATCATCTCAGCCATCTCAGGAACAAAAACAGAAGAGTGTCTGAGCACACAGACTGTGAAATTGCACTTCTCACACTTGTATACTTTGATTCTTAACAGGTTGACTTGGAAGAAGTTGCTTGATTTTCCAAAACCTTGGTGTCATCTCATAAAAATGGGCATATCTCAAAAGTGTAACCAGGTAGAGAACACAATGAGAGGAGATCAATGTATTCCTCTGGGAGAACAAGTAAGCATGAAGCTACCTGGTCCTCCAACCAGCCTAGAGTGGCATCGCTTAGACCAACAGAAAGTGGGTGAGGAAATACTCACAGGAGATAGAAGGTGCAGTGTTGTGTAGGAATGATGAAAAGAGAAAAATATTGGCTGAATATCAGAGAAGTTTTGGAAATTTGGCAACTGCCGGGTTCTAAAAAATGCAAGAGATTTGAAGAGAAGTGGAATTTAGGAAACTTCTGCTATGTTTAATTAGCTGTATCCCTGCTAATATTCATCTCTGGGAGATCTAAGTAAAGGTTGAGTCCTTTGTTTAGTTACATTTCTTTGGCTGGAATGTCTTTCCTTGAATGTTATACCATGTAGAAATTGAACCACTTTGGGCTAAGGATTTATTTGGATTATACAGATTGGTGCCACATAGGTTGACATTATAAAATGCTTAACATAGTGCTTCTCACAAACCAAATGCTATTGCCATTTTTCACAATTTATTCTAAATTCACCAAATTTAGAGACTCTTATTTTTATTATTTTATGGCCACCTATCTATTCTGAATTTAAGGAAACCTATTAGAGATGCACATGAATAGAAAGACCAAAGTCTAACAATATTTGATATATTAAGAGGAAAAGAAAATAGAAAAAAATCATCCACACAAATGCTAAGGAAAACTATAGAACCTGAACATAAACCAAGCCGTTACCTTTCTATGGCTAAGGCAAAGAGAAAAAATTAGTGGATTAAAAGTATCCAAGTGTCTGGTACCCAAACAAATTTTTAGAGTATGATTTCAACATATTATCTGGGTCTGAGTGCTGAGACATATTGATAATTCCTCTCTACATCAGAGAGACTGAACACTATAATGCATAATATCTTTGATAAAAGTTCTTAATGGAAAGAACAGACTCACACACAGCTATTTATTATATCTCTCCTTTTGAAAGCTGAGAGAATAATAGTTTTTCTGAAAAGACAAATCCTAATGGAATGCAACTTTCTGGTGATATATCTCATCACTATGATGCAACTTGGGAGCAATTTGGCCAAAGAGACTAAACCAGACCTACCAGAGCAGAATTTCCAGTGTTGAAACTCAGGATTATGGATTATGTATTTTTAAAGTTCACAGGGTGAATTCTACTGTCAAACAGAACCAAGAAGACTGATTGATGCTTCCCCCACATTCATTCTCTCCTTTGTCCCTTTGGGGATTAGATACCTTGATTTGTGCTGGACACAAATCAAGAATACAAACTAAATGTCTCAGCCCTCTCCACTGTTGAGTATTACCACATGATTTGATGTAATGCAGGGATTATAACAAACAATGATGCTAACCCCTCCTGGACTTAACAGGGGACACTCCCTCCCTCCCTCATTCTGCTGCTGAACTGATGGTATAAAGTCTGGAACTCTGTCAACTACCATAAGAATGGGAAGAACAAATAAGGAAAGCACAGAGAAAATGACAGGATGGATAGAGCCTGATCTCTGGAGGAACCCACCCAGATTCTCTTCCACATTCCTGTAATGTCCTAGGATCACATTCCCCACACAGAAAGAATGCTTTTCCTCTGGGTCTGCCAGAGCAGATAGCGGCCATTTTATCTGGAATACATATGTGACCTTAGAATGAGGAGTGTTAAGACTCATTCCTGACTTCATATTTTAAATATAAGAATATGTTCAATTAGGAAGTTCTTCGTGTCCATTTGGACTCTTGCGGTATACTTTTATGAAGGTTGTGAAAGTCCAGACTGAGGTTCCAGATGAGATGACTTAACCCCAAACTCATACTATTAAACCAAATTGAATTACAAACCAAAATGCAATAAATGTCAAGAAAAGTCAAATCATATCTAAGTAGTTTACTGTTTGGTTAAGAGTAGACTAAAATTTAAAATCCATCTCTCTTTTTCCCCATCTCTACCACCTTCCTCTCTCAAAGTATATTACAATATAATTCATATGATTTTTATAAAAAAAGAAAGCACACATTTATGGCATATGTATAAAACGAACCTTAGTAACGCCTGCCTGAACACCTAGAAGACATCCCGACTATTTTCTACAGAGTATTAGTGCCTCCACCTGGAAATGGATGGGTTTAACAAGAGAACATGGTGGCTCCAGATAGGGCCTTTCCATGTTCAATGGGAATTTCTTATTAGTTACATGCATAAGGGGAAAATTGTGGGTTATGCTTCAAAATTCCTTAAGTCCTGAGAAATCTGATATGCTTACTATTTTGTAGTACTCAATAAAAGAGATTCCCAAATTAGATATTAAAAGTCATCATCCTATGTCACAATGTCAATTGTGTTGGGTACAGATGAGAGAAGGTCAGAGGGCAGTGATGAATGTGGGGTGTAAGGTAGGTGACCCCAAGACATCCCTTCTCACATGCATGTCTATGATTCATCTAAAGGTATAAACCCTAAATTCAAAACAAATAGAAGTAGTCGCATGACATCACATCAGTCATCACGGAGCTGACTCTTGCTGGTGGTAAGAACAGGTAGCTGCTGAGCTAAAGACCTGTCTTTACAAAAGTAGGAGGGGAACACGTGGGCAGACTTCTGTGTAATTCCCATAGGCCGCAAGAGGCCAGGACACAGCACACAACTGTGTCTGGGAAGATGATATTCACAGTAAAAACCATGTTAGTTTTCCAGCTTTATGGGAGCATCCTCTTTATTATCTTTCATCAGATGCCCCTAATCCAGAAACCTAAAAATAGTTTACAGATTACTCTTTTGGAAAAATTATGAGGAAATAATTTCATTCTAGATCTCAAAGACACGTATGTGTGGTTTAGCTTCCATGTCTGTGGAAAGCACAGGCACCCCACTCAAGGGTCTTTCTATTTTCTTTTATACTGCAATGTTGACTTTACTTATGAATTCTCAAAAACCTCAGTTTTGCTTCCACGTTGTTTTCAGTTAAGTTTCTCTTAGGAAATTAGAAAGTAAAGAACCTATGTGTAGCATGCCTATTGCATACTTAAATAGCAAACACATCTGGGGAGAAAAATGGTGAAATGGAATAGAGTTCAGTTTGGGGGAGTCTGCCCTGTTAAGTTCCCTACATCCAAAACAAGGATAAGGTAGGAAGTATGTTCAAAATTGACTCCCACATTTCAGGAAGTATAGAGACAAGTTTACTGTAATTCATTTAATATTTACTCAACAGGACAAGTCAAATAATGATTTTCTGATACAAGTGTAATTTGAAAAATCATTAAAAATAATTTACCACTAATCTCACTGCAGAGAACTTTTGTTCTCTGCATGAAACAATGTCAATAGCTTTGGGATTGGAGCTCACACTGTGCAGCCAGAGGAAACAAAAACACTTTTGCAAACAGAACACCTATGAAGCCAGGGACATTGAAAATAACTGAGGCTCATGGGAGAGATGCTCACTAAACTTAATCCCAACTCACAGTACAAGTACTCAACTGATTATTTGATTTGCTTTTTAGAAGTCTATTAATTATTCCTTAGGTTCACTTTTCATCTCTGTTTCCTTGAGCTGTCCAGCTTCAGCATTTTCAAATGGACTACACAGTTATGTCCTCTTGCAAAAAGAGGAAGGTGTGACCAGATGACCTGATAAACCTAATTCCTTTGAGCAAACGGAGTAAACAGAAGAATCACTTTGTTATCCTGGATCTGTAACACTTAGAAAAGAGAGCTAAGTTAGCAAACAGTGTCACTTAAAGCATCATTGGACGCAGCCCTTGGATCACTAACACAGGACCCTAAATTCTGTCACCCTACTCTTTTTGCTTGGAAAAAAAAAATTATTTCATCTCTTTAGACTTGAGCCTCTTAGTCTTGGAAAGCAGTACTTTTTAGGAAAAAATTCTACTATAAAATTCCACATGATAAAAATAGGTCATTAATGACTGAAAGTGCTTGAGAGTTTATCAAATAGCTTGATTCTGATATCTTGTCAATAAACTCAGTCTTAAAACATTGCACTAAAAAAAAAAAACATGAATGTTCATCTGCTGTGGTTGGACATCCTGTTTCACCTCTTCTGCACAGCTCAGGGTTTCACCTCTGCCTCTTTCAACATAATGCCTGTGTATTCTTGGACACTGAGTCTTTTAAACTTCGAAAAAAGAAACATTTTGATGAATGTGCTTGATCCTTTTTATTTTTTATTTATTCTAATTAGTTATGCATGGCAATAGAATGCATTTTGACAAATTGTACACAAATGGAGCATAACTTCTCATTCCTCTGACTGTATAAGCTACTGAGTCACCCCAGTTGTATAATCATATATGTATCTAGGGTAATGTCTGTCTCATTCTACTGTCCTTCCCATCCCCACAGCCCCACCCCTCCCCTCACTTCCCTCTGCATAATCCGAAGTTCCTTCATTCTTACCTACCCCACCCCCCATTATGGATCAGTGTCTGCTTATCAGAGAACACATTTAACCTTTGGTTTTATGGGATTGGCTTATTTCACTTAGCATGATATTCCCTAGTTCTACCCATTTACCTGCAAATGCCATAATTCCATTCTTCTTTAAGGCTGAGTAATATTCCATCATACATATACATATATATGTATATGTATATTCTTTACCCATTCATCTTTTGAAGGGCATCTAGATTGGTTCCATAGTTTACCTGTTGTGAATTGAGCTGCTACATTGATGTGGCTGTATCACTGTAATATGCTGATTTTAAAGCCTTTATGTATAAACTGAGGAGTAGGATAGGTGGGTCAAATGGTGGTTCCATTCCAAGTTTTCTGAGGAATCATCACACCACTTTCCATAGTAGTTGCACTAATTTGCAATCCCACCAGCAACATATGAGTGTACTTTCTTTCCCCACATCCTCGCCAAGATTTATTGTTGTTTGTAATCTTGATAACTGCCATTCTGACTGCAGTGAGATGAATCTTAGAATGGTTTTGATTTGCATTCCTCTAATTGCTAGATATGATGAACTTTTTTACATATGTTTGTTGATTGATTGTATTTCTTCCTTTGTGAAGTATCTGTTTAGTTTCTTAGCCCATTTACTGATTTGGGCTATTTGTTTTTGTGGTGTTAAGTTTTTTGAGTTCTTTATATATCCTGGAGATTAGTCCTGTATCTGATGTGCATGTGGTAAAGATTTTCTCCTATTCTGTAGGCTCTCTCTTCACATATTGTTTTTTGTTTTGATTTGTTTTATTTTGTTGTGTTTTGTTTTGTTTGCTGAGAAGAAGCTTTTTGATTTGAATCCATCCCATTTTGAAATTCTTAACTTTAGTTCTTGATCTTTAGGAGTCTTGCTAAGGAAGTCAGGTCCTAAACCACAAGATGAAGATTTGGGCCTACTTTGTCTTCCATTAGGCACAGGGTCTCTGTTCTAGTGCCTAAATCTCTGATCCACTTTGAGTTGATTTCTGTGCAGGGTGAGAGAGAGCAGTTAAATTTAGTTTTGTTACATATGGATTTCCAGTTTTCCCAGCACCATTTGTTGAAGAGGTTTTCTTTTCTCCAATGTATGTTTTTGGCCCCTTTGTCTAGTATGAGATAATTGTATTTATGTGGGTTTGTTTCTGTGTCTTCTATTTTGTATCATTGGTTTACATGTCTGTTTGAGGCCAATACCATGCCATTTTTTACCATTGCTGTGTAGTATAGTTTAAGGTTTGGTATTGTGGTGCCTCCTGCTTTACTCTTCTTATTAAGGATTGCTTTGGCTATTCTGGGTCTCCTATTTTTCCAAATAAATTTCATGATTACTTTTTCTATTTCTATGAAGAATATCACTGGGATTTTAATAGGAATTGCATTAAATCTATATAATTATTTTGGTAGTATGGTCACTTTGACAACATTAATTCTACCTATCCAGGAGCATGGGAGATGTTTATATCTTCTAAGGTCTTCTTCAATTTCATTTTTTTTAAGTGTTCTGTAGTTTTCATTATAGAGGTCTTTCACTTCTTTTGTTAGATTGATTCCCAATTTGATTTTTAGAGGCTATTGTGAATGGGGTAGTTTTCTTAATTTCACTTGCAGTGGATTCATCGATTATGTATAGAAATGCATTTGATTTATGGGTATTGATTTTATATCCTGCTACTTTGCTGAATTCATTTATTGGTTCTAGTTTTCTGGTGGAATTTTTTGAATCTTCAAAATATAGAATCATATCATCAGCAAATAGAGATAGTTTGAGTTCTTCTTCACCTATTTGTATACCTTTAATTTCTTTCTTCTGTCTAATTGCTCTGGCTAGAGTTTCAAGGACAATGTTGAATGAAAGTGGTGAAAGAGGTCTTCCCTCTCTTGCTCCAGTTTTTAGAGGGAATGTTTTCACTTATTCTTCATTTAGAATGATGTTGGCTGTGGGCTTAGCATAGATAACTTTTACAATGTTGAGGTATATTCCTACTATCCCTAGTTTTTCTAGTGTTTTGAACATGAAGGGGTACTTTGTCAAAAGCTTTTTGCACCTCTATTGATATAATCATATGATTCTTGTCTTTAAGTCTGTTGATATGATGAATTATGTTTATGTATGTTGAACCAACCTGGCATCCCTGGGATCAACCCCACTTAATCATGGTTCACTAACTTTTTAATATGCTTTTATATGCAATTTGCCAGAATTTTATTGAGAATTTTTGGCATCTGTGTTCATCAGGGATATTGGTCTAAAGTTTTCTTTCCTTGATGTGTCTTTGCCTGGTTTTGGTATCAGGGTGATACTAGCCTCACAGAATGAGTTTGGAAGGGTTCCCTCCTTTTCTATTTCATGCAATAATTTGAGGAGTATTGGTTCTTCCTTGAAGGTCTTGTAAAACTCAGCTGAGAATCCTTCTGGTCCTGGGCTTTTCTTTTGATTGGTAGGCATTTGATGGTGTCTTCTATTTCATTGCTTTAAATTGATCTGTTTAAATTGTGTAATGTCCTCCTCATTCAATTTGGGTAGAGCATATGTCTCTGAAATTTGTTGAAGTCTTTGAGATTTTCTATTTTATTTGAGTATAAACTTTCAAAATAGTTTCTAGTTATCTTCTATATTTCTGTAGTGTCTGTTGTGATAGTTCACTTTATATCACAAATTTTAGTAATTTGAGTTTTCGCTCTTTGTTAGTGTGGCTAGGGGTTTATAAATTTTATTTACTTTTTCAAAGAGCCAACTCTTTGTTTTGTCAATTTTTTCAAATGTTTCTTTTGTTTCAATTTCATTGATTTCGTCTCTGATTTTAATTATTCCCTGTCTTCTACTGATTCTGATGTTGATTTGTTCTTATTTTTCTAAGGCTTTGAGATGTAGTGTTAGGTCATTTGTTTGTTGACTTTTTATTCTTTTAATGTATGAACTCAATGCAATGAACTTTCCTTCTTAGCATTGCCTTCCTGGTGTCCCAGAGATTTTGATATTTTGTATTGATTCTCATTTACCTCTAAGTATTTTTTTATTTCCTTCCTGATTTCTTCTGCTATCCAGTCATCATTCAATAGCATGCTATTTAGTTTCCAGGTGTTGGAGTAGTTTTTATTTTTTATTTATTTATTTGTTTATTTACTTTGGTACTGGGGATTGAACTCAGGGGCACTCAACTACTGAGTTGAGCCATATCCCCAGACCTATTTTTTAAATTTTGTTTAGAGATAGGGTCTCATTGAGTTGCTTAGTGTCTCACCATTGCTGAAGTTAGCTTTGAACTCACAATCCTCCTGTCTCAGTCTCCTGAGCCACTGGGATTACAGGTATGTGCCACTGCACCTAGTTCTTTTTTTTTTTTTTTTTTTGGTCATTGATTTCTAGTTTCATTCTGTTGTGATCTGATAGAATGCAAGGTAGTATGTCTATTTTTTGTACTTGTTGAGAGTTACTTTGTGGCATAACATATGGTCAATTTTAGAGAAGGATCCTTGTGCTTCTAAGAAAGTTTTTTCCTTAATGATGGATAAAATGCTCTTTATATGTCAATTAAGTCTATATTCTTTGTTTAGTTTTTGTTTGGAAGATCTATCCAATGGTGAGAGAAGTGTGTTAAAGTCACCCAGTATTATTGTGTTGTCATCTATTTGATTCTTAAAATTGAGAAGGTTTAGTCTGATGAACGTAGGTGCTCCATTGTTTGGGGCATATACATTTATGATTGTTATGTCCTGTTGATAAATGATTTCCTTAAGACATATGAAATGTCCTTCTTTATCCCTTCTGACTAACTTTGGTTTGAAATTCACTTGGTCTGATATGAGGACAGAAACACCTACTTGTTTACGCAGTCCATGTGAGTGACATGTTTTCTCCCAACCTTTCACCTTCAGTCCCTGGATGTCCTTACCTAGCAGGTGAGTCTCTTGAAGACAGCATATTGTTGAGTCTTTTTCTTAAATCCAATCTGCCAGCCTATGTCTTTTGACTGATGGTTTAGACCATAACATTCAGGGCTGTTATTGAGATGTGATTTGTATTCCCAGTCATTTTGGTTTACTTTTGGTTTTTAACTTGACTTAGTTTCTCCTTCAATTGACTTTTCCTTTAGTATAGTTTCTCCGTTTGCTGGTTTTTATTTTTCCCCCCTTTCCTCCTCATGGAATAGTTTGCTGAGAATGTTCTGTAGTGTAGGCTTTCTAGTTGTGAGTTCTTTTAATTTTTGTTTATCATGGAAGGTTTTTATTTCATCTTCAAAATTGAAGCTTAATTTTGCTGAATATAAAATTCTTCCTTGGTATTTATTTTTCTTTCACAGCTTGATGTATGTTATTCCAGGACCTCCTGGAGTTGAGGATCTGGGTTGAGAAATTAGCTGAAATTCAAATTGGTTTCCCCCATGTGTAATTTTATTTTTTTTCTTTCACAACCTTTAAAATTTTATCTTTATTCTGTATGTTATTCATTCTCATTATAATGTGCCTTGGTGTGGATCTACTGTAATTTTGTACATTTGGGGTCCTGTAAGCCTCTTATTGTTGACTTTCCATTTCATTCTTCAGATTTGGGAAATTTTATGATATTATGTCATTGAAAGAATTGTACTTCTCTTTGATTTGTATCTCCATGCCTTCACCTATTCCTAAATCTAGCCTTTTGATGTTATTCCATATTTCTTAGAAGTTCTATTCATGGTTTCTTACCATCTTCTTCGTGTGGTTGACTTTATTTTCAAGAGTATATATTTTGTCTTCATTGTCTGAGGTTCTGTCTTCTAAGTGGTCTAGTCTGTTGGTGATACTTTCCATTGAATTTTTAATTTGGTTTATTGTTTCTTTCATTTTGAAGATTTCTGCTTGATTCCTTTTTAAAATCTCTGCCTCTTCATTGAAGTGATCTCTCACTTCCTGTTTTTTCTCCCTGATACCATCCTTTATTTCAAAGATCAGTCTAACTATGTTCCTTCTAAACTCCTTCTCTGACATTTCCTCTACTGTTTTGTGTATGGGTATTAAAACATCTTGGTTTGTTTGAGGTGCTTTTTCCCCTTGTTTGTCTTCCCATCCAGCAGTATGGATCTAAGGCAGTACAGTTTCTGTCCTGTAGTCCTTTAGTGTCCCTGAAGGCTTCCAGTACCTCACCGTTAAGGGGAAACCAATATTAACAGCACCCAATGCACACAATATACAACCTAAAGCCAAATATCTCCTATTAATACATCTATAGTTTTGTCACAATAAACAGAAATGATGTGTTCAATTATTATTTATAATATAAACTGTAAGTTTGTGAAAGGGTAACTGCTTCTAATGATGGACAATGAGGGAACAGAAGTATTGTAAGGTGATCTTTATGAAGGAGAAGGAAAGAAGATAGAGGTAAAATTTTATAGTAAGATTGAGGGAGAAACTAGTAGAGGTTGGCTGTTATTAGGAGAAAAGTGAAAAAGAGTAGGTGGGAGAAAATATATACATATATATAAATTTATTTTTTGAAAAAGTAAAAATATAAGAATACACAACCTAGCTGTCTTATACTATTCAGACATCCCATTCCTCAATAAAATTATGCATAAAAAATATTTGGATTCAAAGATAGTAGAGATGCGAGAGAGAGGGAGGAAAAAAATGTCTCAATGGGAAATTGAATGATTGCTTCAATTGGCTTTTAAAAATTTTCTCAGTTTCCCTTCTCTGCCAATAGGTGAAGTTGTCTGAAGTTTGATGTTAGCTTCAATCCAGGAGGTACCAGACTGTTTGGGTGTGTCAGCCAATAGCAAGATGCCCTCATACCCTCTTACAGTCTTCCCACCCATTGTAGCCAGCCCCTTCTGTCCCTGTGCACTTCAGAACTCAGTGAGCTGGAGAGAGCCCTGTTTTCTTCAGTTTCTTCAACCTCTGCTCCCCCAGGGAACTTCCCCTAGTCTCCAGTTTTCCACAGGCTTTCCAGACCCAGATGGCCCACACAGACTCAGCAGCAGTCTGAAGGACCTGGTCTTCAGATTCCCCAGGCTCTGCCTTGTTGTAATCCCAAGATCTTAGTGCCCTTTCAACTTGCAGCAAGACCACCAGACAAAGGAGTGACCCTGCAAGGAAGTAGCCAGATACCAACCACTAGCATACCCAGCAGAAAGATCTCAGGTGCAACCAGACCTACAAGTACCCTGATAATACATTTCCAGACCCTGACTGGTCCCCAGACTGAGACAGTCATGCTATGGGATGGTGGCAGTGGCATTGGCAAACCTGTAGGCCCTGACCAGTGTCCAAAGATGGCAGTGGCCACGTGTAACCAAACTGCAGGTACTGTGACAATGGATTTCCATGCAGCAGTGAGCAGCAGGCAGTGGGCAATCTGCTGGAGGTCTGTGGGCAGTCTGAAGAATAACAGCGGACAATTGGCAGGTGGATGTTGGGATTTGGGCCATGAGTAGGTGAAAGGTGGGCGATGGGCAGACAAGAGGCAGCAGACCAGCAGGCAAATGGGAAAATGGTGGACAATAGGCAGCAGTCAGCAAGCAATCTGTGCTCAAAAGGTTGGTGATAGGCTGGCAGACAGTTGGTAATCATAGCAGACAAATCAGGGGTAAATGGCAGGGGATCGGTGGACAGGGACAGCTGCCTCGCAGAGAAACAGTATTTCCTTTGCTTGACAAACCAGTCATGGAGCAACAAGGAGCACAGCCTCCTTGGATCTCCTCATGTGCTTGATCTTCACAAAATCCCAGAAGATTTCAAGTTTTCAAGATAAATGATAAATATCAATGCGAGATATTTTCTCATTATGAAAGTAATGTTTGCTCAAAGAGACTATGAAAAATAGAAATCTAGAGCATGAGAACAGTTTTTTCACATTTTTTTTGACCCAGAGCTCCTATTCATTCTTGTTTATTCCCCTACAATCTTGTGGCTATGTACAAATTTAGTTGTAATTATCTGGTATATTCAAAATGTTATAACACTGATTTTAAATACTATGTTCTTGTAAGAACATATAAATACATTGTATATGATTTGTAAAATAAGAACTGCAGAGATGAAAATAAAAATATTTAAAATACTATTTAAGACAAATAGTTGTCTGTAGAGAGACAAGAAAATCTCTAGAAAAGGGGCTAATTTTGATCACATTCAACCACTGGCCTCAATTTCAGGCATTGATTATCATGGGGAAGGGAAGATTATGAAAGTCATCGTGACTTCCCTAAACAGCAGCCCAACTCTGCAGACCTGGCATTCAGACGTTTATAGAAGCAGAATTGTGTTTAAGTACTTAGTTTAAATAATTATGTTCCCATTTGTACTTAAGCCCCATCTCCTCTTTTGTACAGCTGAATATTTGTAATTATGCTCTATGTTGGGCATTTGGCTGCAAAACAGTAAAAATACAGGACACACACACAAAAAAAGACAAGCTTTGAACATACTGGCATATTTTCTAACCATTGTGTGTTGGTATGCATATGTATTTTTAAAGTGCATGTTATAGTCTATACGATGACACAGGAAGAGGCATTTGAGCTGACTCCTAGAAGGCCTATAACTTTAGCCCTATTAACACCACAGAAGTCCCAACTGGTGGAAGATTTATCCCCCAGTAGTTCCACTAGCTCCTGTTTTGGCACTTCCAGTGCTACTTGTTTTGGCAGGTTCATGACCTCTCACACTTAAGGGGCTTCCCTAGAAGAACTCATGGATCTCAGCATGTGGTTGTATTCCTGGCTGCAATGTATTACCGCAAGGCCACACAGAGCTGTAAGGAGAAAGATGTGGCAGACAGAGTCTGGAGGAGTCCACCTGCAGGGCTGCCATGCTCTCCTAGAAGGGACTACTGGAGCTAAAGATCGCTCTCTGCCTGGAAATGCAGGAACGCGTGCTCAGTCTCTGCCCAGGGAAGCCGTAAGTATTGCTCAGATTCCAGTGTTTTAAACTGGAGATACAGACACAACTACCAAAATTCTGGATGCTCCATTGAAATCAGGTGTTCACCATAAGTTACATTGTCTAGGTCCATGGACATAGCAGCCTTATCAGCACTGTGAACATCCCAAGGCCAAGTTCCCAGATGCCAGTTCTGCCATGTGCTGACTGTGTTTCTTGACTTTTTTTTTTTTTTTTTTTTTTGGTATCAGGGATGGAACCTGAGGGTGCTTAAATACTGAACCACATCTCCAGACCAATTTTTTTTCCTTTTTTTAAAAAATTTATTTTAATTGTAAACAAATGGGATATACATTGTTTCTGTGTGTACATGGAGTAACAGCATACCATTTGCGTAATCATACATTTACATAGGGTAATGATGTTTGATTCATTCTGTTATTTTTTCCTTCTCCCCAACCCTTCCACCCCTCTTTTACCTCTATACAGTCCATCCTTCCTCCATTCTTGCCCCCCTACAACCCCCCATTATGTGTCATCATCCGCTTATCACTGAGATCATTCGCCTTTTGGATTTTTGAGATTGGCTTATCTCACTTACCATGATATTCTACAATTTCATCCATTTGCCTGCAAATGCCATAATTTTATCTTTCTTTATGCCTGATTAATATTCCATTATGTGTGTGTGTGTGTGTGTGTGTGTGTGTGTGTGTGTATATATATTTATCACAGTTTCTTTATCCATTCATCAATTGAAGGACATCTAGGTTAGTTCCACAGTCTGGCTATTGTGAATTGAGTAGCTATGAACATTGATGTGGCTGTATCTCTGTACTATGCTGATTTTAAGTCCTTTGGGTATAGGCCGAGGAGTGGGATAGCTGGGTCAAATGGTGGGTCCATTCCAAGTTTTCTAAGGAATCGCCACACTGCTTTCCAGAGTGACTGCACTAATTTGCAATCCCACCAGCAATGTATGAGTGTACCTTTTTCCCCACATCCTCTCCAACACCTATTGTTGCTTGTATTCTTGATAATTGCCATTCTAATTGGGGTGAGATGGAATTTTAGGGTGGTTTTGATTTGCATTTCTCTTATTACTAAAGATGTTGAACATTTTTTCATATGTTTGTTGATTGCTTGTAGATCTTCTTTTGTGAAGTGTCTGTTCATATCCTTAGCCCATTTGTTGATTGGGTTATTTGTATTCTTGGTGTAGAGTTTTTTGAGTTCTTTATAGATTCTGGAAATTAGTGTTCTATCTAAAGAATGAGTGGCAAAGATTTTCTCCCACTCTGTAGGCTCTCTCTTTGCATTGCTGACAGTTTCCTTTGCTGAGAGAAAGCTATTTAGTTTGAATCTATCTCAGTTGTTGATTCTTGCTTTTATTTCTTGTGCTATGGGATTCCTGTTAAGGAAGTCTGATCCTAAGCCAACAAGTGGAAGATTTGAACCTACTTTTCCTTTTATAAGATACAGGGTCTCTGGTCTGATTTCAAGGTCCTTGATCAATTGTGAGTTGATTTTTGTGCAGGGTGAGAGATAGGGGTTTAGTTTCATTCTGTTGCATATGGATTTCCAGTTTTCCCAGCACCATTTGTTGAACAGGCTGTCTTTTCTCCATTGCATATTTTTGGCACCTTTGTCTAGTATTAGAAAATTGTATTTATTTCTGTACCATTGATCTACCTGTCTATTTTGGTGCCAATACCATGCTGTTTTTGTTACTATGGCGTTGTAGTATATAGTTGAAGATCTGGTATTGCAATACCCCCTATTTCATTCTTCCTGCTAAGGATTGCTTTAGCTATTCTGGGTTTCTTATTCTTCCAAATGAATTTCATGATTGCTTGCTCTATTTCTGTAAGATACGTCATTAGGATTTTAATTGGAATTGCACTGAATCTGTATAGCACTTTTGGTAGTATGGCCATTTTGACAATATTAATTCTGCCTATCCAAGAACATGGGAGATTTTTCCATCTTCTAAGGTCTTCCTCAATTTCTTTCTTCAGTGTTTTGTAGTTTTCATTGTAGAGATCTTTTACCTCTTTGGTTAGATTGATTCCCAAGTATTTCATTTTTTTTGAGGCTATTGCAAATGGAGTTGTTTTCCTCATTTCCTTTTCAGCTGTTTAATCGCTTGCATATAAAAAGCTTTAGATTTATGCATGTTGATTTTATAGCCTGCTATTTTGCTGAATTCATTGATGAGGTCTAGAAGTTTTCTGGAGGAGGTTTTTGGATCCTCTAAATATAGAATCATGTCATCAGCTAATAGTGACAGCTTGAGTTCCTCTATTCCTATTCGTATCCCTTTAATTTCTTTAGTCTGCCTAATTGCTCTGGCTAGAGTTTCAAGGACAATGTTTAATAGAAGTGGTGAAAGAGGACATCCTTGTGTTGTTCCCGTTTTTTAAAGGGAATGGTTTCAGTTTTTCTCCATTAAGAACGATGTTAGCCAGGGGCTTAGCATAAATAACCTTTACAATGTTCAGGTATGTTCCTACTATCCCTATATTTTCTAGTGTTTTGAGCATGAAGGGGTGTTGTATTTTGTCAAAAGCTTTTTCTGCATCAATTGAAATAACCATATGATTCTTAGACTTAAGTTTATTGACATGATGGATTACATTTATTGATTTACGGATGTTAAACCATCTTTGCATTCTAGGGATGAACCCCACTTGATCGTGGTACACGATTTTCTTAATATGTTTTTGGATACGGTTTGCCAATATTTTGTTAAGGATCTTTGCATCTATATTCATCAAGGATATTGGTCTAAAATTTTCTTTCCTTGATGTGCCTTTGCCTGGTTTGGGTATGAGGGTGATAATAGCTTCATAGAATGAGTTCAGTAGAGTACCCTCCTTTTCTATTTCCTGGAATACTTTGAGAAGTATTGGAATGAGTTCCTCTTTGAAGGTCTTGTAGAACTTAGCTGAGAATCCATCTGGTCCTGGGCTTTTCTTGGATGGTAGATTTTTAATGGCTTCTTCTATTTCATTGCTTCATATTGATCTGTTCAAATGTGTATGTCCCCCTGGTTCACTTTGGGAGGAGCATATGTCTCTAGAAATTTGTCAATGTCTTTGGTAGTTTCTATTTTGTTGGACTACAGATTTGTGAAGTAGCTTCTCATTATGTTATGTATCTCAGTGGTGCCTTTCATGATATTTCCTTTTTCATCATGAATTTTAGTAATTTGAGTCTTCTCTCTCCTTCTCTTTGTTAGTGTGGCTAAGGGTTTGTCTATTTTGTTTACTTTCTCAAAGAACCAACTTTTTTTTTGTCAATTTTTTTAATAGTTTCTTTTGTTTCAATTTCATTGATTTCAGCTCTGATTTTAATTATTTCCTGTCTTCTACTATTTTTGCTGTTATTCTGTTTTTCTTTCTCTAGGGCTTTGAGCTGTAATGTTAGGTCATTTAGTTGTTAACTTTTCATTCTTTTCTGGAATGTGCTCCATGCAATGAATTTTCCTCTTAGTACCGCTTTCATAGTGTCCCAGAGATTTTGATATGGTGTATCGTCATTCTCATTCACCTCTAAGAATTTTTTTATCTCCTCCCTGATGTTTTCTGTTATCCATGTTTCATTCAATAGCATATTATTTAGTCTCCAGGTGTTGGAGTAATTTCTTTTTTTTAATTTTTTCATTGATTTCTATTCTCAGTCCATTATGATCTGATAGAACACAAGGCAGTATCTCTATTTTTTTTGCATTGCCTACGGGCTGCTTTGTGGCATAACATATGGTCTATTTTCGAGAAGGTTCCATGTGCTGCTGAGAAGAAAGTGAATCTGCTTGTTGATGGATGGAATATTCTATATATGTCTATTAAGTCTAGGTTATTGATTATGTTATTGAGTTCTATGGTTTCTTTGGTTGATTTTTGTTTGGAAGATCTATCTAGTGATGACAGCGGAACGTTAAAGTCACCCAGAATTATTGTGTTGTGGTCTATGTGGTTCCTGAAATTGAAAAGGATTTGTTTGATATACAGGATGCACCATTGTTTGGGGCATAAATATTTACTATCATTATGTCTTCCTGATTTATAGTTCCCTTAAGCAGTATGAAATGTCCTTCTTTATCCCTTCTGACTAACTTTGGCTTGAAGTCCACTTTATCTGATATAAGGATGGAAACCCCCGCTGTTTTACTGAGTCCATGTGCGTGGTAGGTTTCTTCCCATCCTTTCACCTTTAGTCTGTGGATGTCTTTTCCTATGAGATGAGTCTCTTGCAGGCAGCATATTGTTGGGTCCTTCTTTTTAATCTATTCTGCCAGTCTATGTCTTTTGATTGATGAGTTTAGGCCATTAACGTTCAGGGTTATTATTGAGATATGATTTGTATTCCAAGTCATTTGGCTTATTTTTGGTTTTTAAGTTGGCTTGGTTTCTCCTTTGAGTGGTTTTTCTCTAAGATAGTTCCTCCGTTTGCTGATCTCCATTGTTGTTTTTCATTTCCTCCTCATGGAATATTTTTTTGAGAACATTCTGTAGCGCAGACTTTCTATTTGTAAATTCTTTTAACTTTTGTTTCTCATGGAAGGATTTTATTTCATCTTCGAATCTGAAGGTTAGTTTTGCTGGATATAGGATTCTTGGTTGGCAACCATGTTCTTTCAGAGCTTGAAATACGTTGTTCCAGGCCCTTCTAGCTTTTAGAGTCTGGGTTGAGAAGTCGGCTGCTATCCATATTGGCCTCCCCCTATATGTAATCTGATGCTTTTCTCTCATGGCCTTCAAAATCCTATCTTTATTTTGAATGTTAGGTATTTTCATTATAATGTGCCTTGGTGTGCATCTGATGTGATTTTGTGCATTTGGTGTTCTGTAAGCCTCTTATATTTGATTTTCCATTTCATTCTTCAGGTTTGGGAAATTTTCTGATATTATTTCATTGAATAGGTTGTTCATTCCTTTGGTTTGTATCTCTGTGCCTTCCTCAATCCCAATAATTCTTAAATTTGGTCTTTTCATGATGTCCCATAGTCCTTGGAGATTCTGTTCATGATTTCTTACCATCTTCTCTGTTTGGGCAACTTTATTTTCAAGATTAAATATTTTGTCTTCATTGTCTGAGGTTCAGTCTTCCAAGTGGTCTAGTCTTTTGGTGATGCTTTCCATTGAGTTTTTTATTTGGTTTATTGTTTCCTTCATTTCAAGGATTTCTGTTTGTTTTTTTTTTTTTTGTTGTTGTTGTTGTTGTTGTTTTAATCTCTATCTCTGTATTGAAATGATCTTTCGCTTCCTGCATTTGCTCTTTCAGCTTATTGGTATTATCATTCATTGCCTGCATTTCCTCTCTTATCTTATCCTTTGATTCACGAATCATCTTAATCATGTATAGTCTGAAGTCCTTTTCTGACACTTCTTCTGACATACTTTCATTGGATTCTGTTAATATAGAATCTAGATTTGTTTGGATCATTTTCTTCCCTTGTTTTCTCATGTTGTTCATGTATCTTCCCCTCTAGCAGTGCAGATCTGGGGTTTTATAGATTTCCCCCTATAGGCTTATGGTGGCCCTATAGGTTTCCAAAACTGTTTCTTTAAGGGGAGATCAATATTAGCAGTGCCCAATTCATCACTATGCAATCCTAGACCAAATAGCCCCTATGAGGACAATAACAAAATTGTCACAATAAACAGAATGAGTTCAAATATTATCTTCAGTAAAACAAACAAATTTGCAATAAGGTCTGCAGTTTCAAACCGAAGACAAATAGGATGCAGAGGGATGTAGAATGGCTGTTAATGGGATAAGAAAAGAATATATAGAAGTTCTAGATAATAGAAAGGGTGAGAGTGTAATCAAAAGAAATTGGATGTTAGCATGCAAAAAAGGGAGAAAGAGACTCTGAGGGAACAGGTAAAAAAAGGAAAAGAGAGCAATAAAAGTAAAGAAATAAAAACTTAAATATTTCAATAAGGAGAAAAAAGAAAATCTACAGTATAACAGTCATATAGTAATGAAACCTCCTAGAGTTCAGTAGCCTGATGCATGAGAGGTATCTGACAATGAGCTTCAAGCCTACCGCAGGCATCTCAGGATGGGTTTTGCCCCACCTAAAGAGCAGAGCTATGGCTTCCAAGATTATCCAAGATGGCCACTCTGGCTTCAAAATGTGTTGGCAAATGCGGAGCTGCAGCTTAGGGGTGGAAGTGGTTAGCAGGAGGCCCTGCAGGCGGGATGCGGTTGGTCAGGCAGGGGTCCTGGAGGTCGGGTGTGTTTGGTGTGGTTGTGGCATCCTGGAGGCCAGTTGCAATCAGTCGGTCTGGGGTCCGGTGATAGGGCGCAGTCAGTTGGTCTGGGGGTCCTGGCGACAGGGAGCAGTCAGTCGATGTGAGGGCCCCAGAGGCAGGGAGTGATCGGTTGGGCTGAGGGATCCTGGAGATGGGGCTCAGTCAATCTGGCCAGGGGTCCTATGGGGCCTAGCTGTTGTCTCAAAATGGTGGCAGCCACATGTAATCAAACCTGCAGGTACTGTAACAGTGAACTTCCAGGCAACACAGGCAGCTGGTGATCCACTGGCAGTCGGCGATCAGTTTGCTGACTGTTGCTGGACGATCGGGAGGTGAACCTCGTGCGTTGGGTGATGGTTAGGTGTAAGGCAGGCGATGGACAGCTTTTTTCCTTTTTTTATTTTGAGACAGGGTCTCACTAAGTTTCTTAGACTGGCTTTGAACCCATGATCCTCCTGCCTCAGCCTCACGAGCTGCTGGGATTACATGCAAGCACCCCAGCATCTGGCTTTCTTGACTTCTTTTAAATGCAGTTTTCTCATTCATTTGTTGGGCAATATAATGAGCAATATGGGTTGTGAGGACTTAGTCTTTATGAGGCACTCAGCACTACTCCTGTCACATAGCATTCTATGTCAGCTCTTACAATAATAGAATTGATCAAAATACTGTATAGTATTTGTAATAAATCAACATTGCATGCGGTTTTAATTGAGAAGCAACATGTAAGTTCCTTGGTGGAAAGAATAAGTGTTATACTATTTTTTGTAATTCTATGTGCCTGTAGTTTTATTGTTGTTTGGAGGGGGTCATTTTACTTTATAAAAATCCCGTAAATATATTCATACCATTTGAAAAGTAAAAACATTATAAGCCAGTGTTAGAAAAGAACAACACAAGTTTATCATATAAATGATTCTTATACTTTCAAGAGATTTGGTTTGAATTGTGGTGCAGAGGTTTGCTTTTCCTAGCACTGAGGAAGGAAACGCAGCAGAATAAAAATGAACCAAGAAGGATCGCAAGGTCAGACTGCACTCATACTCCTTGGTGGTATAAATGAGGAAACATGCCTTGTGTTTATTGAGTGCTTTACTTTGCCAGGTACTGGGCTTTATGTCTTTATTGCATTTAACCCCCACAACAACCATGTGAATTGTATAAACAGTA
Source organism: Sciurus vulgaris (assembly GCF_902686455.1). Lineage (NCBI taxonomy): Eukaryota > Metazoa > Chordata > Mammalia > Rodentia > Sciuridae > Sciurus > Sciurus vulgaris. The sequence goes on from NC_136466.1 coordinate 60,801,149, forward strand.
TCCTAATTGTGCAGATGAGAAAATTGTAACCCAGGAAATCTGGATAGAATGTCTGAAATAGTTCCAATAAGTACAGGTATTGAAATTCAAACTCAAGAATGTCTAAGAGTTAACTCTTTCCCACTTTGTCATCCTACTTTCTGGGCTTGAAAAAACTTCTGCCTCCAAAAGTCCACCTGTGCTAATCATTCTTTCATATTGCCTTACCTTATTTGAGGCATTCAAACTGCTAGATGTAGAGGAAAGTAGATTCACATTAACTCAGGATTTAAAAGTCATGCAAAGATCTTTTAATTATGATTCCACTTTTTAATAGAGTTCCCCCAAAATAATTCCATACAGATGAGATTTTTTAATGCTCTCACTGCAGTGAGTTTTATATAAAGGTTTTATTAGAGGTAATCTGTTAAGAAGTAAAAAATAATAATAATAATTCAACAGGCAGAAGAAATAAAGTATCAAGCATTTGAAAAAAAGAGAGATTATTTTATCCAGACTTCCTTTCTCCAGAGAGGTGCATTTTTTGCATTTGTGCTCTCCAGAAAACTTGCCTTGATGCTATATTCAAGGTGCACAAATCAGACACACACACACACACACACACACACACACACATTTAAAAAAGAAAGAATGCAGGAAATTCAAAGAGATGGAATCCAAATCCCCAGGGAACTTTCCGTAAGCCAGTGTATTCCATGACTAGATTTCTTGGTCTACAGGGGAAATATGCAGGACCTAAAACTTCCCAAGATCAATGCTTCCATTTCACAGTCACTTGTGTAAGCTAGAAAAGAGCATCCGATGTGAAATAGAGAAAAGGGAAAATCAGAATTCAACATGTGCTGTGTGGAACAGCAGCAGCTCAAGAATCTGCCTTCCAAAAACTAAAAATAGAAAATGAAGCATACAGAGAAGCTGCAGCTCACAATACTGTGGCAGGGCAGCTGAACTGCAACCTCAAGAAGCTGAAATCATTTCTGACTCAAGGGACGTAACGACATCTTTCTCAAACTCTGTGGAGCTCATGGGAGCTGAACTATGTAAAAGATTCTAAAAGTTACTAGTTTTAAATAGATGCATCCTATGAGGATTCAGGAGAATTTGTAATTTTGCACCACCAAAAGTCACACCGGAGAAAAATTCTAGGGATAAAAACCTTTATCATGGTGCCCACCCCCTTTACAACACAGATTTCCTCTTCAAATTCTCTTTAGATGGTTACCAAAGAGTAGTTTTTCCTAACTAGTGCAGTCCTCCAGCAGAAATTTCAACTGCTTGGAGGAAGAAGAGGACAAACAGATGAACAAATACATAGAGACAGAAATAGAGAGAGTGACATAAATAGAACTCCTACAACTTCACAATGGGAGATAAATGGCATCCTGGCTGTAATATCAGTTTCCCTTCAGAGAAAAGAATCTTGAATTTTTAACTCCATAGAGTTTCTACAATGTTTCCTTTTTTTTTTATTTTTTTTTTTAAACTCATGCCCAAGAGCAAAAACTGTACTTATCTATGGCATTAGGCAGTCAGTCATTGCCAGGGTCATATGAAGGTTCAGACACAGGAAAACAGAACAAAATGGGGAGGGCTTCAGGTGAAAGCCAGGGGAGGGACAGTCTCACAGGCTTTATCATCTTCCTTCTGCCACAAATGGGTGTGATGTTTCTCGGTGACCACAGTCAGGATGACTGTAAGCTCTCGAGCACTGGAGACCAGTTAGCCAGGCATAACTATTAATTGTGCCCCCTGTGCCCCTATTACTCTCAACAATGCTCCTGTTTATAAGAGTATCTTACCTATAGCTTTTTTTTTAAGAAATTTCTGTGATGATACATAACATATTCACAGATGAATATGAATATGCAAACCCAATATTCCTCCCTATAAATCCTCTCTAAATTCAAAACCAGGTAGCTCCTGTCATACCACAGAAGTCCTGGTAAGTCAATGACATTTGAATGATTTCAATAAAACTGACTCTATTATAGTTTGCCAAGAGGTTCTGGTTTGATATTATTTATTTTTCTTACAAGTTTTGTTACTTCAGTTCTTACTAGGTAGTACCTAGAGACTACAGCAAGTAATTTATGTTGCTTAGAAATTATCATAAAGCATCATTGCTGCTTATTTATTGCCCATCGCTGTTCCTCAATCTCATGAGAGACAATAATTACACTGAGTTTTTAGTGTGTTATCGATTCAAAAGAGATAAATACAGTTTATTTTTAGTTCTTTTGTTTTCTTTTTTGAAATTGAATTGAATTGAATTCAACCATGAGGATTTTTTATTATCATAATAATTCTTATTATGTTATTTTCTTAGTCTTTGAGGGAAAATAGGGAGTACAAGGAGAAAACATCAGTCTCTTCAAGACAGAAAAATAAAAGAAGCAAAGACTTGTTCAGTGCTTGTTAAATGCCAGGAAATTTTCTAAGTCACTTATTGACTAACTCATCCTTGGAATGACATCAGCAAAATGGTGAAGTAGGAAACCCTAGACACTCCTTTCCCCACAGAGACAGAAATTCAACAAAAATACATAGATCATCTCCTGTGTAAGAAATCCACATATTGGATGAGTGATTCCTGCACCCTGGATGAGCATGAAACCAGCCACATCAAAGCAGGCAGGAAAATTTGTGACACTCACTCACCAGGACACCTCCCCCAGCACAGACAGGTGAAATAATTCCGAACTCCTGCCTTCTTCCCTGGGAGGCAAAGAGAAGACTGGAACATAGTCTAATGATGAAGCTCTTTGGGAAGCTACCTAAGAAACTGGTTTTTGTCTTACCTGAATATATACACTGAGAAAAAAATAACATCAAGTTGGGGTCCCTAAAAACAGGAATTAGCACACAATCACTTGCCATTTCTCCCCACCTACAGCTCAGGCCAAGTGTGAGAAAATTCCCCAACTTCTGAGTTCTCCCTGAGGAAAAGAGCTGAAGCCTGTGGCCAATATTCCCATTTTTTCAAGGGACTTTCTGAAGGACTGGTTTCTGTTCAGTCCTTCTGCCAGTTGGGGTGCTGATGGGACCCAATGTATTTTGGGCATTGGAAAACCATGGAGAACAAAAAACATATGCTCTGTGGCTTGTTGTTGCTCCAAAGAACCCACATTACAGCAGAGAGGTCAATAAAACTTGGCAGCTTCTTTATATATTCTGGACATGAATCCCTTGGTGGAAGAGTGACTGGGAAAGATTTTTCTCCCATTCTGCAGGCTCTCTTCACATGTCTAATGATCTCCTTTGCTGTGCAGAAGCTTCTTTTAATTTGATGCCATTCCATTTGTTGATTCTTTGTTCTATTTCTTGAGGTTTGTGGGTTCCTATTAAGGAAGTTGAAGCTTGCAGCTACATGTTGCAATGTTGCCCCTATGGCTTCTTATATCAGCTGCACAGTGTCTGGGATCTAATTCTTAGGTCTTTGATTCACTTTGAATTAATCTTTGTGCAGAGGTAGGGATCTAGTTTCATCCTTCTACATATGGATATCCAGTTTTCCTAGCACTGTTTGTCAAAAAGATAATCTTTTCTCCAATGAATGTTTTTGACACTTTGTCAAGGATCAGATGACTCTAAGTAGATTTGTTTGTGTCTTTTATCCTATTCCATTGATCTTTGTGCCTGTTTTTATGCCAATGCCATGCTGTTTTTGTTACTATAGCTTTAAGTATATTTTTATTTCAAGTATTGTGATGTCATCAGCATTGCTCTTATTGCTGAGAATTGCTTTGGCTATTCTGGACCTTTTTATTTCCTTACAAATTTTAGGATTTTTTTTTTCTAGTTCTGTGAAGAATGTCATTGGTATTTTGATGGGAATTCCACTGAATCTGTAGATCCCTTTTGGTAGAAAAACCAATAACCTAATCAGTAAGTGGGCAAGTTAACTAAATAGACATTTAGAAGAAATACAAATGGCCAACAAATATGTATGATAAAATGCTCAACATCCTTAGCAATCAGGGAAATGCAAATCAAAATGACACTGAAATTTCTTCTTACTTCAGTTAGAACGGTGATCATCAAGAATATAACTAACTTGTGAGGATGTGGGAGATGTTGGTGGGTGGAGCACTTTAAAATAATCACCTCAAAAGACCAGGAATGGAACTACCTTATGAACCAGCTATACCATATTTTTTATGTATATCCAAAAGAACTAAAATCAGCCAACTACAGTGAACGTGCAAACCAATGTTTATAGCAGTGCAATTCATAATAGCCAACTTATGGAATCAGCCCAGGTGCCTGTCAAAAGATGACTAGATAAAGAAAATGTGGTTTATAGCCACACTGATGTTTTTTTCAACCATAAAGAAGAAAGAAGTTATGTCATTTGTTGAAGCGGATGGAACTGGTGAACATCAGGTTAAGTCAGACTCAGAAGTCAAGGGTTTAACATTTTCTCTAATATGTGGAAGATACAGAGAGAAAATAAAAAGGAACAAAGAAGGGAACTCGTGAAAAGAGAAGGGAGACCAATAGAGTAGAAGAATGGGGAAGGAAAAGGAGGGAGTGAGGGAAGGCCAGAGGAAGTACGGGAATTATATCTGCCAAATTATGCTATGTCCATGTTCAAATATGCCACAATGAATACTGCTCTTACATATAATCATAATATACTAATCAAAGTAATAAAAACAGTATGAGGATTAGTAGCAAATCAAGGTGAGGAGGAGGAAAGGGAAGGAAAAGATACATGGAGTAAGACTGATCAAATCATGTACAGATATGACATAATGATTCCAACTATTAGAAAACATTGTAATGCACCAATACAAAGCTATGAATGAAAGGAAGGAAGGTGAGAAGGAAGGTGGGAAGGAAGGGAGGGAGGGAGGGAGGAAGGAAGGAAGAAGGAAGGAAGGAAGGAAGGAAGGAAGGGAGGGAGGGAGGGAGGAAGGAAGGGAGGGAGGGAGGGAGGGAGGGAGGGAAGGAGGGAGGGAGGAAGGAAGGAAGGAAGGAAGAAGGAAGGAAGGAAGGAAGGTGGGAAGGAAGGAAGGAAGGAAGGAAGGAAGGAAGCAAGGCAAGCAAAAATTAAAAAAAGGACAAAAATTGAAAATTGGGAATTTACATGCATAAGCTCAGGTAAGATATATCCCCATAAATAATTTGCAAGTTCACCAAAATCCCTGGCTGGGGTGATTGGTAAAGATCTATTCCTATGTGAAGTAATTAAAGGCTTAGAGAAATAGCTGTTTTTTATTTTTATTTTTTAATGTATGCATTCCAGCACAATGTCACAAGGCACAAGAAGAAACAGGAAAGCATGCCCTAATGAAAGGGTTAAAATCAATCCCTATTAACAAACTCTGAAGAAATGAAGTTATGTGAATTTTCTAATAAAAAATTCAAAGAAATATTCATAAAGAGGCTCCCAAGTTCAGGAAAATAATGCATGAACAAAATGAGCTATCAACAAAAGGAAAGAAAATAAAGTACCAGACAAATTTGGAAATAAATAATGAAATAACTGATTTTCAAAATTCACAAGAGAAGTTGAACAACAAACTTGATCAAGCAAAAGAGGTGATGTTTAAAATTACCCTATTAGAGGTTGAAAACATGAAAAGAATGAAGAGTGAAGAACCCTAAGTGATTATGGGACACTGTCAAACATACCAATGTATGCATTATGGGAGTCTCAGAAAGAGAAGATAAAAGGAAACAGGTAGGAAGTTTATTTGAAAAAGTAATGGTTGAAAATCTCCTAAATCTAGGAAAGAAAATAGATATTCAGATTCACATAGTCCACCAGATCCCATCAAGGATGAATCCAAAGACTATGCTGGGATATGTTATAAACAAATTGTCAAAAGTCAAAGGGAAAATTCTGAAAGCATTTCCAAATTCTGAAAGCAGAAAAAGATATTTGCATACATATATTCATTGCACCTTATTAGCAATAAGAAAGAGATGGAAACAGTGTAAATGTCCATGGACAGATGAATAGATAAACAAAATTTGGAATATATAAAATGGAATATTACCCTAAAAGAGGAAGAAAATTTTGACACATGCTTCAATGAGGAGAGACTTGGAGGACGTTATGCTGCATAAAATATGCCAGTCACAAAAGGACAAATACAGATGATTCATTTATATGAAGTATTTAAAGAAGTCAAACCCATAGAAACACAAAGGAGAATGGCTGTTGCTAGGACCTAAAAAGAGAGGTAAATGGGTAGTTGCTACGTGAGGGATAGAGTTTTAGTCATGAAGAGATGAAAAATGTTCTATGCGTCAACTTCTCTTACAAGGTTAATTGTATACTTTCCCTTACTTTATGGATAGCTAAGCTGAAACACAAAGAGTTCAATTCATTTGCTCAAGGATATATAGCTCCAAGTGGTACAACCAGGATCTCTTTTTTTTTTTTAATTTGTTGTTTTTAGATATACATGATAGTAGGGTGTATTTTCACATAGCATACATACATGGAGTGCAACCATTATAATTTTGATCCCATTATTGTGGTCAAACATGATGTGGGATTATACTGGTTGTGTATTCACATATGAACATAACAAAGTTATGTCTGATCCATTCTGTCTTTTCTATTTCCATCCCTCTCCCTTCCCTTCATTCCCCTTTGTCTAATCCAATGAACTTCTATAATTTCCCTCCCTACCCTACCTTATTATGGGTTAGTGTGCACACATCAGAGGAAACATTTAGCCTTTGGTTTGGGGTGATTGACTTATTTCACTAAGCATGATACTCTCCAGTTCCATTCATTTGCCAGCAAATGCCTTAAGTTCTTTTTTCTTTATGGCTGAGTAATATTCCATTGTTTATATATGCCACATTTTCTTTATCCATTCATCTGTTGAGGTGCATCTAGGTTTGTTCCATAGCTTGGCTATCATGAATTGAGCTGCTATAAACATTGATGTGGCCATGTCACTATAGTGTGTTGATTTTAAGTCCTTAGGATATATGCTAGGAGTGGGATAACTGGGTCAAATGGTGGTTCCATTCCAGGTTTTCTGAGGAGTCTCCATCTTACTTTCTAAAGTGGTTGCACCAACTTTCAATTCCACAAGCAATGTATGAGGGAACCTTTTTCCCCACATCCTCACCAACATTTGTTATTGCTTGTGTTCTTGATAATTGCCATTTTGACTGGAGTGAGATGAAAGTGTAGTTTTAGTTTGCATTTCCTGATTGCTAAAGATGTTGAAAATTTTTCATATATTTGTTGACTGATTGTATTTCCTCTGTGAAGTGTGTGTTAAGTTCCTTTGCTCATTTATTGATTGGGTTTATTTGTTTATTTGGAGTTAAGTTTTTTGAGTTCTTCATATATCCCGGAGATTAAAGCTCTGAGGTGGCAAAGTTATTCTCCCATTCTGATATTCTCCCTCTCTGTTCATGTTCTAGATTGTTTCCTTTGTTGTTAAGAAGCTTTTTGGTTTGAATCCATCCCATTTGTTAATTCTTGACTTTACTTCTTGTGCTTTAGGAGTCTTTTAGGGAAGTCTGTTCCTAAGCCCTCATGATGGAGAGTTGGGTGTACTTTTTCTTCTAGTAGGTGCAGGATCTCTAATACAATGCCAAGGTGCTTGATTCACTTTGAGTTGAGTTTTGTACAGGGTGAGATATGGGGGTTCGATTTCAGACTACTACATATGGATTTCCAGTTTTCCCAGCATCATTTGTTGAAGAGGCCATCTTTCCTCCAATGTGTGTTTATGGCACCTTTTTCTAGTATTAAATAACTATATTTATGTGGGTTTGTCTCTTTATCTTCTATTCTGTTTATTGGTCTTCCATTCTATTTTTATGCCAATACCATGCCATTTTTGTTACTATAGCTATGAAGTATATAGTTTAAGGTCTGATATTGTGACATCTTCTGCTTCACTTTTCTCACTAAGGATTGCTTTGGCTATTCTGGGTCTCCTATTTTTCCAAATGAATTTCATGGCTGTTTTTTTCTATTTCTATGAAGAAATTGTTGGGATTTTAATGGGAATTGCATTACATCTGTATAGCACTTTTGGTACTATGGACATTTTGACAATATTAATTCTGCCTACCCAAGAACATGGGAGGTCTTTCCACATTCTAAGGTTTTCTTCAATTTCCTTCTTTAGAGTTCTGTTGTTTTCATTCTAGAGGTCTTTCACCTCTTTTGTTAGGCTGATTTTTCAAGTATTTTATTCTTTTGAGGCTACTGTGAATGGGGTAGTTTTCCTAATTTCTCATTCAGAGGATTCATCACTGTTGTATAGAAATACATTTGATTTATAGGTGTTAATTTTGTATCCTGCTACTTTGATGAATCTGTTAAAAAGCCTTTTGGTAGAGTTTTGGAGTCTTCTACATATAGCATCATGTCATAGGCAAATAGGGATAGTTGGAGTTCTTTTCCTATTCATATCCCTTTAATTTCTTTCTTTTGTCTAATTGCTCTGGGTAGGGTTTCAAAGACTCTGTTGAATGGAAGTGGTGAAAGAGGTTATCCCTCTCTTGTTCCAGTTTTTAGAGATGATTTCAATTTTTCTCAATTTAGAAGGATGTTGTTCTTGGGTTTAGCATAAGTAGCTTTTACAATGTTGAGATATGTTCCTACTATCCCTAGTTTTTCTAGTGTTTTGAAAATGAATAGTTGCTGAATTTTGTCAAATGATTTTTCTGCATGAGATAATCATGTGATTATTGTCTTTAAGACTATTGATGTGATGAATCACATTTATTGATCTCCAGATGTTGAACCAACTTTGCATCCCTGGGATGAACCCCACTAGATCATGGGGCACTATCTTTTTAATATGTTTTTGTATGCCATTTTCCAGGATTTTATTAAGAATTTTTGCATCTATGTTCATCAGGGATATTGGTCTAAAGTATTCTTTTCTTGATGTGTCTTTGGCTGGTTTTGGTATCAGGGTGACACTAGCTTCATAGAATGAATGTGGGAGGGTTCCCTCCTTTTCTACTTCATGGAATAATTTGGAGAGTTTTGGTATTAGTTCTTTGAAGGTCTGGTAGAACATGGCTAAGAATCCATCTGGTTCTGGGCTTTCCTTTGTTGGTAGGCTTTTAGTGGTGTCTTCAATTTCATTGTTTGAAACTGATGTGCTTAAATTTTCTGTCTTCCTGTTCAGTTTGGGTAGATCACATATCTCTAGAAATTTGTCCATGACATCATGATTCCCTATTTTATTGGAGTATGGATTTTCAAAGTGGTTTCTGATTATCATCTGTATTTCAATAGTGTCCATTGTGATATTTCCTTTTTCACCATAAATTTTAATGATTTGAGTTTTCTCTCTCTTTCTCCTCACTAATTTGGCCAAGATTTATCAATTTTATTTATTTTTTCAAAGAATCTACTTTTTGTCTTATCTATTTTTTGAATTGTTTTTGTCTGTTTCAATTTCACTGATTTCAACTATGGTTTCTATTGCTTTTGATATTGATTTGTTCTTTTCTAGGACTTTGAGATGTAGCATTAGATTATTTATTTGGTAACTTTTTATTCTTTTAAAGACTGCACTCAGTGCAATGAACTCTCCTCTCAGAACTGCCTTCATAGTGTCCCAGAGATTTTGATAAGTTGTCCCAATTCTCATTTATCTCTAAGTTTTTTTTATTTCATCCTTGATTTCCTCAACTATCCATAGTTTGTTAAATAGCATATTATTTAGTCTCTTGGTGTAGAGGTGCTTCTATTTTTTATTTATCATTGATTCCTAATCTCATTTCATTATGAGCCGATAGAAGGCAAGGTATTATCTCTATTTTTTGTATTTGCTAAGAGTCGCTTTATGGCCTAAGATATGGTTGATTTTGGAGAAGGATCCGTGTGCTGCTGAAAAGAAAGTTATTATGGTTTAAATTTGGTGTCCCCCAAAAGTTCACATATTAGACAATGCAAGAAGGTTCAAAGGAGAAATGATTTAATCCCCTGACAGGGATGAATGAAGTGGTAACTGAAGTGGCAGGTGTGGCTGCAGGAGGTGGGAATTGGGTCGTGATTTTGGGTATATATTTGTATCTGGTGGGTGGAGTCTCTTTCTCTCTGCTTCCTAATCACCATGATATGAGCTGCTTCCCTCCACCACCCTGTCCTGCCATTATGTTGAACCTCACCTCAAGCCCCAAGAAATGGAACTGGCCTATTTCAAGTTCCAAGAAATGGCCCCAGCATTCTATGGACTAAGACCTCTGAATCTGTGAGTCCTCAAGTAAATCTTTTCTCCTCCGCAACTGTGGTGGTCAGGTCCTTTAGTTACGACAGTGAAAAAGCTGACTAAAACAAAAGTATATTCATACCTTAATGGATGAAATTGTCTATATCTGTATGTTAAGTCTATATTATTAATTGTTTTTTATTAGTTCTATATCTTCTTTATTTTGTTTTTGTTTGGAGTACCTGTCTAGTGATAAGAGAGGCATGTTAAATTCACTCAGTATTATTGTGTTGTGATCTATTTGAATCTTGAAATTGAGAAGGGTTTGATTGATGAACGTAGGTGTTCCACTGTTTGCAGCATAAATATTTACAATTGTTTTGTCTCATTGATGTATGATTCCTTTAAGCAGTATAAAATGATCTTCTTGAACCCTTCTGATTAACTTTGATTTGAAGTCCACTTTATCTGATGTTCTTTACAAGATCCATGTGAATGATATGTTTTTCCCCATCCTTTTACCTTCAGTCTGTGGATGTTATTGCTATAAAGTGAGCCTCTTGAAGACAGTATACTTATGGGTCTTGTTTTTCAATCCAATCTGCCAGTCTATGTCTTTTTATTGATGGGTTTAGGCCATTTATATTCAATGTTATTTTTGAGATATGATTGTTATTCCCTGTTATTTTTATTTATTTCTGGTTTTTAATTTGAATTCATTTCTCCTTTGATTCACTATTCTTCTAATGTAGTTCCTCCCTTTGCTGGTTTTCACTTTTATTTTTCATTTCTTCTTCATGAAATATTTTATTGAGTATGTTTTGTAGTGCATTCTTTCTAGTTGTGAATTCTTTTTACTTATTTACTGTTTTTACTGATGGAAATTGCTGATCCCACTATCCCTACATATCATACTAATTAACACTAGATATCAAAATAGGAACTAAGCACCTAGTCTACTGCTATATATTATTCACATACATCGTTACTATCATTGGTTTCCCCCCACCCAATCTTTGAGGTACTAGTAACATAGAGGGACACTATAAACTCATAAGGTAGAAACTCTCCAGCATCAGATCCATCCAGATAGATGGGTAGACACAAACAATATGAAAAATCAAGGGAACAAACCATCCTAAATAATACAGAAAATCTCAACAGTGACACCACAGTGGAGGAAATTTCAGAGATAGAATTCAGAGAGTTCATGGTTAAACTGATATTTGAGGTAAAAGATGAGGTAAGGAATGAAATCAGGAAAATACAAGAAGTGAAAGATTATTTCAACAAGGAGTTAGAGATCCTGAAGAATCATTCAGAAATTCTGGAAATGAAGGATTCAATAAACCAAATAGAAGTTTAATGGAAAACATCAACAACAGTCTAGACCACTTGGAAGACAGAGTTTCAGAAAATGAAGACAAAATGTATAATCTAGAAAATAATGTTGACCATGGGGAAAAGATGTTAAGAAACCATGAGCAGAACTTTCAAGAAATATGGGATAACATGAAAACAGCCAGGACCATAATACAGATTTCTATCCAGAGCCTGTATCTTAACACCTTCATGATTGCCAGACTAGACTGCTAATTATATAAAATAACCAACTACCTAATTAATCACACATGTGGACACTGGGCATGAACCAAGCACCAATGTTTGTTAATCATCTCTCCATGACCAACCCTGTTTTAAGAACCATGAAGCATAAAAAAAGGAATTTAACTCCTATTCCTTACTGCTTAGAAATTATGGCGTGTGTGTGTGTGTGTGTGTGTGTGTGTGTGTGTAGAGAGAGAGAGAGAGAGAGAGAGAGAGAATGTCTGAAAACTTGGGATGCATATTTGAAATCACCTGGGGAGTTAAAAAAAATCATGTAGGTGGGTGGATCTCACCTCCAGACATTTAGATTTAATTGATCTAGGTCACACTGTCTGGATATAGGGATTTTTGAAAATTCCCCAGATGATTCTAATGTGCAGCTACTGATGTAGAGCAGATATTAACCCAGATGGAATAGATATGCCAAACATCCTTCTAAGCAATCTAACAGGTGAAATAGATTTGAGAGCTGGTCTACCAATGTAGATTGGAGTTGCCAGAGAAAGCTTCATGGAAACTTGAAGTTGGCATTGACGTTTGAGTGAGGTTTGAGTAGGTGGAGGAGTGAACACAGAACAGAAAAAGAAATGAAGGATGGAACTGGTTTGATCTTGGGTGGAGGCAGGAGTGGGACTAAGCATATGTCTTTCTTCCTCAGTACAGACGTTCTTGGGAATTAGGTTACAGCACACATTGCCAGGCCCATCTGGCCTGCAGCTGCTTCTGGTAATCACACAGGTTTATCTCCTGCCAGAACAACAGAATTCCTGATAAGCAACTGAGTGCTATGGGCTCAGCCCCACTTTAAGTAAACACTGAATCTGGGATCCATCACTCAATGGCATCTGTTCTCCATGAGAAATATGAAACTCAGTGTCCACCATCCTCCACCATATACACATAATGCCCCTGAGAAAGTTATAGAAGAAATTAGTAGATATATATTTCAAAAGCAGAACAGCTTTCTTAGAAATACCATGACTAGCATGCTCCAATTATTTCTCATTTCATATGCCATTTTTCTCTTGGAAGTCTCACCCAGTGGTAGGTCATGAACTGGGACTCAAGAATCATTCCCAAACAATTTCTAGACTCAGTATTATAAAGCAAATTGACCCCTGATTTTTCAACCATAAGCCATGCATTAAAACTGTATCTGGTTTTTTAAAGCATATCAGCAAGTGAAATGAAGCAATGCATACAGTATTTCTAAGGAGTAGGTCATAAAATGTATTGCCAGTAGTTTACAAAAAAGGATTAGACATATCTTATTTACTGAGTAATAAATTCTACCACTAATTTATGCATTGCTAAATTCACATGAAGACAAGCTTCTTCCTATAAGAAATATACTTATCACCCACTGAGATGATTCATAATGAAATAAAACATAAGGAAAAGAAAATTGGAAGAATCCTGAGTACTATTCTTGCTTCTGTCACAACTGCTTGTATCAATGCCCTTGAGCATTTCTGACTTGTCTGCACACTAGTTTCCTCATCTAAAACTTAAGAAAAGAGGACTGAAAACATGTAGGGTCACTTCTATCTCTAAAATGCCTGGATTCCTGAATCTAGACTGTTTTATTCCCTAAAAGCACTTTTCATGGACCAATATGGAACAACAACAACAAAAAATGGCTTCAAAATCTATAGGGTATTGCTAGGTAAGTAGTGTTATGGTCAAATATACTTATTCTATTAATTTAGAAGGGTTTTTCCCTAAATCTAGGTCCAACCTCTGAGATATGAGAAAGGCATTATTTTGACATTAGTTCTAGGTCCAACCACTAAGATATGAGAGTCATATCTTGGGCTAATCTCCAAATATGGGACCCTAATGAATCACATTCCTCATTGTTCATACTCCTATGTAGACTCCTATCACATCTACCTGTTTAACCAATAGAATGCAATGAAGTGATACTCAGGGACTTCCAAGACCAGAACGTAAGAAGGCTTCCTTACACCTTCCTCTTGGAACACTCACTCTGGAGGAAGGTGGTTGCCATGTAAGACCTCAGACTACCCTGAGATCACCATGTTATAAGGAAGATTAGGCTATCCACATGGAGAGGATGCATGGAAAGAGAGTACCGACTAGCCCCAAGATGTTCCAGTCATGTCAAATGAGGCTTCATGAATGTGAGTAGTGGAGCCTTCCTGGGTATCAGACCACCTGAGCTCTCAGATGACTGACCCTGAGTCCCACAGCCATCTGACTAAAACCACATGAGAGGTTCAAGCCGGAATCACTTAACTGAGCCCAGGCTACCCTGAAAAATGTAGGGACGATAATAGATGAATGTTTTGGAGTGATATTTCCATGTAGAATGGATTATTGAAATAATGTCCAAGACCCAGAAATTCCACATCCTTGGAAATACTCTAAAAACATTTGGTCATATATGAAAGGAAGTTTGTAAAGTGATCTATATTTTAGCATGCTTGACAATAGCAAGAGACTGGGGGGAAGTGTCCATTAGTAAGAGAATAAATTTTAAAATTACGGTATATCTTTATGGGGAATTCTAATAATCAAAAGTTAAGAAAATTGAGGCAGCCCTTTTATGTATAAATGAACATGGACATATATCCAAATTATATCATTCATTGAAAAAAGAAAATATATGGATTGATAGTTATGCTTAAAATACAATTTCTGATTAAAATGTATTTTTGTGATCACATATCCAGATCACATGACATGCAGGGATGGAAGAGGGACGATATAGATAAAGTATATTATATGATGATAAGTGCTAGGATGAAAAAATCAGTCAAGGATGTTTAAGGGGTGCACTTTTTTAAAAGAGGCAGGGAAGTCTCATTAGACTGCAATATTTAAGCAAACACTGGATGGAGGCAAAGGAATGAGCCAGATGAGATGTTTGAGGAAAAAGTGTTCAAGGCATAAAAAGCAGGTTCCACTCCTCCTATAACTCTAATTTGTCACTGATTTAATTTAGTAAACATGATTTGGTAATACCCTTCTTCTCTAAGTATGCAATATCAACATTTTTGGAAACCGAAATTAACACAGATACCATTTTGAAAATTTGGTAATATTTCTGAAGATGCTCAGATCTCAGGAACTGATTAAATTTTAGGAGCGCTCAGGCACTAATGCAAGGATATAAGTGGCCAACCTTAGGACTGCTTATGAAATTTATATTTTCAAAATTCCACAAGTTATTTCGAAATAGACTCAGTGAAGCAAATAATCTAAGACTTTGGATTGTATATACAGGTAATCAAATTTTCCAGTATCAGTGTATTGTAGATTATCTGTACACCCACATGTTGTCCTCCAATATAAAGTTATTTAAGTATAGACATAGTTACAATTTATTTTCTGTCATAGGCAACTATCTATAGCCCTTCATTCTAGGAAAAGATCTTCACTAGAATATATCACACACCAAGCTATTCTGAATTATTATTCAGTTGCAAATAGGTAGTTTCTAAGCAGAGATGAGTTCCTGTCTAAAAATTGTCCAGACTGCAAACAGCTTACCCCTTGCTATCATTTTCTTCTTCATTTTTTTTTTTTTTTTTTTTTTTTTGCAAGAATGCCCATAACTTTTTTGGATTAGAAATATAGATTTTCTTTAGCTCAGAGAATTCATAAGCAAAAACATCAGCTCAGAGGTCTGTATCAGTCTTAGAAATGACATGCTGAGCTAATAACAATTTATGGATGAAGCAATTCTCAAATTTTATTTGTCTCTTGGAGTCTTTTGACTGAGTTTCCTTACTGACTGTGGTGTTAAATGGGATTTCTGAACACTTCAAAATGTGAAAAACTATGGGGCCCTTCTGAATCCCAGAGATGATGTTCCATCACCAGAATTAAAGAGGAGACCTGGCTACATCCATGCACTTGCAAGTTCCCTCATAGTACTCTTCTGCTCTCTGGAGGAAGTCAGTGCTGTCCTAGTGAGAAGCCACAGTGCCCTGGGATTTGCACATATATTCTCTGGGTTCAGGAGTTCCCCATAAGCATTTTTTAATTCTACAACAACAAATACACACAAATTGTAGGTCATCTGTACAACCACCTCATTGTCCAGTATTGTTCCACAATTGTACTTGTTTGCCTTTGAATTCTCTTGGACATCTGTACTACAACTTAAATTATCATGGGCTAATGAGAGAGGTGTACACAGTGGTATGAAAATGCTTAATGTTAAACCAGCTGCTGTTAAAATCAAATTACAAAAACTTATTATTACAGAAATTATTTAAAATCATTAAGTGCGGGGTGTAATGGTACATGCCCATATGCTCAGTGACTCAGAAGGTTGAAGCAGGAGGATCACAAGTTCAAAGCCAGCCTCAGCAACTTAGCAAGGCCCTAAGCAACTTAGTGAGAACCTGTCTCAAAATAAAAAATAAAAATAAAAAGAGCTGGGGTGTGGCTCCATGGTAAAGCACCTCTGGGTTCAAACCCCAGTAACCACCCTGCCCCAAAAAGTAATAAACACTAACAATTCATCACTTTCTGATTACTTTACCATTATCTGTTCTCTTGAGCTTATTTACATCTACTTACTGTATGGTGGAAATACCATGAAATAGTATGCTTCTACTCATTTTTTTCAATTCTTCATTCAATATTATGTTGATGTCTTGAAATCAGTAAACACTACAAACTAAGATTTTATTGATTATTTTCTTTATTGTCTTGATCTAAGAAAGTGGTACAAAACTCCAATAATGGAGATTAAATTTCAAAGTGTGTCTTGTCTTCAAAAAAACGAAACTAACATTGTAAATGTATTAGAAAGTTAAAATAATTCTTCAAGTATTTTAGGACTATTAGTTGATTCAGTAAAGAAATTTCTCCTATCATTGATTAAATGTTGAAGTTCTAACATATATTTACCATTTTGCTTTCATGCTACATTAAATTAAAATATCATTCAACATTCATATCAGAACTATACATGTTCATGAATAATAACCATAGGTCAACTATAAGATACCAGAATTCTCCCCAAATTGGTAAATAATCTTATGACTTATCAATAACTATAAGAAATTTACATTAAATACTGTGTCCTGCATGTCCTTTATATCATTATGTTTTCTAAAAATAAAGTTTTTGTTTGTGTTTCAGTGAGTTGGTAGTTAAACATTTGCCAGCACATCCCTGGGTGTATTTACATAAAAATTATGCACTGGTGAACACCAAAAATCGAAGTATACCATGTACATATAGATTTTGCTATAATAATTTCAAAGAAAAAATCATGAAGAATGCAGTCATTATATGATTTTAAAATATTTTTGAACCATAACAATAATACCATATTTGGAATAAAAGCAGAAATTTAATTTCAGTAAAACAATGTCAGACAAGACCTCAAATCCTTTATATCATTATGTTTTCTAAAAATAAAGTTTTTGTTTATGTTTCAGTGAGTTGGTAGTTAAACATTTGCCAGCACATCCCTGGGTGTATTTACATAAAAATTATGCACTGGTGAACACCAAAAATCGAAGTATACCATGTACATATAGATTTTGCTATAATAATTTCAAAGAAAAAATCATGAAGAATGCAGTCATTATATGATTTTAAAATATTTTTGAACCATAACAATAATACCATATTTGGAATAAAAGCAGAAATTTAATTTCAGTAAAACAATGTCAGACAAGACCTCAAATTAGTATTATTGAATATGTTAGTTTATTTTATTGGATTGTTTTATACACTTAATATTGAAATTTGTGATAAAATTTAAAGTACTATAAAAGTTATAAGCACTCATCTATTCATCCCCCAGTGAATGACAGATATTGTTAACATATGCAGGCACTGATCTGGGTACTAGAATTTATGGTGAACAAAACAGAAGGGTTTATTTACATTTTTTTCATATGTAAGTACTATTCTAATGCAAAACATAATTCAACATTGGATACTAGTGTTCTTATAGATTTTTACAAAGTCTATGCATTGCTCAAATTTGAAAAAATTATCACCTTAAAGGCTTTCTGAGAAGAAGGACAAATAGTCCACAGCCTATTCACTACTGAGGACTGAATTGTAACAAGATATAAGGTTCACAAAACAGTGGTAGCCAAGGGGAGTAGAAATTGAATTTTATTACTATTTTGCATTTAGATATGTACTTTTGTTTGCAGATTATTATCTTAGTCCATTTATACTGCTGTAATGAAATACCATAGACTAGATAATCAATAATGAACAGACATATATTTCCCAAAGTACTTGAGAATAGGAAGTCCAAAATCAAGCTGCCAGCATCTGCTAACTGCTTTCTGCTTTCAAAATCCTACCTTGACAATCCTGAGCAGAAAGAGTGAAGCAGGAGATGTCACAATTCCAGACCTTAAACTATACTACAGAGCAATAGTAACAAAAACAGCATGGTATTGGCACCAAAATAGACAGGTAGACCAATGGTACAGAATAGAGGACACAGAGACAACCCCACAAAAATACAGTTACCTCATAGTAGAAGATGGAGCCAAAAACATACAATGGAGAAAAGATAACCTGTTCAACAAATGGTGCTGGCAAAACTGGAAATCCATATGCAGTAAAATGAAATTAAACCTGTATCTCTCACCCTGCACAAAACTCAACTCAAAATGGATCAAGAATTTAAGAATTAGACCAGAGACCCTGCACCAAATAGAAGACAAAGTAGGCCTGAATCTTCATCATGTTGGATTAGGATCAGACTTCCTTAACAAGACTCACAAAGCACAAGAATCAAAGCAAGAATCAATAAATGGGATGGATTCAAACTAAAAAGTTTTTCTCAGCAAAGGATATGATCAATAATGTGAAAAGAGAGCCTACAGAGTGGGAGAAAAATCTTTTCCACAAACACTTCAGATAGAACACTTATCTCCAAAATTTATAAAGAACTTACCAAACTTTACACGAAAAATACAAAGAACCCAATCAACAAATGGGCCAAGGAACTGGACAAACACTTTACAGAAGAAGACATACAGGCAATTAATAAATATATGAAAAAGTGTTCAACATCTCTAGTAATTAGAGGAATGCAAATTAAAACAACTCTGAGATTTCATCTTACTCCAATTAGAATGGCTATTATTGGAACACAAACAATAATAGATGTTGGTGGGGATGTGGGGAAAAAGGCACACTTTTACATTGCTGGTGGAGTTGCAAATTGGTGTAGCCACTCTGGAAAGCAGTGTGGAGAATCCTCAGAAAACATGGAATGGACCCATCTTTTGACCCAGATATCTCACTCCTTGGTTTATACCCAAAGGATTTAAAATTAGCATACTACAGTAACACAGTCACATCAATGTTTATAATGTGAATCAATTCACAATAACTAGATTGTGGAACCAACCTAGATGCCCTTCAATTGACAAATGGATAAAGAAACTGTGGAATATATACACAATGGAATATTGTTTAGTAATAAAGAAGAATAAAATTATGGCATTTGCTGGTAAATGGATGAAGTTGGAAAATATCATGCTAAGTGAAATAGGCCAAGCCCAAAAAACCAAAGGCCAAATGTTTTCCTTGATAAGTGCATGACAATATGTAACGATGGGGGGTGGCATAGGGAAGAGAAGAATGAAGGAACTTTGGATGGTGTAAAGGAAAAAGGGGTGGGAGGGGGTGGGAATGGAAAAACAGGCAGTATTACCCATGTATGATTACATGAATGGCGTGAATATACATTGTGTACAACCATAGAAATGAAAAGTTGTACCCCATTAGTGTACAATGAATCAAAATGTGTCTGTAAAAATAAAAAATATTTTAATAAAAAGAAAGAAAGAAAGAAAGAAAGAAAGAAAGAAAGAAAGAAAGAAAGAAAGAAAGAAAGAATATTATGGCATTTGCAAATAAATGGATGGAATTGGAGAGTACCATGCTAAGTGAAATAAGCCAATCCCAAAAAACCAAAGACCAAATGTTTTCCCTGATAAGTGGACAATGATATATAATGGGGGTGGAAAATGGGGGGTGAGAGAAGAATGGAGGAATTTTAGATTACGTAGAGGGAAATGAAAGGGTGGAGGTGGCAGGGTATGAAAGATGGTGGAATGAGACAGACATCATTACCCTATGTACATGTATGATTACACAAATGCTATGAATCTACATTGTGCACAACCATAGAAATGAAAATTTGTACCCCATTTGTGTACAATGAATCAAAATGCAGTCTGTAAAAAAATTAAAAATAAATAAATAATTTAAGAATAATAAATAAAAAAATTAAAAAATCCTTCCCTGAACATTTCATCCTCCAGGGGGGAGAAACACTATGTCCTCACATGGTAGATGGTAGAAAAACAGAATGATGCAAACTCCCTTGGCAGAGCCTTTGTGATAACAGCATAATCCATTTGTGAAAGCAGAGCCCTCATGACCCAACCACCTCCCCAAAACCCCCACTGCCTAATACTGTTGCATTGGGGACTAAGTTACCAATCTGTGAGCTTGGAGAGAGGGGACACATTCAGACCACAGCAGTCATCAAAATTAAACCGAAGTAAAATTTATGGTTTCTGAAATAATTTCATTGATGATGAAACTCAATCCTGAAGGATTTTTTCCCCTTTTAAAGATAGAATTGAAAAAAATATATATATATAGGGTTTTCACAGAGCACAGTACCCTCCTCCCATCCATCGTTTTGCTTTCAACAGTTTCAGTTAACCATAATCAACATGGTCCAAAAATAGTAAACGGAAAATTCTGGAAATAAATAATGTATGCTTTAAATTGTGTGCTGTTCTGGGTAGCATGATGAAATCTCAAGCCATCCCCCTTCATCCCACCTGGCATGTAAATCATCCCCTTGTCCCCCATATCCCCACTTTACATGCTATTTGCCCATCAGTCACTTAGTAATCTCTCCATTCTCAAGTGTACTGTCACCACAACATGGTGCGTGTATTCAAGTAACCACTAGTTTACTTATTCAAAGCCTCAGAGCATAAGAATAGGGATACAAAACATGATATAAAACACAGAAGGAAAAATTAACTCTGTCAGTAAGGTTCATACAGGAAAAAAATGCAGCCCATATAGGGTTACTACCCATGATTTCAGGCATCTTCTGGGAGTCGTAGAACATATCCCCTGTGGATGGGAAAACACTACTGTAACTGAAAATGGCTAGGTATACTGGCCAGAGTTCACCAGAGAAACAACCAATAGCAGATATAAATAGGTTATGCTCACAAGCTGGAGACCCAGGAAAGAGTTGCAAAATTTGTTTTTCCCAGGGAAGTTGGTAAGTCTTTTTCATGCAGGTCTTCAACTGATTGAAGATTCACCCACACTTTAGAAGGGTAACAAATTTACTGAAAGTTGACTCAAAAAAACATTTTCATGAAGAAATCCAAACTAATATTTGACAAAACTATGGATACCAGGTCTCAAGCAAGTTGGCCCATAAAATTAACCATCACAGGGAATTCAGCATTTATTGCTTAAATGATAATTTGCAAAATGCATATGAAAATGTTTCAAATATTATGCTTACCTTTTCTGAGGTAAGGAATCACTTTTAACAAATAACTAAAAATTGAACTTGACTCTGGCAAATATAGCCATGAACTGGATTCCACTGTATATAAACTTAATTTAAATTTTCCTATTGTCTGTTATATCAATTTGAGATGTAATAAAAATGAAAAGTGAATTAAGCTGAAGCTAAAAGAGAGCAATTTAGACTCAAAAGGAAAAATGAAAGTATTAGATTTGAGAAGGAATATAAAGAAGTAAAAGTGAGTTGTTACACTGTGTTGCCATTTTAAGCTCTTTCACTAAAAATAATGGCACAATGGTAATTTAAACACAGAGACATAAGAAGGGAAGTGCTAAAGAACAAGAAAGCCAAGGATTCTGCCAGCATGTCAAAGGAAGGAATTGCTAGGGAGGATCAGAAAATTGCAGAATAGAACTGAAATTTAACTGGGAATGACAAAAGAACTATAAAGGTTCTCAGTATAAAGAAATGACTAGAAAGGGAGGCATCCCATAGATTCCCTTAAGAGCATTTGTCCTCTAAAGCAATAAATGTGCTGAGGTTTAGGGTTGAGGAAGCAATAAAGAGAGAGTCAGAGTGCATCCAATGTGTGTAAATCAGGGACAATACATTTCCCGACACCTTGCTCCTTGAGACCCCAGGCCTCAACGAGAACCACAAGCTATTTCCACTGAAAGTCTATTTGGTACCACTATGTCACCTGCAACTTCATTTCAAAATAGCCAGCTGAGAAGAATTATCTCCAGAGTGGAAATTAAATAGCCCAGTCATGACCAAAAACAAACTTTCAATTTTTCCTTGTACAAGAGGAATTTATTTAGCTTTCTTTTACTGTAAAATGGTTATAATCAGTATAGTGGGTAACGCTCGGTGCTTCACCCAGGGGCCCTGAGACCCCTTCTGTGGTCTCTGTACACCTTTCCTCAGGCTTTGGTGTGTTTTTGCCTCTAAAGCACTATACATGGGACCATCTCCAGTGGGTGCCCTTCAGTCGTGGCACAGCTTGGGCTGCAAGAACAGAGGGCCGGAAGTACCTGTAAGTTTAGGTCCCTCTCCCCACATCTCTGCCCCAGGCCAGGACTGGCAAATGAGTGTGGAAGTTCATCTTCCATTCTGAGTCAAGACAATTCTGAGCTGTGGTTTCCCCTCAGCAACTCTTCTGCAGGAACTGGCTTCACCCTCCTGGCAGAACTTTAGCTGAGATTGGTACCTGGCTTGGTTTCTGTCCTATCTGTCCTGCCTCCTCCACACCCTTATCCGTTTCTCCTGGAACTATTTTCCAGTAAGTTATTTGCACAGACAATCCTGTCTCTGACAACCAGTGAAAGACTCTATAGTTTATATTCTTTAGGACTCAGTTCAAATAATACATGTAAGCATACAGACATAAAAATAAAACAAACAAATCCAAGACTTATAGTGATTCCCTGATTCTGTAGCCAAAGTTGTAAACTAAAAGTGATTTAGAGGCATCTCATGTCCCCTATTATGTCATATGTGATGTCACTAGTGACCTGAGGGTTTTAAGGTAGAAACTAATAAGGTTACAGGAGAAGATCATTGACTCTGGACCAAAAATAGAACACAAATGCAATATCAGTGCAACAAACTACTAATCACATACCCTAACCTTACATGCCAAATCTATAAAATGGCAACACTGACCTTAAAAAGTTTTTAATAGTAAATAAGCAAATATCTTAAGTACCTGACACATAGAAAATACAAAATATTTCATTTTCATTTCTAGTGGGAATGCTTTTATCACAAGGAAAATGAGCTGATTGAAGAATGTTTTCCAACAGTGAAAGGACTTGAGGTAGAGCCTTAATTAATTCTATCATTATCCATCAGTTTACATCTGGAAAAGAATTACATGGCAACGATTTTTTTCTGGTTACTAGTAAACTTGAGGTTCTCTTGAATTACTGAGGGTTATTTCACTTATTCATTAATATGTGTTTATTCAGTGGTTATATCCCAGGTACCAGCATATACAGAGATCAAATAGACTAAGTCAATGCCAAAGAACAAGTAAACAAATGAGTCATTAAAACGACTAGAGATGGTGATAAATAGCATATGGAAATAAATCGTGAGACAGGATGACGTAAGTGCCTAAAGGAGGAGGGAGAATCACTAGACCACCAGGAAATACTTCTCAGAGGAAGGGATCCTGAGTGAAGACAGAAGCCACTCCTAAAGATTCTGGGCAGAGGGAGCAGCAAGTTCTAAGGTGGGAGATACCTTGGTACCAGTGAAAGTGAAGTGATCTGAACTCAGAAGATGATGGTAACAGATGGGAACAGAGAAATAATGAAGAATAAGTTCATACAGTTCCTCCAGTGTGTGTGAATGGTCTGACTCAGTGGAGTACAATGGAACCTCCTCATTTCTCTCTGATCTTTGCTCCTAAATGTATTATATCAAATCTTCTTTGCCTTCTTCATAATGACATTTTAGGCAGAACTTATAGTTTTACAGTTAATTTCAGTTATAATATAACTCACGCCAGTAAAACTAAATTTAACCATCCGAAGTACATTAAGACTTTGTTCCTTCCCTAAGACTGACCAGCACTTGGAGAGTGGGTTTCAGCTCATCTACTTCTCTACCCCTCTCTCTTCTGGGTCTCTTCTTCTCCATGGTTCAGAAGAACCTTGGAGGTGACACCAGTAAGGGGAAGACATGTCTCTGAATTCACTGGTGTGACTGCTTTTGGTCCGTAACTGTTGAAGCTCTCTGTGTCACAGACATTCATTCAAGGTCTGCATCTCAGGCACCTTCAAGAAGCCTGGCAGAAGGCAGTTCCTTGATGTAGACAATCTGCTCAGTATGGCCTCTGGCAGTCCACCATGATCCCACCCCTCAGTGATACAATGTCCTCTTGCTTCCAGGAAGATAGCTGAGGTCTGGTTCCTTTGCACAATGCCCACATGATCCAGAGAAGGATAACCAGCCTTTACCTACTGGTCAATAGAGGTCTGATTTCCCTAATGCTCTGCCTCTTTCCCTGTCTTATACTTTCCACATCCTGTTTTCAAACTGGGATGTGGGGGGATTAATATGTACACTCCAAAACTACAATTTAGATATCATTCACACTATCTTCAGAAACTCCCAGTCTCTGTGAGTGGATCTCTTCATTTGGCTTAACGAAAAATAATCCCTTCTCTTCTCAAAAGAAAGGAATGTTCACTAGAATATGAATACAATTCTATCCCTCCTAATGAATCTCTCAATTACTCAGTGCTGACCCCTGGTGGACAGTTGTGATCTCTAATACACTCTCCAGAAAAGGATGGTCTTGCTTTGTCCAGGAACCCCAACTCACTATCCTATAATTTTGGCTAATAAATGCAGATATCTGGGAAGAGGCATGATGAGTTTTTTTTTTTCTTTTTCTAATTGAGTTTCTTGCTTTTATCTATAATGAAGGAGAAAATGAAGTAAACTGGATGCCTTAATTTAATACTGTGTGAGGAAAGAAAATAGTAGCATTGAAAGAGCCTTTCTTAATTAACAACAGTTAATGTTTACAAGGGTATGATAAGAAAAAAATTGGAAAAGAAAGGAAAAATACTGTCAAATTTTGGGGATCCTAAAAGCAAGAGACAGAGAGAGAGAGAGAGAATGAGAATATACCAGGAAGTCAAAGACCATTATTAAACCTCTCTCTCTGACAGGTCATGCTGACAGATGATTAAACAAAATCATAAACCCATAAATTGGCACATGGATCTGAGGCTAATGTGCTATGTATCATGTCCTCAGCACATGGAGGAGATCAGCTCTGAGGAATTTGAAGCTTTGAAGAATTTTTTAAAGGGAATTACATTCAGAAATGGTTTGCATGGCATTACTAGCCATAGGATACTGGTGTTCAAGTACCCATGTCAGATCTCTGTTTAAGCACAGGTCTAAGTAATGAAACACAGTAGCTCAAATTAGACAGCTAATCTGAGCTCTCTCCCTCTTTCCTGAAGCCTGCTGGTGCCAGACTAGGTACATGAGCAACACACCACTGGCTCTCAAGGATTCACCCCACACAAGGACTTCAATTCCATAAAAGTGAGTGGAGATTGAAGTCCTTTGAAAACACTGGGCTGTGGTCACTCAAGCTAAAACCACTTTATTTCATACAGATCTATAAGATGGTTCTCACCAGGAGAGAAAAGAAATAGATGAAAACTTTTCAATGTAAGGCATATTACTTCTCACAGAAAATTTTCTATGAAAAAATAAACTTCTAAAACCAAAAGAAAGAAAAGGAAAAGAGAAATATGGCTATATGAACCTGGGTTTTCCTTGATTTTCTTTAATGTTTCTCCTTCTACATGTCCCTCTTATTTTGACCTATCTTTTATTCATCTTTCAAGTGACAGTTTTTTTTAGAAATCACTGTTTCTATAACCCTTTTGCTGAATACCTATATGAGCTGGCAATGTAGCTGCTGTCATTCAGTTATAAAGAGAGAACTAAATAGAGGGAGGGGATCTGAGGAAGGGATGAAGGTAGAGTGAGGGAGAAAAGGAGGGAAAGGAAGAGAATAAGGATAGAAGGTGTATTAATCAGGGTTCTCTAGAGGAACAGAATCAACAGAAAGTATAATTATAAAAAGGAGATTTTCTTAGATTGGTTGACATGACCAGAAGCTGGATAGTCCACAATGACCATCTGCAGAATGGAGAGCTGGAAGATCCAGTAGCTGCCCGTCTAAGAGGTGGAAGCTCCAGAACATTTTGGAAACTATCTGGAGAATCACTGGCAGAGTCCACATTGGAAGAGTGAAGAAGCCAGAGTCTGATATCCTCAGACAATCAAAGCAGCAATCAAGAATCCATTCAAGAAGAGTTGAGTTTCATTTGCATCTGCTTCCTTGTTCCAAGCCGCCATCCTATTGCGTGGTGCTGTCCATGGTTAGGGAGGGTCTCCACTTCAGTTCACAATCCCACATGCCAGTCATTCCTAGACACACCCTCACTGACACACCTAGAAGTCTCTTAATCATTGGCATCTCTTAATCCAATCAGGTTGACAATTTAAATTAATCATTACAAAAGGCAAAGGTAGAAGTAGAAACATTGGCCAAATTATTTCAGAGCTTATTATTTAGAAGCTAAATTTGGGAAATGTAAAAGATCTGTGAACATACAAATTTCTATAATTGTAATAATATCAGAAACGTATTATTAGTAATTTAAATGATTGTTTTTGTATTCGCCCTAACTAGGAATGCCCAAGAATCTGCTTTCCTGGATTATTTTAAGAAAATGAAATGAGTTTCATTTTTAGTTGTCTAATTCACCATGTTTTCTTCTTCCTGGGTTTTTTATGTCCTTCTCCCTGAAGTATTTTCCTCTTATTTTGACCTATCTTTTACTCATCTTTCAAGTGGCAGTTTTTTAGAAATCACTGCTTCTATAACACTTTTGCTGAATACCTATATAAGCCAGTAATGTAACTGCTGTCATTCAGTTCTAAACCCCCTCCTCATAGGGGGATAAATTCTAAGACCCCCAGTATATGCCTAAAACCACCTGTATATACTATTTTTTCCTATGCATGCATACCCATGACAAAGTTTAATTTATAAATTAGGCACAGAAAGAGTTTAACAATGGTAACTAATAATGGAACAATTATAACAGTACGCCAGACTAAAAGATATATAAAACTTATAATTTATTTCTGGAGCTTTCCATTTAATGTTTTTAGATTGCGATTGATAAAAGGTAACTGAAACCCCAGAGAGTGAAACCACAGATAAGTGGGAACTTCTGAATTTTTTGTAATGCTTGAGCTGGAACCCTGAAAATTACATTTTTTAGACTTCTTTGCCTGCTGACTTAAGACCCAAGTTAGGTTCAACCAATAGGAGGAAGTACTAGAGAAGACTGTTAGGAAGAAGGAATGGAGAAGGACTGTTCTGGAATTTTTTTTTCCTTCCTTTTTGCCTAATATTTATGGGAGCAATGATAACTACAGAAATGTACAGTGAGGTTTTGTTTTTATTCATCTTTGCCTCCTGGAAATTGACAAGAACTAATAAACAAGTTCAGTGGTTTTTTTTTTTTTTTTTTTTTTTTTTTTTTTTTTTTTTTTTTTTAACTCAGTTCAAGAAAATGAGCACTTGTATGGCAATCCCAAGAGAGTCTTTTATTTTTAAAGCTACATGATAACATTGCTTAAAATCAGAACCAAAATTTAATTGTTCAGGTTAAAGAATGTTATATAATAGAAGTTGAATTCACAGACTTGAGCTGCTCCTTTGTGAAAGTCCAGGCACCAAGTGGAAAAGAATGGGACCTGGATCGTTGAAATGAGGATATCTGGATAGACTCAGAAGAAAGTGGGAATCTTCGTATCCATGTCACTCTGAGTCTCTTCTTAGGAGACTTACCTCCCCTGCATGAAGATCCTTCAATAACTCATCTAAAGCAGAATTTTTGCAAGAAACATCTTATTAAGGCATCATATTGATAAGTTGACCTTATTACATCTAATCCAATAACTAAAGTCTGATGTTCCAGGGGATAATGCAATATCTGATAAAGTGGAAAATCACTTATACTCCCAGAGTACTGAAAAATTTAGCTAATTTATTTTGCTAAAAGTATGAACTATGTGTGGGAATGGATGCTAAAAGCATTAGACCAAAAACGATGAAATGTAATTCCAGGTCCTTAATTTACTGATATGAGCACTCTAGAGACTATATATTTAACATGAGATCAAAATGCTAAAAATTCTCTGCAATATAGAGGAAAAAATAAAATCAATCCTCAGAAAGCTAGGAATGTCGGGGTGGATTTATCCTGTGCTACAAATGACCTCTTGGACTAATTACCCTTGATGCTTAGAAAATTCTTGACACTGAATGTTCTCACATTATGAGCTGAATATTTTCAAATTACAAGATTTCTTGATACACTATAGTCTGTAACTAACCTTATTCTTCCAAGTCTTTGCACTTAGGGCTAAAGGCTAGCCCATGAACTATGGTCTTCCTTACAGACATCATCTCCAAATGGTGCTTTCACAATTCTTCACTTCGATGTTTCTCTCGAATTCTCAGCATATCGTGATGCCTGTTCTTAGAATCTCCACAACCCAAGTACTTATCTGTGACTCAAATGTCTAAACAAATTAACTGGACTTCCTTGTTGCCTGCATGGGTCTATGCTTCTTCTCCCACCCCCATCTACCCCAAGCCCCATGCTAATGGCTCTTATAATCTTGGCTCCTAATCAGTCTGGGTTTACTTTGTCCACATCTGATATTGACTTTTACATGTCTGACTATGTCACACAACCACTCCATAAAAACCATTTAAAATCCTCAAAACAGCCTATGGATATGAAAAGTAATTCCCTCAATCTAAAAAATATTTTAAGGTTTCCAAGGTATGTTACATGTATTACCTCATTTAAGACTCATGTCACTGTAATAAATAGAACAGGCACTATTGTCTCAATACCAGACTTAAAGTAGCTAAATTTAATGAGTTCTAGTAATTGATTCTAGGTCATGCATCCAGCAGATACAACAACTTTACTTCTTCACCATTTGTTTCTCTATTAATTGAAGTAAAGCATCCTCTATGCATACAACACACACACACCCACACACACACAAAATGGAAAAATGTGGACTTTGTATATAGTGCAAAAGATGGTAATATATTTTTAGTAGTTAAAATTTATGTGGATTGTGAATGATACAAAATATAAGTTCAAATTCCCACTTTTCTTATTTCCAGTGTGATATCTGAGGAAAAAGCTTCACATTTCTAAGTCATCAATTTCTTCACTAGGGAATGTAATTTTGTAATAACTGTACCATGTTGTAAGTTTATCATAAAGATGAAAAATATGGTGAATTAAAGTTTGATAATAAAATGGCTCACAATAAGTATGCAATATTAGCTAAAAGTAGTAGCAATAGTCAGAACAATATCACTCTTCTTCTTGTTATTCACTTGAACAAATATCCCCATGTGGCAGGTAGTATTCTAGGCATTGGAGAGGTAATAACAGTCAATATGTGACTTCCAGATGATACTTTCCTTAACCCTTACATTAGATCACATCTCTCTGTTAATGCCTCAATCAAGCAGGGACTTTTGTCTGTTTTGTTCACTGTTATATCTCCAGCTATTAACATACATAATCAGTGATCAACAAATACAGGCTGAATAAATTAAGAGCATTCATTCCTTTTAGTTCCATACAGCATAATTTCAATGAGTGATTATTGCTTGTAATTTTTTTTGTTTCTACTTTTTCTGTTACACTGTGATTTCTAGGGGAGACCCTGCCTGTCTTCTTCACCTTCCTGTCCACAGCTCTCAGCACAGTGCCTGAGATGTGACAGGGATTAATCTAAATATTCATTCCATGAATGAATAAATGAATGAAAAAAAAGGAATGAATGTGGAAGCATAGGTGCTGTAATCACATGGTCAACACAGTATTTCAAAGAAAATATCTTAGGGAATAAGAGGAGGAATCATGTTTCAGCTCAGAAAATCTCCTGTGAGAAGGATAGAGAAGGTAGAAAAACTTCCCTCCTTCCACACAATTCATGCCTTAGTACAACCAGATTTCATTCTCTTCCTATAAATGCATTGCACTCCTTTGAGTGAATCCAAAATACTCTCTTCTACATCTCAATTTGTCAACAATTTAAACCCTTAATCAGGTCTATGATTGAATGCCACCTGTATTGTGGAACGTTTCCTAATTCTTCTGTAATTTAGCTGAAGTTAATGTCATCTTCATAGGCATTCTATCAAATCCTATGTTCCCTGACTACAGGACAAAACTGATGTGTGATCAATTGCCAGCATCTGTCCCTCCACCTAGATTAGGCTGTCCTAAAAGGCAGAGCTCATTTTGTGTTGTATTTTCCCAAATATTAGCAAAGTACTTTTTTTTTTTATCAAATTGAATAGAAATAAAATCTGAGAAATTTCCCAGCAAGAGTTATAAATTGAAACATCTTTTATTTGGTCTTTATACCACACTCATTTCCACAGGTCTTATTATGTTTCTGGGTGGCTTTTTTCCAACTGCAATACACAATCCCTAACACCTCCTTTATTGACACTGTAAGGATCAATGAAGTAATACTGCCTGGCATTTTTAAAATTGGAGTATAAAATATATTTCTTTTTGGTTGTAGGGATTATACCATCTTTCTCCTTTTAATGTTAGCTTCACTTGGAGACCAGTTATTGCATAATCTGCTTCTCTTATCCTCGCTCTCTTTCATTTCACATCTTGTCATCGATCTCTTCCCCCAAAATAGAGGATAACTTTTTTGTTTGCTGAGGAATGAACCCAGGGCTTCACTTGCATTCTGCCACTGTTCTATAACCCCATCCCCATCCCCAACCCTTTCCCAGCCTTACCCACAAAGTTTTATGAATAGAAAGAAGAAAAGGAGGTCTTGGGAGTCAAAGAGAGTGAATGATATTAAGGGAGGGATAGGCAGATAATAAAAGAATCATCCTGAATCTGTACATACCACTTCCCTGAAACAGGGAGATTCAGACATGGGATGGACTCAATAGTTTTGAATTGACATCAGAATCACAGACCATATAAGATAGAGCAGAACTTGCCATCTGAATCTAACCTGGTTGATTGCCAGTTTAAACATAAAATCTCCATGGGATTTTTAACAAAATTCAGAGTGTCATGGCAAAATCTTGAAAATTTTCAGTATGCAATTACTCAACCCACCAAAAAAAATTTAAAGTAATAATTTTTCAGGGAATATTCAATAAATGCCAACTCTGAGATTACCCAAATTCTAGAATTATAAAACAAAGCCTCTGAAGCAACGATTATATCCAAATTCTATGAAGTAAAGGTGAGATGTCCTGTTTTGAGCCTAGCAAGTAAGATGCTAGAAGTTACCTCTTCATGCTAACAAGAAGTATAAATCTGAACAAAAGGAAAAATCAACAACTCTTCTTTATGACAGTCAGAGAGGTGGGGAGTCATCGGGCAAACCACTGACCCCAAAATCAGAGATTAAAAGGAAAACGCAAAAATCATGGCTTGCTGGAGCAGAAATCCAGGAGCATGACTCTCCACAGGAACCAAATACATCATGTCTAGCTACAGAAAAAATTGCAAGCATACTAAAAGGCAAAAAAAAAACACAGTTTGAAGAGACAGAGCAAGTATCAGAACCAAATGTAGAAATAGCAAGGATGCTGGAATTATCAAAAAGAGAATTTAAAACAACTATGATGAAAATGCTAAGGATTTTAATATGTGAAGTAGATAGCATTGACAAATAAGTGGGCAATGTGAACAGAGAAGTAGAAATTATAAGAAGGACTTCCTATCCCCTGTATGGTTTGGATGTGAAGTGTCCCCCCAAAAAATTCATGTGAGATAATGCAGGAGGGTTCAGAGGAGAAATTACTGGGTTGTAAGAGTTGTAAGAGTCTTAACCCAATCAGTGAATTAATTCCTGATGGGATTAATTGAAGTGGTAGGGTGCGACTGAAGGAGGTGGGACTTGGGATGTGGCTATGGGGTATACATTTTGTATCTGGAAAGTAGAGTTTCTCTCTGCTTCCTGATGATGTGAGCTGCTTCCCTCTGCCACACTCTTCCACTGTGATGTCCTGCCTCACCTCAAACCCTAAGGAATTGAGCTGGCCTTCTATGGACTAAGACCTCTGAAACCATGAACTCTCAAACTCTTCCTCTTCTGCAGTTGTGCTGGTCAGATCATTCGGTCACAGCAGTGAAATATCTGACTAAAACACCTCCCCGCAAAAAAATCTGCAGATTAAAAAAAAAAAATACTGTAACAGATGAGAACAATGACAAACTCACTGGTAGAATACACACAGCTGAGGAAAGAAATCTCTGAGCTTAATCTCAATAGAAACCAGAAAAAGAGAAAAAGACTTAAAAAAAGAATAAAATATCCAAGAAATATAGAAAAACTAAAAAATATATAATGCACTTAATGGGAATTCAAGAAGAAGAAGAAGAAGAAGAAGAAGAAGAAAGGGAAATGGTAACAAAAGAAATATTTGAAATAATAAGGACTGAGAATTTCCTCTAAGTTAATGTCAAATATCAAACCACAGTTCCTTTATAACTCAGTATCTCAGAGAACACTGAGCAGTATAAATGCCAATAAAGTCTCACATAAGGTGTATCTTTTTAGAATCAAAGTAAAAGTCCTGAAAAAAACCAAAGGGGGGAAAAAAACATTACTTACAGGAGTAACTGTGTTAGTCAGATTTTCATTGATGTGACCAAAATACCTGACAAGAGCAACTTAGAGGAGGAAAAGTTTATTTTGGCCACAAAGTTTCAGAAGTTCAGTCCAAGTTTCAAGATGGTGAACTAGAGGGTGACTGCATCTCCTGGCACCCCAGAACTCAGGATTCAAGAAGGGAAGGTATTGAGAGACTTGCACAAACTCAGAGACACTGGGTGAGTCGCTCCCACTGGGTGAAGCTCGGCCCAGGCAACAGGCCAGGACAGTGGGCAGCTTCTTGGACCAGGGCAGGAGGGTCAGAGGCTTTCACAAGCAGCCGGACTCCATCCAGCCAAAGGCCCGGTACACAGACAGCTTCTCAGAGCAGACCCACCTAGTGAGAGGCTTCCCAAGCACACCCGCCCTGAGTCCGGCACCTAGCAGCGGGTCCAGGTCCTCAGAGAGCTTCTCGGACCAGGGCCAGTTTCTTGGAGCAGGTCCGCCCAGCAAGAGTCTTTCCAAGCACAACCAGCCCCAAGTGGCGGGCCCCAGTCTGGTCCGCAGGCAGCTTCTCAAGCTACTGAAGGTTAGGAGAAGATATGCCGGAAATCTACAGGGACACTATAAGCCAATAGAGGAAATCAGTAAGATCTCAGAGTCCCACTGATACCTGACCAATATGAGAAAACAAGGGAAGAAAATGTCCCAAACAAACCTAGATGCTATATCAAAAACCCAATGACAGCATGGCCAAGGAAATGTCAGAAATAGAGTTCAGAATGTACATAATTAGAACAATCACAGAGGCAAATGAGGAGATGAAAGATCAAATGCAGGTATTGAAGGATGAGATGAAAGAGCAAATGCAGGCATTAAATGATCACACCAATCAATAGTTAAAGGAGCAAATATGGGAAGCAAAAGATCATTTCAATAAAGAGTTAGAGATACTGAAAAAAAAAAACAAAAATCCTTGAAATGAAGGAAACAATAAACAAAATAAAAAACTCCATAGAAGGCATAACCAATAGGATAGAACACCTGGAAGACAGAACCTCAGACATTGAAGACAAAATGTTTAATCTTGAAAACAAAGATGACAAAACAGAGAAGATGGTAAGACAGCATGAACAGAATCTCCAAGAACTATGGGATATCATGAGAAGGCCAAATTTAAGAATTATTCCGATTGAGGAAGGCATAGAGAAACAAAACAAAGAAATGAACAATCTATTCAATGAAATAATATCAGAAAATTTCCCAAACATGAAGAATGAAATGGAAAATCAAGTGCAAGAGGCTTATAGAACTCTGAATACACAAAATTACAACAGACCCACACCAAGGCACATTATAATGAAAATACCTAACATACAAAATAAAGACAGAATTTTAAAGGCTGAGAGAAAAAGAATCAAATTACATTCTGGGGGAAACCAATAAGGATATCAGCAGATTTTTCAATCCAGACCCTAAAAGCTAGAAGGGCCTGGAACAACATATATAAAGCCCTGAAAGAAAATGGATGCCAACCAGGAATCTTATACCCAGCAAAACTTACTTTCAGATTTGATGATGAAATAAAACCCTTCCATGATAACAAAAATGAAATGAATTTACAAAAGAAAGCTGGGATTACAGAACATTCTCAGCAAAATATTCCATGAGGAAGAGATTAAAAATAATGATGCAAATCAGCAAAGGGAGGAACTATCCTAAAGGAATAGCCAAATAAAGGAGAAACCAAGTCATGTCAAAAAACAAAAATGAGCCAAATACTGGAAATACAAATCATATCACAATGATAATCCTGAATGTTAATGGCCTGAACTCATCAATCAAAAGACATAGACTGGTAGAATGGGTTAAAAAGAAAAATCCAACAATATGCTGCCTGCAAGAGACTCATCTCATAGAAAGGATAACCACAGACTAAAGGTGAAAGGATAGGAAAAAATATACCATGCACATGGACACACCAAAAAAGCTGGAGTATCCATCCTCATTTCAGATAATGTGGACTTCAAGCCAAAGTTAGTCAGAAGGAATAAAGAAGGACATTTCATAATGCTTAAAGGAAGCATAAATCAGCAAGACATAACAATCATAAATATCTATGCCCTGAACAGTGAGGATCATCCATGTATGTCAATCAAATCCCTTTCAATTCCAGGAATCTAACAGACCACAAAACAATAATAGTAGGCGATTTTAACACATCTCTCTCACCACTGGATAGATCTTCCAAACAAAAACTGAATAAAGACACCATAGATCTCAATAACACAATCAATAATTTAGACTAAACAGACATATATAGAATATACCATCCAAAAAAGAGTGAATATACCTTCTTCTCAGCAGCACATGGATCCTTCTCTAAAATAGACCATATTTTATGCCATAAAGCTAATGTTAGCAAATACAAGAAGATAAATTACCTTGTATTCTATCAGATCATAATGGATTGAAATTTAAAATACATGACAGAATAAAAAATAGAAACTACTCCAACACCTGGAGACTAAATACTATGCTATTATATGATGAATGGATAACAGAAGACATCAGGAGAGAAATAAAAAAAATTCTTAGAAGTAAACGAGAACAAAGACACATCATATCAAAATCTCTGAGACACTATGAAAGAAGTACTTACAGGAAGATTTATTTCATGGAGCGTATTCAATAAAAGAAGTAAAAATCAACAAATAAATGATTTAACATTAGACCTTAAAGCCCTAGAAAAAGAACAACAGATCAACACCAAAAGTAGTAGAAGAAAGGAAATAGTTAAAATCAGAGCTGAAATCAATAAAATTGAAACAAAAGAAACAATCAAAAAAATTAACAAAATACAGAGTTGGTTCTTTGAAAAAATAAATAAAATTGATAAACCCTTAGCCACACTAACAAAGAGAAGAGAGAAAACTCAAATTACTAAAATTCGGAATGAACAAGGAAATATAACGACAGACCCAAGTGAAACACAAAACATAATTAGAAGCTATTTTGAAAATCTATACTCCACAAATCAGAAAATCTCGAAGACATCAACAGGTTTCTAGAGATATATGAATTACACAAACTGAACCAGAAGAACATACAAACTTAAATAGATCAATTTAAAGTAATGAAATAGAAGAAGTCATCAAAAGCCTATCAACAAAGAAAAGTCCAGCAACAGATGGGTTCTCAGCCGAGTTCTACAAAACCTTTAAAGAAGAGCTCATTCCAATACTCCTCAAAGTATTCCACGAAATAGAAGAGGAGGGACCCCTCCAAAACTCATTCTATGAAGTCGGTATCACCCTGATACCTAAACCAGACAGCGACACACTGAGGAAAGAAAATTTCAGAACAATATCCCTAATGAACATCAAAGCAAAAATTCTCAATAAAATTTTAGCAAATTGCATGCAAAAATACATTAAAAAGATAGTGCATCACGATCAAGTGGGTTTTATCCCAGGGATGCAAGGTTGGTTCAACATTCAGAAATCAATAAACGTAATTCATCATATCAACAGACTTACAGTCAAAAATCACAGGATTATTTCGATAGATGCAGAGAAAGCATTTGATAAAATACAGCATCCCTTTATGCTCAAAACACTAGAAAAAATAGGGATAGTGGGAACATTCCTTAATATTATAAAGTCCATCTATGCTAAGCCCATGGCCAATATCATTCTAAATGGTGAAAAACTGAAAGCATTCCCCCTAAAAACTGAGACAAGGCAAGGATGCCCTCTTTCACCACCTCTATTCAACATTGTCCTTAAAATTCTAGCCAGAGCAATTAGACAGAGCAAAGAAATTAAAGGGATACAAATTGGAAAAGAAGAACTCAAACTATCCCTATTTGTTGATGACATGATTATATATTTAGAGGAACTGGGAAATTCCACCAGAAACCTTTTAGAACTCATAAGTGAATTCAGTAAAGTAGCAGGATATAAGATCAATGCTCATAAATTTAATGCATTTTTATATATAAGTGATGAATCTTCAGAAAGAGAAATTAGGAAAACTACCACATTCACAATAGTCTCAAAAAAAATAAAATAAAATACATGGGAATCAATCTAACAAAAGAGGTGAAAGACCTCTACAATGAGAACTACAGAACACTAAAGAAAGAAATCAAAGAAAACCTTAGAAGATGGAAAGATCTCCCATGTTCTTGGATAGGCAGAATTAATATTGTCCAAATGGTCATACTACCAAAAGTGCTATATAGATTCAATGCAATTCCAATTAAAATCCCAATGACGTATCTTACAGAAATAGAGCAAGCAATAATGAAATTCATCTGGAAGAATAAGAAACCCAAAATAGCTAAAGCATTCCTTAGCAGGAAGAGTAAAGCAGGGGGTATCACAATATCTTCAACTATACTACAAAGCAATAGAAACAAAAACGGCATGGTATTGGTACCAAAATAGACAGGTAGATCAATAGACAGGTAGAATAGAGGACATGGACACAAAACCAAATAAATACAATTATCTCATACTAGACAAAGTTGCCAAAAATATGCAATTAAGAAAAGATAGCCTCTTCAACAAATGGTGCTGGGAAAACTGGAAATCCATGTGCAGCAGAATAAAACTAAACCTATTTCTCACCCTAAACAAAACTCAACTGACAATGGATCAAGGACCTTGAAATCAGACCAGAAATCCGTCATTTTATAGAAGAAAAAGTAGGTCCAAATCTTCAAAATGTCAGCCCAGGTTCAGACTTCCTTAACAGGACTCCCATAACACAAGAAATAAAAGCAAGAATCAACAACTGGGATAGATTCAACCTAAAAAGCTTTCTCTCAGCAAAAGAAACTATCAGTAATGTGAAGAGAGAGCCTACAGATTGGGAGAAAATCTATGCCACTCATACTTCAGATAGAGCACTATTCTCCAGAATCTATAAAGAACTCAAAAAACTCTACACCAAGAATACAAATAACCCAATCAACAAATGGGCTAAGGATATAAACAGACACTTCACAAAAGAAGAGCTACAAGCAATCAACAGACGTATGAAGTAATGTTCAACTTCTCTAATAATAAGAGAAATGTGAATGAAAAACACCCTAAGATTCCATCTCACCCAAATTAGAATGGCGATTATCAAGAATACAAGCAACAAGGAGAGCCTTCCTGCACAGAACCAAGCTTCAAGTCCCTGAACCAGTGCGGCAAGTTCCTGCACAAGGTTGCTTCAGGGACCGGGACAGGGCAACCAGGGACTTCCCCAAGCAGCCCGCAGCCCAGCCCCCTTCGGCGGGAAGCACGTTTCCAGGCTAGCTTCTTGGAGCAGGCCCCCCAGTGAGAGCCTTTCCACACAGAGCCACCTCCAAGTCCTGGAACCAGTAGCGGGCTAGGGGCAGCATTCCTTGGAAGCACTGCATTATCAAGTTACTCCAAGACTTCAGGCTACTGAAGGCAGGAAGGTGATACACTGGAAATCTAAAGGGACATTATAAGCCTATAGAAGAATTCTGCAATATCACAAAGTCCCACTGACATCTGACCAATATGAGAAAACAAGGGAAGAAGATGTCCCAAACAAACCTAGATACTATATCAATAAAACCAATGACAGCACAGAAGAAGTGTCAGAAAGGGAGTTCAGAATGTATATAATTAAAACAATCACAGAAGCAAACGAAGAATGAAAGAGCAAATGCAGGCATTGAAGGAAGAGATGAAAGAGCAAATGAAGGCATTAAATGATCGGACCAATCAATAGTTAAAGTAGCAAATACGGGAAGCAAGAGATCATTTCAATAAACAGTTAGAGATATTGAAAAAAAAAAACAAACAGAAATCCTTGAAATGAAGGAAACAATAAAACAAGTTAAAAACTCCATAGAAAGCATAACCAATAGGATAGAACACCTGGAAGACAGAACCTCAGATATTGAAGACAAAATATTTAATCTTGAAAACAAAGTTGAACAAACAGAAAAGATGGTAAGAGAGCATGAACAGAATCTCCAAGAACTATGGGATATCATGAAAAGGCGCAATTTAAGAATTATTTAGATTAAGGAAGGCTTAGAGAAACAAACCAAAGGAATGAAGAATCTATTCAATGAAATAATATCAGAAAATTTCCCAAATCTAAAGAATGAAATGGAAAACCAACTACAAGAGGCTTATAGGACTCCAAATATACAAAATTACAACAGACCTACACCAAGGCACATTATTATGAAAATACCTAACATACAAAATAAAGACAGAATTTTAAAGGCCGCGAGAGAAAAGAATCAAATTACGTTCAGGGGATACCAATAAGATAATCAGCAGATTATTCAATCCAGACCCTAAAAGCTAGAAGGGCCTGGAACAACATTTACCAAGTCCTGAAAGAAAATGGATGCCAACCAAGCAAAACTTACTTTCAGATTTCACGATGAGATAAGATTCTTCCATGATAAACAAAAGCTAAAGGAATTTACAAAAAGAAAGCCAGCATTACAGAACATTCTCAGCAAAATATTCCATGAGGAAGAGATGAAAAACAACGATGTAAATCAGCAAGAGGAGGAACTATCCTAAAGGAATAGCCAAATAAAGGGGAAACCAAATCACGTCAAAAAACAAAAATGAGTCAAATGACTAGGAATACAAATCATATCAAAATAATAACTGTGAATATTAATGGCCTGAACTCATCAATCAGAAGACACAGACTGGCAGATTGGATGAAAAAGAAAAATCCAACAATATGCTGCCTGCAAGAGACTCATCTCATAGAAAGAGATACCCATAGACTAAAGGTGAAAGGATGGGAAAAAACATACCATGCACACGGACACAGCAAAAAAGCTGGAGTATCCATCCTCATTTCAGATAATGTGGACTTCAAGCCAAAACTAGTCAGAAGGGATAAAGAAGGACATTACATACTGCTTAAGGGAAGCATAAATCAGCAAGACATAACAATCATAAATATCTATGCCCCGAACATTGGCTCATCCATGTACGTCAAAAAAATCCTTCTCAATTTCAGAAATCAAATAGACCACAACACAATAATACTAGGTGATTTTAACACACCTCTCTTACCGCTGGATAGATCATCTAAACAAAAATTGAATAAAGAAACCATAGATCTCAATAACACAATCAACAATTTAGACTTAACCGACTTATATAGAATATACCATCAAACAAAAAATGAATACACTTTCTTCTCAGCAGCACATGTATCCTTCTCTAAAATAGACCATGTCTTATGCCACAAAGCTACCGTTAGCAAATACAAGAAGATAGAGATACTACCTTGTACTCTATCAGATCATAATGGACTGAAATTAGGAATAAATGACAGAATAAAAAACAGAAACTTCTCTAATACCTGGACATTAAATAATACACTATTATATGATGAATGGATAACAGAAGACATCAGGAGGGAAATAAAAAAATTCTTAGAAGTAAACGAGAATAAAGACACATCAAATCAAAATCTCTGGGACACTATGAAAGCAGTACTTAGAGGAAGATTTATTTCATGGGGTACATTCAATAAAAGAAGTAGAAATCAACAAATAAATGACTTAACACTACAGCTCAAAGCCCTAGAGAAAGAACAACAGACCAGCACCAAAAGTAGTAAAAGACAGGAAACAGTTAAAATCAGAGCCGAAATCAACGAAATTGAAACAAAAAAACAATCGGAAAAATTAACAAAATAAATAGTTGGTTCTTTGAAAAAATAAACAAAATTGATAAACCCTTAGCCACACTAACAAAGAGAAAGAGGGAGAAAACTAAATTGCTAAAATTCGGAATGAACAAGGAAATATCAAAACAGACACGAGTGAAATACAAAACATAATTAGAAGCTATTTTGAAAATCTGTACTAAAAGAAAACAGAAAACCTCGAAGACATCAACAAGTTTCTAGAGACATATGAATTACCTAAACTGAACGAGGAGGACATACACAACTTAAATAAATCAATTTCAAGCAATGAAATACAAGAGGTCATCAAAAGCCTACCAACAAAGAAAAGTCCGGGACCAGATGGGTTCTCAGCGGAGTTCTACAAAACCTTTAAAGAAGAGCTCATTCCAATACTTCTTAAAGTATTCCATAAAATAGAAGAGGAGGGAACCCTCCCAAACTCATTCTATGAAGCCAATATTACACTGATACCTAAACCAGACAGAAACACATCAAGGAAAGAAAATTTCAGACCAATATCCTTAATGAACATCGACACAAAAATTCTCAACACAATTTTAACAAATTGCATACAAATATATATTAAAAAGATAGTGCACCACCATCAAGTGGGTATTATCCCAGCAATGCCAGGTTGGTTCAACATCCGGAAATCAATAAATGTCATTCACCATATCAACAGACTAAAAGTTAAGAATCACATGATTATTTCAATAGATGCTGAAAAAGCATTTGATAAAATACAGCATCTGTTCATGCTCAAAACACTAGAGAAAATCGGGGTAGTGGGAACATTCCTTAACATTGTAAAGGCCATCTGTGCTAAGCCCATGGCCAATATCATTCTAACTGGTGAAAACCTGAAAGCATTCCCCCTAAAAACTGGAACAAGGCAGGGATGCCCTCTTTCACCACTTCTATTCAATATCGTTCTTGAGACTCTAGCCAGAGCAATTAGACAAACCAAAGAAATTAAAGGGATACAAATTGGAAAAGAGGAACTCAAACTATCCCTGTTTGCTGATGACATGATTATATATTTAGAGGAACCTGGAAATTCCACCAGAAAACTCTTAGAACTCATAAGTGAATTCAGTAAAGTAGCAGGTTACAAGATCAATGCTCATAAATCCAATGCATTTTTATATATAAGTGATGAATCTTCAGAAAGAGAAATTAGGAAAACTACCCCATTCACAATAGCATTGAAAAAAATAAAATACTTAGGAATCAATCTCACAAAAGAGGTGAAAGACCACTACAATGAAAACTACAGAACACTAAAGAAAGAAATCAAAGTAAACCTTAGAAGATGGAAAGATCTCCCATGTTCTTGGATAGGCAGAATTAATATTGTCAAAATGGCCATACTACCAAAAGTGCTATGTAGATCCAATGCAATTCCAATTAAAATCCCAATGACATACCTTACAGAAATAGAGCAAGCAATCATGAAATTCATCTGGAAGAATAAGAAACCCAGAATAGCTAAAACAATCCTCAGTTGAAAGAGCGAAGCAGGGGGTATCGCAATACCACATCTTCAACTCTATTACAAAGCAATAGTAACAATAACGGCATGGTATTGGTACCAAAATAGACAGGTAGATCAATGATACAGAATAGAGGACACAGACACAAACCCAAATAAATACAATTTTCTCATACTAGACAAAGATGCCAAAAATATGCAATGGAGAAAAGATAGCCTCTTCAACAAATGGTGCTGGGAAAACTGGAAATCCATATGCAACAGAATGAAACTAAATCCCCATATCTCACCCTGCACAAAACTCAGCTCAAAATTGATCAAGGACCTCGGACTCAGACCAGAGACCCTGTATCTTATAGAAGAAAAAGTAGGTCCAAGCCTTCAACTTGTTGGCTTAGGATCAGACTTCCTTAACAAGACTCCCATAGCACAAGAAATAAAAGCAAGAATCAACAACTGGGATAGATTCAAACTAAAAAGCTTTCTCTCAGCAAAGGAAACTATCAGTAATGTGAAGAGAGAGCCTACAGAGTGGGAGAATATCTTTGTCACTCATACTTCAGATAGAGCGCTCATTTCCAGATCTATAAAGAACTGAAAAATTCTACGCCAAGAATACAAATAATCCAGTCAACAAATGGGCTAAGGAAATGAACAGACACTTCACAGAAGAAGATGTACAAGCAATCAACATCTCTAGTAATAAGAGAAATGCAAATCAAAACTACCCTAAGATTTCATCTCACCCCAATTAGAATGGCGATTATCAAGAACACAGGCAACAATAGGTGTTGGCGAGGTTGTGGGGAAAAAGGTACACTCATACATTGCTGGTGGGGTTGCAAATTAGTGCAGCCACTCTGGAAAGCAGTGTGGAGATTCCTCAGAAAGCTTGGAATGGAATCACCACTTGACCCAACTATTCCACTCCTCGGCCTATACCGAAAGGACTTAAAAACAGAATACTACAAAGATGCAGCCACATCAATGTTCATAGCTGCTCAATTCACAATAGCCAGACTATGGAACCAACCTAGATGCCCTTCAATTGATGAATGGATAAAGAAACTGTGCTATTTATATACCATGGAATATTACTCAGCCATAAAAAAATAATACAATTATGGCATTTGCAGGCAAATGGATGAAATTGGAGAATATCATGCAACGTGAGATAAGCCAATCTCAAAAAACCAAAGGATGAATGATCTCGCTGATAAGCGGATGATGACACCTAATGAGGGGGAGGGGGCAAGAATTGAGGAAGGAGGGATTGTATAGGGGGAAAAGAGGGGCGGGAGGGTTGGGAGGGTAGGAAAAAAATAACAGAATGAATCAAACAACATTACCCTATGTAAATGTATGATTACACAAATGGTACGCCTTTACTCCATGTACAGAGAATCAACATGTATCCCATTTTTTTACAATAAAAATAAATTTTTAAAAAGTAAAATAATTTCAAAAAAGAAGTTCAGTCCAGGGTGAACTGATTCCTTTGCTCTTGGTCCAAGGTCATACAGAATGTACAGTGGAAGGGCATGGTCGTATACCGCACCATTCATGGAAGACAGGAAGCAGGGTGAGAGAGCTAGGAGGACAAGATGTAGTCCCTAAGAGCATGCCTCCAGTGACCTAACTTCTTCAAGTCACATATATATTGTTACCACTAAATTAGTTCATTCAAATCAGGATGGAATAAGTATGTTACAATTCTCAAAAACTAATCATTTCGCCTTCTGCATTAGTATAAGAACTCTTGGAAGATAACTAATATCCAAACTGTAATCATAACAAAGATAATAATTAATATCCAACTTTTCAGAAACCATGCAAGAAGAGAGTGACATGAAATGTTTAAAGCCTAAAGAAAATGTTCAATGGCAAACACTAGAGGTTGTGAAGGGTTGGAGAGGGTGAATAAGAGACTGAATTTCATTAATGAATGCTCTTTGCATGTATTGAAATATCACACTGAACTTCACTAATACCTATAATTAATACATTAATAAAACTAAAATAAAATCTTAAAAAGTAAAA
This sequence comes from Sciurus vulgaris, assembly GCF_902686455.1. NCBI lineage: Eukaryota > Metazoa > Chordata > Mammalia > Rodentia > Sciuridae > Sciurus > Sciurus vulgaris. The sequence continues at coordinate 60,844,926 of NC_136466.1, forward strand.
AAAATGTAAAGACTGTCAAATATCTCTTGAAAATAATTATGATGGTGACCAAGATAATAATAAAAGTTTAAAGAGGAAAAATACCCTTTTAGCCTACAATTTTTATCCAATGATATTATCCTTCAAAAGTGAAGATGAAATAAAGACTTTCTTAGACAAGCAAATTGTTGCTTATAGATGTGCTTTGCAAGAAACATGAAGAAATATCCAAGATGGTGGACTAGAGGGTGACTGCATCTCCAGTCACTAGAGAATCCAGGATTCAAGAAGGGGAGGCATTGAGAGACTCAGACTAAAATAGAACCACGGGGTGAGTCTCCTTCACCCAGTGAAGCTCAGCTGGGTGGCAGGCCTGGATTTGAGCGACTTATTAGAGTAGGACAGGGCAGATAGAGTCTCCCCCAGGCAGCTCTGAGCACTCTGGCGGTGGGCTCCTCCCACAGGGCCAGATTCTCCAGCCTCATGGAGCAGGCCCCCCAGTGAGAGCCTTTCTGCACAGAGGCAGCGCGGCCAGCTCCCGCCCGCCCTGCTGCCAGCTCCAGCCCGCCCGCAGGTTGCTTCAGAGACCAGCACAGGGTGCCAGGGATTTCCCCAAGCAGCCCAGCCCACTCTGGCGGGAAGCGCCTCACTAGGCTAGCTTCTCGGGGCACACCGCCCAGTGAGAGCCTTTCGACGCAGAGCCAGCCACAAGTCCCCAAGCCAGCGGAGACCTCCGACCCGCAAGCAGTTTTTGGGACCAGGGCTGGGCAGTCAGAGACCTCTCCAGGCAGCCTTGCCCCCCTCCGCTGCAGGCTTTTTCCACGGGGCGATCCAAGATGGCAGACTAGAGGGTGACTGCATCTCCAGTCACTCCAGAATCCAGGATTCAAGAAGGGGAGGCATTGAGAGACTCGGACTAAAATAGAACCACGGGGTAAGTCTCCCCCACCCAGTGAAGCTCAGCTGGGCGGCAGGCCCGGATTCGAGCAGCTTATTAGAGTAGGACAGGAGAGATAGAGTCTCCCGCAGGCAGCTCTGAGCACTCTGGTGGTGGGCTCCTCCCACAGGGACAGATTCTCTAGCCTCGTGGAGCAGGCCCCCCAGTGAGAACCTTTCTGCACAGAAGCAGCGCGGCCTGCTCTGGCCCACCGCTGCCAGCTCTGGCCCACCTGCAGGTTGCTTCAGAGACCAGCACAGGATGCCAGGGACTTCCCCAAGGCGCCCAGCCGCCTCCGGCGGGAAGCGCCTTTCTAGGCTAGCTTCTCGGGGCAGAACGCCCAGTGAGAGCCTTTCGACGCAGAGCCACCTACAAGTCCCCAAGCCAGTGGAGACGGTTGAATGGCAAGCAGCCTCTGGGACCAGGGCTGGGCAGCAAGAGACCTCTCCAGGTCTCTCTCCCTGGAACCAGTAGTGGGCTACTGGCGGAGTTTTTCGGAAACCCTACATTATCAAGTTAATCCAAGACTTCAGGCTACTGAAGGCTGGTAGGTGATACACTGGAAAACTACAGGGACACTATAAGCCAATAGAGGAAATCTACAATATCACAGAGTCCCACTGACATCTGACCAATATGAGAAAACAAGGGAAGAAAATGCCCCAAACAAACCTAGAGCCTATATCAATAAAACCCAATGACAGCACAGCAGAAGAAATGTCAGAAAGGGAGTTCAGAATGTACATAATTAAAACAATCAGGGAAGCAAACGAGAAGATGAAAGAACAAATGCAGGCATTAAATTAACGCACCAATCAACCATTAAAAGAGCAAAGACGGGAAGAAAAAGAGCATTTCAATAAAGAGTTAGAGATACTGAAAAAAAACAATACCACACAGAAATCTTTGAAATGAAGGAAACAATAAACCAAGTTAAAAACTCCATAGAAAGGATAACCAATAGGATATATCACCTGGAAGACAGAACCTCAGATATTGAAGACAAAATATTTAATCTTGAAAACAAAGTTGAACAAACAGAAAAGATGGTAAGAGAGCATGAACAGAATCTACAAGAATTATGGGATATCATGAAGAGGCCAAATTTAAGAATTATTGGGATTAAGGAAGGCTTAGAGAAACAAACCAAAGGAATGAAGAATCTATTCAATGAAATAATATCAGAAAATTTCCCAAATCTAAAGAATGAAATGGAAATCCAAGTACAAGAGGCTTATAGGACTCCAAATATACAAAATTACAACAGACCTCCACCAAGGCACATTATTATGAAAATACCTAACATACAAAATAAAGACAGAATTTTAAAGGCCGCGAGAGAAAAGAATCAAATTACGTTCAGGGGATACCAATAAGATAATCAGCAGATTATTCAATCCAGACCCTAAAAGCTAGAAGGGCCTGGAACAACATTTACCAAGTCCTGAAAGAAAATGGATGCCAACCAAGCAAAACTTACTTTCAGATTTCACGATGAGATAAGATTCTTCCATGATAAACAAAAGCTAAAGGAATTTACAAAAAGAAAGCCAGCATTACAGAACATTCTCAGCAAAATATTCCATGAGGAAGAGATGAAAAACAACGATGTAAATCAGCAAGAGGAGGAACTATCCTAAAGGAATAGCCAAATAAAGGGGAAACCAAATCACGTCAAAAAACAAAAATGAGTCAAATGACTAGGAATACAAATCATATCAAAATAATAACTGTGAATATTAATGGCCTGAACTCATCAATCAGAAGACACAGACTGGCAGATTGGATGAAAAAGAAAAATCCAACAATATGCTGCCTGCAAGAGACTCATCTCATAGAAAGAGATACCCATAGACTAAAGGTGAAAGGATGGGAAAAAACATACCATGCACACGGACACAGCAAAAAAGCTGGAGTATCCATCCTCATTTCAGATAATGTGGACTTCAAGCCAAAACTAGTCAGAAGGGATAAAGAAGGACATTACATACTGCTTAAGGGAAGCATAAATCAGCAAGACATAACAATCATAAATATCTATGCCCCGAACATTGGCTCATCCATGTACGTCAAAAAAATCCTTCTCAATTTCAGAAATCAAATAGACCACAACACAATAATACTAGGTGATTTTAACACACCTCTCTTACCGCTGGATAGATCATCTAAACAAAAATTGAATAAAGAAACCATAGATCTCAATAACACAATCAACAATTTAGACTTAACCGACTTATATAGAATATACCATCAAACAAAAAATGAATACACTTTCTTCTCAGCAGCACATGTATCCTTCTCTAAAATAGACCATGTCTTATGCCACAAAGCTACCGTTAGCAAATACAAGAAGATAGAGATACTACCTTGTACTCTATCAGATCATAATGGACTGAAATTAGGAATAAATGACAGAATAAAAAACAGAAACTTCTCTAATACCTGGACATTAAATAATACACTATTATATGATGAATGGATAACAGAAGACATCAGGAGGGAAATTTAAAAATTCTTAGAAGTAAATGAGAACAAAGACACATCATATCAAAATCTCTGGGACACTATGAAAGCAGTATTTAGAGGAAGATTTATTTCATGGGGCGCATTCAATAAAAGAAGTAGAAATCCACAAATAAACGACTTAACATTACAGCTCAAAGCCCTAGAAAAAGAAGAGCAGACCAACACCAAAAGTAGTAGAATACAGAAAATAGTTAAAAGCAGAGCCGAAATCAACGAAATTGAAACAAAAGAAACAATCAAAAAAATTAACAAAATAAAGGGTTGGTTCTTTGAAAAAATTAACAAAATTGATAAACCCTTAGCCACACTAACAAAGAGAAAGAGGGAGAAAACTAAATTGCTAAAATTCGGAATGAACAAGGAAATATCAAAACAGACACGAGTGAAATACAAAACATAATTAGAAGCTATTTTGAAAATCTGTACTAAAAGAAAACAGAAAACCTCGAAGACATCAACAAGTTTCTAGAGACATATGAATTACCTAAACTGAATGAGGAGGACGTACACAACTTAAATAAATCAATTTCAAGCAATGAAATACAAGAGGTCATCAAAAGCCTACCAACAAAGAAAAGTCCGGGACCAGATGGGTTCTCAGCGGAGTTCTACAAAACCTTTAAAGAAGAGCTCATTCCAATACTTCTCAAAGTGTTCCATAAAATAGAAGAGGAGGGAACCCTCCCAAACTCATTCTATGAAGCCAATATCACCCTGATACCTAAACCAGACAGAGACTCATCAAGGAAAGAAAATTTCAGACCAATATCCTTAATGAACATCGACACAAAAATTCTCAACACAATTTTAGCAAATCGCATACAAATATATATTAAAAAGATAGTGCACCACCATCAAGTGGGTATTATCCCAGCAATGCCAGGTTGGTTCAACATCCGGAAATCAATAAATGTCATTCACCATATCAACAGACTAAAAGTTAAGAATCACATGATTATTTCAATAGATGCTGAAAAAGCATTTGATAAAATACAGCATCTGTTCATGCTCAAAACACTAGAGAAAATCGGGGTAGTGGGAACATTCCTTAACATTGTAAAGGCCATCTGTGCTAAGCCCATGGCCAATATCATTCTAACTGGTGAAAACCTGAAAGCATTCCCCCTAAAAACTGGAACAAGGCAGGGATGCCCTCTTTCACCACTTCTATTCAATATCGTTCTTGAGACTCTAGCCAGAGCAATTAGACAAACCAAAGAAATTAAAGGGATACAAATTGGAAAAGAGGAACTCAAACTATCCCTGTTTGCTGATGACATGATTATATATTTAGAGGAACCTGGAAATTCCACCAGAAAACTCTTAGAACTCATAAGTGAATTCAGTAAAGTAGCAGGTTACAAGATCAATGCTCATAAATCCAATGCATTTTTATATATAAGTGATGAATCTTCAGAAAGAGAAATTAGGAAAACTACCCCATTCACAATAGCATTGAAAAAAATAAAATACTTAGGAATCAATCTCACAAAAGAGGTGAAAGACCACTACAATGAAAACTACAGAACACTAAAGAAAGAAATCAAAGTAAACCTTAGAAGATGGAAAGATCTCCCATGTTCTTGGATAGGCAGAATTAATATTGTCAAAATGGCCATACTACCAAAAGTGCTATGTAGATCCAATGCAATTCCAATTAAAATCCCAATGACATACCTTACAGAAATAGAGCAAGCAATCATGAAATTCATCTGGAAGAATAAGAAACCCAGAATAGCTAAAACAATCCTCAGTTGAAAGAGCGAAGCAGGGGGTATCGCAATACCACATCTTCAACTCTATTACAAAGCAATAGTAACAATAACGGCATGGTATTGGTACCAAAATAGACAGGTAGATCAATGATACAGAATAGAGGACACAGACACAAACCCAAATAAATACAATTTTCTCATACTAGACAAAGATGCCAAAAATATGCAATGGAGAAAAGATAGCCTCTTCAACAAATGGTGCTGGGAAAACTGGAAATCCATATGCAACAGAATGAAACTAAATCCCCATATCTCACCCTGCACAAAACTCAGCTCAAAATTGATCAAGGACCTCGGACTCAGACCAGAGACCCTGTATCTTATAGAAGAAAAAGTAGGTCCAAGCCTTCAACTTGTTGGCTTAGGATCAGACTTCCTTAACAAGACTCCCATAGCACAAGAAATAAAAGCAAGAATCAACAACTGGGATAGATTCAAACTAAAAAGCTTTCTCTCAGCAAAGGAAACTATCAGTAATGTGAAGAGAGAGCCTACAGAGTGGGAGAATATCTTTGTCACTCATACTTCAGATAGAGCGCTCATTTCCAGATCTATAAAGAACTGAAAAATTCTACGCCAAGAATACAAATAATCCAGTCAACAAATGGGCTAAGGAAATGAACAGACACTTCACAGAAGAAGATGTACAAGCAATCAACATCTCTAGTAATAAGAGAAATGCAAATCAAAACTACCCTAAGATTTCATCTCACCCCAATTAGAATGGCGATTATCAAGAACACAGGCAACAATAGGTGTTGGCGAGGTTGTGGGGAAAAAGGTACACTCATACATTGCTGGTGGGGTTGCAAATTAGTGCAGCCACTCTGGAAAGCAGTGTGGAGATTCCTCAGAAAGCTTGGAATGGAATCACCACTTGACCCAACTATTCCACTCCTCGGCCTATACCGAAAGGACTTAAAAACAGAATACTACAAAGATGCAGCCACATCAATGTTCATAGCTGCTCAATTCACAATAGCCAGACTATGGAACCAACCTAGATGCCCTTCAATTGATGAATGGATAAAGAAACTGTGCTATTTATATACCATGGAATATTACTCAGCCATAAAAAAATAATACAATTATGGCATTTGCAGGCAAATGGATGAAATTGGAGAATATCATGCAACGTGAGATAAGCCAATCTCAAAAAACCAAAGGATGAATGATCTCGCTGATAAGCGGATGATGACACCTAATGAGGGGGAGGGGGCAAGAATTGAGGAAGGAGGGATTGTATAGGGGGAAAAGAGGGGCGGGAGGGTTGGGAGGGTAGGAAAAAAATAACAGAATGAATCAAACAACATTACCCTATGTAAATGTATGATTACACAAATGGTACGCCTTTACTCCATGTACAGAGAATCAACATGTATCCCATTTTTTTACAATAAAAATAAATTTTTAAAAAGTAAAATAATTTCAAAAAAGAAGTTCAGTCCAGGGTGAACTGATTCCTTTGCTCTTGGTCCAAGGTCATACAGAATGTACAGTGGAAGGGCATGGTCGTATACCGCACCATTCATGGAAGACAGGAAGCAGGGTGAGAGAGCTAGGAGGACAAGATGTAGTCCCTAAGAGCATGCCTCCAGTGACCTAACTTCTTCAAGTCACATATATATTGTTACCACTAAATTAGTTCATTCAAATCAGGATGGAATAAGTATGTTACAATTCTCAAAAACTAATCATTTCGCCTTCTGCATTAGTATAAGAACTCTTGGAAGATAACTAATATCCAAACTGTAATCATAACAAAGATAATAATTAATATCCAACTTTTCAGAAACCATGCAAGAAGAGAGTGACATGAAATGTTTAAAGCCTAAAGAAAATGTTCAATGGCAAACACTAGAGGTTGTGAAGGGTTGGAGAGGGTGAATAAGAGACTGAATTTCATTAATGAATGCTCTTTGCATGTATTGAAATATCACACTGAACTTCACTAATACCTATAATTAATACATTAATAAAACTAAAATAAAATCTTAAAAAGTAAAAAAAATGTAAAGACTGTCAAATATCTCTTGAAAATAATTATGATGGTGACCAAGATAATAATAAAAGTTTAAAGAGGAAAAATACCCTTTTAGCCTACAATTTTTATCCAATGATATTATCCTTCAAAAGTGAAGATGAAATAAAGACTTTCTTAGACAAGCAAATTGTTGCTTATAGATGTGCTTTGCAAGAAACATGAAGAAATATCCAAGATGGTGGACTAGAGGGTGACTGCATCTCCAGTCACTAGAGAATCCAGGATTCAAGAAGGGGAGGCATTGAGAGACTCAGACTAAAATAGAACCACGGGGTGAGTCTCCTTCACCCAGTGAAGCTCAGCTGGGTGGCAGGCCTGGATTTGAGCGACTTATTAGAGTAGGACAGGGCAGATAGAGTCTCCCCCAGGCAGCTCTGAGCACTCTGGCGGTGGGCTCCTCCCACAGGGCCAGATTCTCCAGCCTCATGGAGCAGGCCCCCCAGTGAGAGCCTTTCTGCACAGAGGCAGCGCGGCCAGCTCCCGCCCGCCCTGCTGCCAGCTCCAGCCCGCCCGCAGGTTGCTTCAGAGACCAGCACAGGGTGCCAGGGATTTCCCCAAGCAGCCCAGCCCACTCTGGCGGGAAGCGCCTCACTAGGCTAGCTTCTCGGGGCACACCGCCCAGTGAGAGCCTTTCGACGCAGAGCCAGCCACAAGTCCCCAAGCCAGCGGAGACCTCCGACCCGCAAGCAGTTTTTGGGACCAGGGCTGGGCAGTCAGAGACCTCTCCAGGCAGCCTTGCCCCCCTCCGCTGCAGGCTTTTTCCACGGGGCGATCCAAGATGGCAGACTAGAGGGTGACTGCATCTCCAGTCACTCCAGAATCCAGGATTCAAGAAGGGGAGGCATTGAGAGACTCGGACTAAAATAGAACCACGGGGTAAGTCTCCCCCACCCAGTGAAGCTCAGCTGGGCGGCAGGCCCGGATTCGAGCAGCTTATTAGAGTAGGACAGGAGAGATAGAGTCTCCCGCAGGCAGCTCTGAGCACTCTGGTGGTGGGCTCCTCCCACAGGGACAGATTCTCTAGCCTCGTGGAGCAGGCCCCCCAGTGAGAACCTTTCTGCACAGAAGCAGCGCGGCCTGCTCTGGCCCACCGCTGCCAGCTCTGGCCCACCTGCAGGTTGCTTCAGAGACCAGCACAGGATGCCAGGGACTTCCCCAAGGCGCCCAGCCGCCTCCGGCGGGAAGCGCCTTTCTAGGCTAGCTTCTCGGGGCAGAACGCCCAAGTGAGAGCCTTTCGACGCAGAGCCACCTACAAGTCCCCAAGCCAGTGGAGACGGTTGAATGGCAAGCAGCCTCTGGGACCAGGGCTGGGCAGCAAGAGACCTCTCCAGGTCTCTCTCCCTGGAACCAGTAGTGGGCTACTGGCGGAGTTTTTCGGAAACCCTACATTATCAAGTTAATCCAAGACTTCAGGCTACTGAAGGCTGGTAGGTGATACACTGGAAAACTACAGGGACACTATAAGCCAATAGAGGAAATCTACAATATCACAGAGTCCCACTGACATCTGACCAATATGAGAAAACAAGGGAAGAAAATGCCCCAAACAAACCTAGAGCCTATATCAATAAAACCCAATGACAGCACAGCAGAAGAAATGTCAGAAAGGGAGTTCAGAATGTACATAATTAAAACAATCAGGGAAGCAAACGAGAAGATGAAAGAACAAATGCAGGCATTAAATTAACGCACCAATCAACCATTAAAAGAGCAAAGACGGGAAGAAAAAGAGCATTTCAATAAAGAGTTAGAGATACTGAAAAAAAACAATACCACACAGAAATCTTTGAAATGAAGGAAACAATAAACCAAGTTAAAAACTCCATAGAAAGGATAACCAATAGGATATATCACCTGGAAGACAGAACCTCAGATATTGAAGACAAAATATTTAATCTTGAAAACAAAGTTGAACAAACAGAAAAGATGGTAAGAGAGCATGAACAGAATCTACAAGAATTATGGGATATCATGAAGAGGCCAAATTTAAGAATTATTGGGATTAAGGAAGGCTTAGAGAAACAAACCAAAGGAATGAAGAATCTATTCAATGAAATAATATCAGAAAATTTCCCAAATCTAAAGAATGAAATGGAAATCCAAGTACAAGAGGCTTATAGGACTCCAAATATACAAAATTACAACAGACCTCCACCAAGGCACATTATTATGAAAATACCTAACATACAAAATAAAGACAGAATTTTAAAGGCCGCGAGAGAAAAGAATCAAATTACGTTCAGGGGATACCAATAAGATAATCAGCAGATTATTCAATCCAGACCCTAAAAGCTAGAAGGGCCTGGAACAACATTTACCAAGTCCTGAAAGAAAATGGATGCCAACCAAGCAAAACTTACTTTCAGATTTCACGATGAGATAAGATTCTTCCATGATAAACAAAAGCTAAAGGAATTTACAAAAAGAAAGCCAGCATTACAGAACATTCTCAGCAAAATATTCCATGAGGAAGAGATGAAAAACAACGATGTAAATCAGCAAGAGGAGGAACTATCCTAAAGGAATAGCCAAATAAAGGGGAAACCAAATCACGTCAAAAAACAAAAATGAGTCAAATGACTAGGAATACAAATCATATCAAAATAATAACTGTGAATATTAATGGCCTGAACTCATCAATCAGAAGACACAGACTGGCAGATTGGATGAAAAAGAAAAATCCAACAATATGCTGCCTGCAAGAGACTCATCTCATAGAAAGAGATACCCATAGACTAAAGGTGAAAGGATGGGAAAAAACATACCATGCACACGGACACAGCAAAAAAGCTGGAGTATCCATCCTCATTTCAGATAATGTGGACTTCAAGCCAAAACTAGTCAGAAGGGATAAAGAAGGACATTACATACTGCTTAAGGGAAGCATAAATCAGCAAGACATAACAATCATAAATATCTATGCCCCGAACATTGGCTCATCCATGTACGTCAAAAAAATCCTTCTCAATTTCAGAAATCAAATAGACCACAACACAATAATACTAGGTGATTTTAACACACCTCTCTTACCGCTGGATAGATCATCTAAACAAAAATTGAATAAAGAAACCATAGATCTCAATAACACAATCAACAATTTAGACTTAACCGACTTATATAGAATATACCATCAAACAAAAAATGAATACACTTTCTTCTCAGCAGCACATGTATCCTTCTCTAAAATAGACCATGTCTTATGCCACAAAGCTACCGTTAGCAAATACAAGAAGATAGAGATACTACCTTGTACTCTATCAGATCATAATGGACTGAAATTAGGAATAAATGACAGAATAAAAAACAGAAACTTCTCTAATACCTGGACATTAAATAATACACTATTATATGATGAATGGATAACAGAAGACATCAGGAGGGAAATTTAAAAATTCTTAGAAGTAAATGAGAACAAAGACACATCATATCAAAATCTCTGGGACACTATGAAAGCAGTATTTAGAGGAAGATTTATTTCATGGGGCGCATTCAATAAAAGAAGTAGAAATCCACAAATAAACGACTTAACATTACAGCTCAAAGCCCTAGAAAAAGAAGAGCAGACCAACACCAAAAGTAGTAGAATACAGAAAATAGTTAAAAGCAGAGCCGAAATCAACGAAATTGAAACAAAAGAAACAATCAAAAAAATTAACAAAATAAAGGGTTGGTTCTTTGAAAAAATTAACAAAATTGATAAACCCTTAGCCACACTAACAAAGAGAAAGAGGGAGAAAACTAAATTGCTAAAATTCGGAATGAACAAGGAAATATCAAAACAGACACGAGTGAAATACAAAACATAATTAGAAGCTATTTTGAAAATCTGTACTAAAAGAAAACAGAAAACCTCGAAGACATCAACAAGTTTCTAGAGACATATGAATTACCTAAACTGAATGAGGAGGACGTACACAACTTAAATAAATCAATTTCAAGCAATGAAATACAAGAGGTCATCAAAAGCCTACCAACAAAGAAAAGTCCGGGACCAGATGGGTTCTCAGCGGAGTTCTACAAAACCTTTAAAGAAGAGCTCATTCCAATACTTCTCAAAGTGTTCCATAAAATAGAAGAGGAGGGAACCCTCCCAAACTCATTCTATGAAGCCAATATCACCCTGATACCTAAACCAGACAGAGACTCATCAAGGAAAGAAAATTTCAGACCAATATCCTTAATGAACATCGACACAAAAATTCTCAACACAATTTTAGCAAATCGCATACAAATATATATTAAAAAGATAGTGCACCACCATCAAGTAAATTTTACCCCAGCAATGCCAGGTTGGTTCAACATCTGGAAATCAATAAATGTAATTCACCATATCAACAGACTAAAAGTTAAGAATCACATGATTATTTCAATAGATGCTGAAAAAGCACTTGATAAAATACAGCATCCCTACATGCTCAAAACACTAGAAAAAATTGGGGTAGTGGGGTCATTCCTTAACATTGTAAAGGCCATCTACACTAAGCCCATGGCCAATATCATTCTAAATGGTGAAAAACTGAAAGCATTCCCCCTAAAAACTGGAACAAGGCAGGGATGCCCTCTTTCACCACTTCTATTCAATATCATTCTTGAGACTCTAGCCAGAGCAATTAGACAAACCAAAGAAATTAAAGGATACCCCATTCACAATAGCATCAAAAAAAATAAAATACTTGGGAATCAATCTCACAAAAGAGGTGAAAGACCTCTACAATGAGAACTACAGAACACTAAAGAAAGAAATTAAAGGACACCTTAGAAGATGGAAAGATGTCCCATGTTCATGGATAGGCAGAATTAATATTGTCAAAATGGCCATACTACCAAAAGTGCTATATAGATCCAATGCAATTCCAATTAAAATCCCAATGACGTAATTTATAGAAATAGAGCAAGCAATCATGAAATTCATCTGGAAGAATAAGAAACCCAGAATAGCTAAAACAATCCTCAGTAGAAAGAGCGAAGCAGGGGGTATCGCAATACCAGATCTTCAACTCTATTACAAAGCAATAGTAACAAAAACAGCATGGTATTGGTACTAAAATAGACAGGTAGATCAATGATACAGAATAGAGGACACGGACACAAACCCAAATAAATATAATTTTCTCATACTAGACAAAGATGCCAAAAATATGCAATGGAGAAAAGATAGCCTCTTCAACAAATGGGAAAACTGGAAATCCATATGCAACAGAATGAAACTAAATCCCCATATCTCACCCTGCACAAAACTCAACTCAAAATGGATGAAAGACCTCAGAATCAGACCAGAGACCCTGCATCTTATAGAAGAAAAAGTAGGTCCAAACCTTCAACTTGTTGGCTTAGAAGCAGACTTCCTTAACAAGACTCCCATAGCACAAGAAATAAAAGCAAGAATCAACAACTGGGATAGATTCAACCTAAAAAGCTTTCTCTCAGCAAAAGAAACTATCAGTAATGTGAAGAGAGAGCCTACAGAGTGGAGAATATCTTTGCCACTCATACTTCAGATAGAGCGCTAATATCCCGAATCCACAAAGAACTCAAAAGACTCTACACCAAGAATACAAATAATCCAGTCAACAAATGGGCTAAGGAAATGAACAGACACTTCACAGAAGAAGATGTACAAGCAATCAACAGATATATGAAAAAATGTTCAACATCTCTAGTAATAAGAGAAATGCAAATCAAAACTACCCTAAGATTTCATCTCATCCCAATTAGAATGGCGATTATCAAGAACACAAGCAACAATAGGTGTTGACGAGGATGTGGGAAAAAGGTACAGTCATACATTGCTGGTGGGGTTGCAAATTAGTGCAGCCACTCTGGAAAGCAGTATGGAGATTCCTCAGAAAGCTTGGAATGGAACCACCATTTGACCCAGCTATCCCACTCCTTGGCCTATACCCAAAGGACTTAAAAGCAGCATACTACAGAGAAACAGCCACATCAATGTTCATAGCTGCTCAATTCACCATAGCCAGAGTGTGGAACCAACCTAGATGCCCTTCAGTTGATGAATGGATAAAGAAACTGTGGCGTATATATACAATGGAATATTACTCTGACATGAAGAATGATAAAATTATGGCATTTGCAGGCAAATGGATGAAATTGTAGACCATCATGCTAAGTGAGATAAGCCAATCTCACAAAACTAAATGACGAATGATCTTGCTGATAAGCGGATGAGGACATATAATGGGGGTAGGAGGGTTTAGCATTAGGGCTAGTGTTAGGTTTAGGGTTAGGGATAAGGAGGGTGGTAAGAATGGAGGAATGAAGGACTGTATAGAGGGAAAAGAGGGGTGGGACAGGTGGGGGGAAGGGAAAAAATAATAGAATGAATCAAACAATATTGCCCTATGTAAATTTATGATTTTTAGTAAAAAAATGGAAAAAAAATAAAGGAACTTGACCACATTAAAAAAAAAATAGAAACATGAACAAAATGCTTTAGAGAGAAAAAATTTAAAAGGTCAAAAACTCAGATCTGTATGAAGAAAACAATGACATAGAAAAAGAAATAAAGGAAAAAATTCAAAACTTGTGTTTCTCTTATTCTTGCCATTGAACAAAAATTAAAATAGTATATTCAGAATAACAATAGCAACAATGTAGTCATGTACCCTTTCATGTTTTTGTATGAATTGAATGAATTACAGCAACAATACAAGGAATGGAAGAGAGGAATTCAAAAGACTTTGCTATTATATCCCAGCCTGGAGTCAGTATGGTTCATTGAAAGCAAACTTGGATTAGTTATAAATGTATATTGCAATCTCAAGAGCATCCTTTTACTTTTCAAAAAGTATAAAGGAAGCATAATTTATATGCTAATAAAGAAGAAAAAAATAGAATCATATAAAATACTCAATTAAAACCACAGAAGGCTGAGCATCCAAGTTGCCCCAACTCTGTGCATGCACCATTTCCTACAGACAGACATCTAAATATATATACAGATAGACATCTCAGAGAAAAGGTCACACCAGCATCTGTGAATTTCATTCTTTGTGGTTTAGACCTACACTTTTCCTACATCCCCAGAGTCTGGGGATCCCTGTGAACATTAAAGTCCCTGCATGCAACCTGCATACAAGTGTGGTACTTTTGATTTCTGCAAGATGGCCAAGCCAATTTACAGCAATATACAGCCAATATACAGCAACTCTCTACCCCACCATAGTCCAGACAGGAAGCAGTGAAAGAACAATTAACCAGCAGAACATTGCTGTATATTTATACCCAGATTAGAAGAACTGGGTAGAATATTTTCAATGAGTTATTTTCCCCTTTAGATATAATAGTACATAGTTTTGCTCTGAAGTGATTGCAGGTAATAAGGCTTAGTATCTTCTCTCAAAGTGATGCTGATACAGAGGACAAACAGTGAGTAGGAGTATCAATACCTGGATTCTCACCCAGTAAGGCATACTTAAGAATAATAAGCTCACTAAATAGGCCCTTGCGTAAAAGTAGAAGCGATAATTATCCAACAGATGGGAAGACATACAAACAACATGAAAAAGTTAGGGAAAAAAACATCCCAAACAGCCTGTGAACTTTCAATAATTGATGCCATTGACCCCACAGTGGAGAAAATGTTGGAGAAAAAATTTAGAAAGATCACAGCTAAGCGTAGGATCAGTCACCGCCGCAGGACAGCATCTTGGGTGCCGTGTAATGGTAACTGAATTGTGAGCCTGGCAGCCCTTACGCTGTGCGAATGCTGATCCTGCCTCGGACAGGGAAATTGTGAAGTGTTTCCTGGGTCAGAGTGTGCTCTGAAGTTCTGGGACCACGTGCCTACTGGCAGCGGTATCTGAATCCCTATAGCAAATATTTCTTCACAGAAGACATAGTACACCAGGAGGTGACCCCTAATCAGAAGCTCCTGTCCCAAAGACTCCTTACCAAATTACACTGAAATCTCACCTCACTCCAACCAGAATGGCAAGAATACAAGTAACAATAAACCGGGGAAAGGGTACATTCATACATTTTGGGTAGGACTACAAATTAGTACAACCTCTCTAGAAAACAGTATGAGATTCCTCAAAAAACTAGGAATGGAACTGCCATTTGACCCACTTATTCCATTCCTTAGCATATATCCAAAGGATTTGAAATCAGCATATTATAGAGATGCAGCCACATCAATGTTTATAGCAGCACAATTCACAATAGCTAAGCTAGAGTATCAATCTAGATGCCCATCAACAGATGAATGGATAAAGAAATTATGGAATATATACACAATGGAATATTACTCAGTCATAAAGAAGAATGACTTTATGACATTCTCTAGTAAATGGATGGATCTGGAGACTAGCATGCTGTGTGAAATAAGCCAATTGAGAAAAAAAAACAAAGATCAAATAGTCTCTCTCAATGTGGGAGCCAATGTGAAGGGGAAGAATAGAATTTCAATGGATTAGACAAAGGGGAAAAAAGGGAAGGGAGAGGGATAGAAATAGGAAAGACATTGGAATGGATCTGACGTAACTTTCCTATGTTCATATATGAATACACCACCAGTGAATCTCAACTTTGTATACTTCCACAAGACTGGGATCCTAATAGAATAAACTATATCCTGTGCTTCTGTGCTTGTATAAATATATAAAAAATAGATTCTGCTGCCATGCATAACTACAATGATCAATTAAAAAAAAAAAACTAAGGAAAAAAATCTGTTGAAAGCATCACCCATATATTCAACCACATATAAAATGAATTCTTAGGACCTGAACACAAAATACGTAATGTGGTGAATACAGTCAATAGTAAGAAAAATATGTTAAGTGACCAGAATATTCAAGAAATCTGAGGTGACATCAGGAGACCAAATCAAAGAATCACTGGTGTAATCAAAGACACCAAAACATAAATTAAAGAAATGTTCAAACTTTTCAAAGAAATAATATCAGAAATGTTTTCAAACCTTAGGAATGATATGGAAATTCAAATACAAGAGGCATTTAAATCACAAATAGGCAAGAGCAAAACAGATCCTCTCCAAGACTCATTATAATTAAAATGCCTAATATACAGGATAATGATAGAAGTTTTAAAACCACAAGAGAAAAAAAGCAGTTCACATCAATGTTTACATTAGCAAAATTCATAATAGACAAGTTTTGCAACCAGCTCAGGTGCCTGTCAGCAAATGAGGATAAAGAAAACGTGGTATATATACCCAATGGTGTTTTATCCAACCATGAACAATGAAATTATGTCATTTGAAGATAAATGGAAAGAACTAAAGAAAATAATGCTAAGTGAAATATATGAGACTCAGAAAGTCAAGAGTTGAATGTTTTCTCTCATATACAAAAGCCAAAGCAAAATAAGGCGGAAAAGTGGTGGATCCAAAGAAAATAGAATGGAGGTCAGTGAAATAGAGGAAGGGGATAGATGGAAAAGGAGGGGGCATAGGAAAAGGAGGAACTTCATAATCAAATTTACCAAATTATGCTATGTACACAAATTAATACACCACAATGAATTTCACCTTTATGTGTATCTATAAAGCACCAGTTTTAAAAAACTATAAATAAAAAGAAGGAAGACCAGTAGAGGAAAAGAAGGGGGAAGAGGGAGAGACCAGGGAAGGAAGGGAGGAATTATAGGGGATTAGAGTATATTATATTCAATGCATGTATAATTGTGTCAAAATGAACCCCAATGTTCTGTATACCTGAAAGACACTAGTAAAAGCTTTAAGATATGTAAACATAACCACAAAAGTCAGAAAAAGAATGAAATAAATGTGACTTGACTACTTGTGAAATGAATGAAAAAAAGTTCTTAGCAAAGAAGTAAAAAGCATTTAAAAGTAATCTAATGGAAATTTTATAACCCAAATACACAAGTAAAAATGAAATTTTAATGAATAAGCCAATATCAAAATGAAGATGTGAAAAGATACATCATGCAAACACTAACGAAAAGGAAGCAATGGTATGAATTTTAGACAATGTTGAAAAAGATCAAAATTTGAGATTCAGATAAGTAATTAACACTGTGGGGTATTAACAAAAGAATAGACACAGATCAATGGCACAAAATTAAGAAGTAAATCTACACAAACAGGGACACAGTAAGTCTTTGACAATGGTAGAGAAAGTTCAGTGGAGACAGTACAGTCCTTCCAACAAATATTGAGGAACAGCTGAATTAAAAAATATATAAACTTCAACCTAAATCTCACACCTTGTTTAACAATTATCCCAAAAGAATCATACATAAAATATGTTACTAAAAAAATGTTCAGAAAAAAAGAAAATTTTCTTGACCTTGTGTTAAACATTTCTTACATTTGACATCAAAAACGTGATCTTTTATACCATGTATTAGGCCATAGAACAAGTCTCAACAAATTTAAAAAGAAAAACTGAAGTCATAGTATGTATCTTCCTTGATAGAACAAGACTATAAATCGACAAGAAGAACCTCAGAAATTTTAGAAACACATGGTTATTAAACAACAAGCTCTTGAATCACCAATGAGTCAATGAACAAATCAAAAGGAAAAAATTTAAAGTTCTTCAAACAAATGAAAATGAAAACACAACATTGCAAAGCCTATGCGATGTAGCAGAAGCAGAACTAATGGAAAGTTCATAGCAGGAAGTGCCCACTGTGTGTGTGTGTGTGTGTGTGTGTGTGTGTGTGTGTGTACAGAAAGACTCCAATAAGTAATCTGAAGATTCAGTTGAGCAAATTAAAAAAGGCAAAACAAGCCAAACTCAAAATTAATAGAAGGGAAGAAATAAAGATCAGAGCAGAAGTAAATAAAATAGCAACTAAAAATATATACGAAATATCAATGAAACAAAAAGGTTGGTTTTGAAAAGATGAGTAAAGGTGACAAAACATTCGTTAGACTAATTCAGAAAAATACAGGGAAATTCCAAAAAATAAAACCAGAGATGAAGAAAGGAAAAATTACAGGTGATTTCACAAAAATACAAATGATTAATTAGGAACTATTATGAATTACTATACATCAAAAATTGGCAAACTTTAAAGAAATGGACACATTTCTGTACACATATAAATATTTAAAATGAGGATATAGACAACCTGCATACAACAATAATATGATTGAATCAAAAATAAAAAGCATCCCAACAAAGAAAAGTCCAGAACCAAATGACTCCACTGCTAAATTTTATGAAACCTTTTAAAAGAACCACCAATTCTTCTCAAACTATTCCAAAATATTGAAAGGAGGAAAATTTCTAAATCCATTGTAAGAGGCCAACATTTTCTGATACCAAAACCAAATGAGAATACAACAAAAAAGAAAAATTTTAACCAATATCCCTGCTGAATATAGATGCAAAATTCTCAACAAAATACTAGAAAGTCAAATTCAATAGCCAATAAGAAATATTATACACCATGACCAAGTGGGATTTACCTCAGGGATGCAAAGTATTTCAATATACATGAGTCCATAAAGTCATACATTACATCAAAATATGAAGGACAAAAAAAATCACATTATCATATCAATAGATACAGAAAAGAATTCAATAAAATTCAGTGTTTCTTCTTGATAACAATAAAAAAGGAAACCTCCGAAATGTAGGTATAGAAAGAATATACCTCATAACAAAGTTCACATATACTAAGCCAGCAGTTAACATTCAGTTATATTGGATAGGGAAAACCTGAAATCTTCCTTCTGTACCTAACTGCATTTCACTGATGATTAATGATGTTGAGCATCTTTCTATGTGCTTATTCATGATCAGTATATCATCTTTTATGAGGAGTATATTCAAATCTGTTGCCCATTTTTTATCATGTTTGCTTTTTATTATTAAAATTTGAAAGATTTTAATATATTTTATGTTCACTTGTTCCATTGGATAAGTGATTTATGACTATCTTCTCTCAATCTTGTTTTTCCATCCTTTCAGCATTTTTTTGTAGAACAAAAAAGAATTTTCAATTTTAATAAAGTACAATTTTTTTAAAAAAAGAATATTTTCTTTAAAAATATTTTTAAAATTTCAACTGAAATATAGTAATTGTACATTTTTGTGGGGTATGGTAAGATGCTGCAATGCATGAATACAATGTGCAATGATCGAATCAGGGTAACTGACATCTCTATCACCTCAGGCATCGATCATTTCTTTGCATAGGGAATATCTAAAATCCTCTCTGCTAGCTATTTTGAAACATTTGTTTCAATAATATTTATTCTACTGTTCTATAGAACATTAAGTTATTCTTCCTACCCAACTACGCCCCTGTACCCATTAACCATATTCTCCATTCCTGTCTCCCCCATACTATTCTCTACTTCCTCTACTACTGGTATTGTCTACTTCTTGAGACCAACATTTTAACTCCCACTTGTAAATGAGAACATGTGGTATTTGTCTTTCTGTACCTGACTTCATTCACTTAACATAATGTCCTCTAGTTCCATCCATTGTGCTGCAAATAACAGAATTTCATTTTTATATTAGAATAATATCCACTCTGTATATATACTAAATTTTCGTCATCCATTCATTCATCAATGAACACTTAGATTGATCCCATATCTTGGTTATTGAGAATAGTGCTTCAATAAACATGTGAGTGCAGATGTCTCTTCAACATATTTATTTTAATTCCTCGAATGGCCACTGTATGTTTGGCTAGAAGTCCCATGTGCTATCCATTATACCACAGAGCCAGTTTCAACTCCTTTGGATATATTCAGTAGTAATTTCTGAATCTAGTAATTGCTGAATCACATCCAGCAGAAAGATGTGGTTTTAGAACTGAAAAGATAAACACAAATTATTATTAGGTGAGACTAAAACCTATATATGTGATAATTAACTCTCTGTAAAATAGAATTTTGACATCAGAAGCCACAGAAGTAATCAGCCAAGATTACACACACACACACACACACACACACATATATATTCTTATGTGAATGTGTGAAAAAAACGAAATCATAAAAACAGAAATATCAACACTCCAAAGGAAACTGCAATTGATTATTTACCACTTAACATGGAAATCAGTTGATCATGGAACATAAAACATTACAGAAGATTGCAAAATAAAATGTACAAAAGATCAAGTAATTATTTGGAAGGATTTATTTAAAACCCAAGGACATTCAGAGTGGAACCTCACCAAGTCCATAATTTGGTTCTTTTAATTTTAGAGGTAAGAAAAACTTAAGAACCATAATATACAGATTAATGCAGGTGCATCTGGTACATGAATCCAGAAATAATATAATTGAAAATCACTGGGCGTATCCTGGACCTTGTAGAAAAGAGAGTTATGCATTATTACTATCTTAAGAACATCCCACTTAGAACCCATAGAGAAGCAAAGAGACCTGCTGCCAAACAGGATCTAGTTCACAACATCATCTTTCAAAGGCGTACAGTTTTTACTACATTCAGAAAACATTTCCAAAGCAAAAGATTTAATCCAGTGACTTGAAAGACATGGGAAATGAGGCTCATCATATGGATAGGAGAAGATAGCCAAAGTGTCTTAGGAAAGCATCCAAACTTACAATTTCCAAATTGTTCATATATATTACAAAACTATGTAAAAATCTAGCTTATCTGCTTCCATAAGCAATATTGCAAAATGAATGAATGACCTAAACAAATCTTCTGTGTTAGTTTCCTTTATTTCTCTATTCAAAAACAATCAACAAATTATTATAAGGTAGAAAATAATGAATTCACCCCTCGAAACAGCATTCTCCTTTACTTTTGGACATAAAGATAAAGGGGAAGAAAATGTCTACATTTGGTATTTAGTATTGAATATTGTAGGATTTTATTGGGGATTGATCTCAGAGGCACTTTATTACTGAGCTACATCCCCAGTCCTAATTGTTTTCATTTTGAGACAGACTCTCACTGAGTTGGGGAGGTCATCCTTGAACTTGTGATCTTCCTGCCTCAGCCTCCAACGTTGCTGGGATTACAGACTACCCCACTGTGCTGAGCTTTACTGACTCGTTGAAAAATGAAAACACTAAGAAGATCAAATTGTGTGCCAAGCAATTCACTCTCAGTATTACTTTTTATATAGTCAATTATTAATTGTGCCTTTCATGGTGATCAACATAGCTTTGTATTAGGGTTCTACTATATTCAATTGTTAGATTATGTTGACCAAGTATTTTAAACTAGAAATGATATTGCTTAAAATTCTTAGTGAACACAGCCTAAAATCCTAACATAAAATCCTGTGCATTGACGTATTTGGCATTGCACTGTGTGACTAAAAACCAAGCATTTAATGGCAGCAAACAAAAAGGAATGTCAGGCAAGGACATAAAGTGATAAAGGCATTTCATGCTAAATAATAGAGAACATCCTGCAATTGTTTCTTTGGTTTTATTGATGAATAAAAGTGATGCTAACATTCTTGCACTGAATAATACACTAAAGAATCTTTATCTATGGTTGGGGGCAGGGGAAAGCCGTGAATTAGCTTCATTCTTACTCTGTAATTAAGAAAAACAATGATCATTTTAAAATTATTTTTCCATGATTACAAAGCCTCTGGTTTTAATTGATGTTTGCTGGATGTTTCCTTAGCAATTAACAGACCATATTTATCTGTTTTTTCCTAGTCTAACTTTACTTGCATTTCAAAGCCTACTATATTTACACATGTGCGCACACACACACACACACACACACACACACACACGCATGCACAGAAACACACCATAAGACTCAGCTACCTAAAAGAATGGCTAAGCATTCAGAGTCTATTAATTGAACCAGTTTAATTTGAAGATCTTTTTTAATCTTCTTCTTTCATTTTGCCTTTAAAATCTTTTTGACAAGATGAATCTTTGGGTCAGTAAATTCTTCTTCTTAGAGAAGAAGCTGCTGCAACAAGCAACAACGTTTTATCCTTTTGCCCTATGTTTCTTCACATTAGCATTGCAGATTTTTACTCATATTAAATTCCTCCTCCAAAAACTCTGACTGAAAGAGTTAGTAGGTTTATTGTAATACAATGATAGCCAAGGGAGAAATTTTCTATAGTCAACAACAGCTAAGGATTACCTCCTAGGACCAAATTATATTCTTCTTACTTCCCACTTTAGGAGGCACATAAAGCAAGAGGGAGATAATGATGAAAGTATATATTTCTAAAAATGTAATTGATAAAAATTAACATACAGTGGACTCTAATGTAGAACTTGAACATGAAATCACTTACAAAATTTGGACATAAATTTTTCCATAGAAACAATGGGAAATGGTGTTTCAGATGTAAAGAAAAACTCACAAAATTCTCTTTTAACACATAAGAAAAATCAAGTAGTTTATCATTTTATTTAAACACAAAACATTAGCTAGACCAATTTAGTGACTGGTAACACAAATGAAGGTGAACTCTCATAAGCACAGAAAGAAAGTTTATTATAAAGATATAGAATGTTTGATGCAATTCCAAGTCATGAGAATATGAGTGAATCTTTTGAAGAATTCTAGAGGTAACTTGGCTTCTCCAAATCTACTTCCTAATTATCTCAGTGAATCTGTTTTATTCTCTCATCCTTCTCCACAGATAGTCTTTCTAAAACTCAGACCGTATGGTGATTATAGCTACTTCACAACTCTTGAGTATACACTTTGCAAGTCGCAAACATTCATACACAGGTCTCCTGCTCTGGATTATAATTTTGAGTTCTTAGGCAAAAATTAATTATCTAACATAAATCATGTTTTGGGTCATGAAGTAACAATTCATTACTTTAAAGATAAATATTGCTGACCTAGTATACACTGAAGTAGAAAAGAAATAAATGTTCCCTCTGTCAAAAATCTTAGCAAACTAGAAAGTCATTCCATCCCCCTGTGGTAGATTCCACCACAAGTGCCCAGCCCAGAAAGTGCTCTTTGTCCCTATGAACCAGATACTCCCTTCCCACACATGCAGGCACCTCGTAACTTAGCTTGAAGAACCTCTTCTCACATGCTCAGGAAGCACCATCAAGGACTAGAAGAAGTTTCAGCAGCAAGAGAGAAACCAAACAGATAAAAACATCACCACCAAAGTTCTGTCATTGGAATCACAACCACAAAAGGATGCCAAAACCTGCATGCTAAACCTAAACAGGGATACTATGTAAAAATTAAAAGACAATTTGAGGTCTCTGAAAATAATAAAGTGTCCAAGATGTAAATCTAAGAAAATCACAACTTGTATGAGAAAAGGTAAACAACTGACAGCAACAATGAAATGCATCAGAGAGTAATGTTACCTGAATATTTACAAGCAACCATCATAAAAGTTATCTAATATGGAATTATAAATTATTTTGAAAAAAATGAAAAATAGAAAACATCAGCAAAGAAATTAAAGTTATTAAAAAAATCAAGTGGAAATTATAGGCCTGAAAAATAAAATAAAAAATGCACTGGATATGCTCTCCATTGGAGAGTTAAGGTGACAGAGAACATAATTAATAAACTTAAGAAAAAAATCAATAGAATTTACCCAAACTGAGAAAATACACTGAAAAAAAAAAAAAGTGTCCCTAGAAACTACAAGACTATCAAAAGATCCGGTAATCAGATCATCAGATTCCCAGAAGGAAAGGGGAAAGATAGTGGAGCCAAAAGAGTATTCAGAAAAATAACAGCTAAAAACTCCCAAAATCTGGTGAAAGACAGAAGCTGACAGATTCAAATTATAAGAATCTTAAAGAGGATAAACTCAAAACTCAAAGAAATCCATTCCAAAACACCTTAAAAACTAAAGATAAATTAAAAACTTTAAAAGTAGCCAGAGAAAATGCCACCTTGTCTATAGGGAAACATTGTTTCGAATGGCAAAATATTTTTCCTGTGATGCAACAGAGACTAAGAAGAAAACACATTTTTCAACAGCTAAAAGAAAAGAGCTATCAAGTGCTGTATCTATATCAGGTGAAATGATCCTGTAGGAAGGAGAAATAGGTAATTTTTAAATTAAAAAATATATATGTGTTATACTAATAGACTTGCCCTTAAAGGTTGGATAAAGGAAATTGTTCAAACATCAAGGAAATGAAGAGAACTTTAGGAAAAGAAAGAATTTTAGAGCATCAGGAAGGAGGAAAGAACAGTGGAAAGAATAAACAAGTTGGTAGACACTATAGACTATCTTCCTCATGCACTTTTCAAATAGAAACAATGAGTGATAATTGAAGTGAAAATTATACCACATTATATTCAAGATAATAATATTTAAAAATTGGAAGGGTAAAGACACTTAAATGAAAGAAGCTTTCCATGCTTGAAGTGGTAAAGCACCTTAGATCATGATTAATCTAAATGCCAGTAGATTGTGATTATTCACATATGGATATTGCAATATCCAGTACAGCCACTAAGAAAACAGTACAAAGAGGTATACTCAAAAACACTAAAAATATGTTAAGATGAAATCTTAGAATATGTCCAAGTAACCCAAGAAAAGGGTAACAAATGGGGAGCAATGCCTGGGAATTTCTTTCTCAAGACATAACTTTTGAAGTCATTCTTGAATTACCAAAATCTGAGGGCAGCATATCCTAGGAAAAGGAATCTGATAGACTGCAGCAATAAGCTTGGTATGTTACCTGAATAGCAAGAAAGCCAGTGTGTTTGATAGGGCAGTGATTTAACAGGAAAGGAGATCAAGGAGGTGGGCAGCAGACAGATAATGAAAAGTATTGCCAAAACTAGGTTTACCTTTGAGTACATGTGAAGCTCCTGGAGGACATTCAACTAAGGAGCAACATGATTTGATTTTTATGTCTCTAAAGAATACTCCAGCTGGAATGAAAGTAATATCAGGGAAAGAAGCGTGGAATACAGAGAAATCTCCAAATTCTTCTAAATCATGAACTCATCTAAATTTAGGTAGACTAGACACAATTTAGGAGGCAGCCTTATGCAGTGAGACAATTATGGTTCAGATGCAAGAGCCCAGGTTTCTCAGGCAAGCTACACTGTAAACACCTGAGATGCTTTTGGGTTTTGTTCCCTCACATAGAACTGTGCTATTTGATTCTAAAGAACTTTCCAGTTCTTATTTGCTTTTATTCTAAATAAAAATGACAGTAAAACTCATAGTTTTGTATCAAAATCAATCTACAACATCTAAAAATTTTCTGAAGTCTTTGGGATGAAGTTCACAAGAAAGCTCTGGGGGTCATTAAGAAACATACTGAGCCAAACCAAAAATAAAAATATATCTTTATTAAAAACTCATAAGGGAATTATACCAGAAGTGCCATATGACTTTCTGGTTAATGAACCTCAAAACAAATATAATGAAGCTGGAACAGATCCAAAGACACAAAATTAAAATGATAAAAGATATCAGTTTGAACACAGAATAAAATAATTAGGGACCTCCCTTATGAAAAGATGAAGATCGAGGCTGGGCACAGTGAAGCATGCCTAGAATCCCAGTAGGTCTGGAAGCTGAGGCAGGAGGATCATGAGTTCAAAGCCAGCCTCAGCAAAAATAAGGTGCTAAGCAACTCAGTGAGACCGTCTCTAAATAAAATACAAAATAGAGAGGATTCAAGATGGCGGACTAGAGGGTGGCTGCGTTTCATGTTGCTCCAGGACTCAGGACTCAAGAAAAGGAGATATAGAGAGACTTGGGACCAACTCAAAACTGCCGGGTGAGTCTCTCCCATTGGGGAGACGTCCCATATGGGACGGTAGCCCCGAACGCAGGGAACTTTGTGAAGTAGATTTGTCCAACGAAGACACCTCTCCCCCCGCTGGAGCAGTGAACGCGGACAACTGGGAGCATCGGAGAGGAGGCTGCTCAGCACAGTGCTTGGACTCGGAGCAACCCACCAGGGCTCTGGGAGGCTGCCCAAAGGAAGGGGTGCGCGGTGAGCTGTTTGGACTGAAAGCGACCACTCCTGAACTGCCCAGAGGAGGAGGAGAAGCACGGGCTCAGCATGTGGCTTGGACTTGGAGCAGCTGCACCAGGGCTCCGGGCAGCTGTCCGGAGGAGGAGTGTGGTGAGTGGTTTGGACTCAGAGCAACTGCTCCGGAACACAGGGGGGGTTGCCTGGAGGAGGAGGAGGAGCGCGGCGGGGCGTGTGGGCTCGGAGTGACTGTACCAGGGCTACGGGTGGCAGTAGGGATGAGGAGGTGCACAGTGAGTTCCTGGGACTCGTGACGAACACACCAGATCTCTGGGTGACTGCCTGGAGGAGAAGGAGGTGCGCGGTGGGTCACTTGGACTCAGAACGACCGCACAAAACACCAGGCGGCTGCCGAAGGAAGAGCGACTGTAAGGGGCTCCAGGGGGCTGCTCAAAGGAGGGGCCGCATAGCCAGGCGATTAGGTACAGAGCAGGGTCCCAGGACCTAGGCGGCTTCTTGGTGGAAGAGTCGCACAGACGAACTGAGGGGCGGAGCGAAGGCTCCAGGACTACAGGCAGCTTCTCTGAGGAGAGGCAGCCTAAGGAGATTCGTCTGCGAAGGGCGAGGCTTCCAGGCCCAAGAGGTAGGTCCGGGTCCCTGGGAACATTGCAGAAGAAGGCTGCCCAGCCCAGGCGGTAGTTGTGAATTGAATGGAACCTCTAGAAGGGGAACTGACCAGCGGGACCTCCCCACCAGGTGAGTCTTCCCTGCCGGGTAAGGTTCTCCCACAAGGACTGTAAAACCAGAGACACAGGCCCAAACTGGCCTTGCATCAGCCCACATCCTACTTCCCCTTTGGATGACCATTGGTCAGCAAGTGAAGGTACCTGTGCCCACTAGCAGGGACTATACCCCACCGGAAGGCCACCACCCGTAGAGAGGCAGCTTCCTTGTGGAGCACCACATTATCAACTTCCTCCAAGACTTCAGGCTACTGAAAGCTAAGAGGGGATATACTAGAAATCTACAGGGACATTATAAGTCAATAGAGGAAATCTGCAATATCTCAGCAGTCCAGTGATACCTGAACAGTATGAGAAAAAAAGGGAAGAAAATGTTCCAAACAAATCTAGATGTTACATCAATAAAATCCAATGATAGCATGGCAGAAGAAATGACAGAAAGGGAGTTCAGAATGTACACAATTAAAATGATCAGGGAAGCAAATGACGAGATGCAAGAGCAAATGCAGGCACTGAAAGATCGCACCAATCGACAGTTAAAAGAGCAAAAACAGGAAGCAAAAAATCATTTCAATAAAGAGCTAGAGATATTGAAAAAAAAAATGAAACAGAAATCCTTGAAATGAAGGAAACAATAAACCAAATTAAGAACTCCATAGAAAGCATAACCAATAGGATAGAACACCTGGAAGACAGAACCTCAGATATTGAAGACAAAATATTTAACGTTGAAAACAAAGTGGACCAAACAGAGAAGATGGTAAGAAACCATGAAGAGAATCTCCAAGAACTATGGGATATCATGAAAAGGCCAAATTTAAGAATTATTGGGATTGAGGAAGGCTTAGAGAAACAGACCAAAGGAATGAACAATCTATTCAATGAAATAATATCAGAAAATTTCGCAAATCTGAAGAATGAAATGGAAGATCAAGTACAAGAGGCTTATAGGACTTCAAATATACAAAATTACAACAGACCGACACCAAGGCGCATTATAATGAAAATATCTAACATACAAAATAAAGACAGAGTTTTAAAGGCTGTGAGAGAAAAGAATCAAATTACATTCAGGGGAAAGTCAATACGGATATCAGCAGATTTTTCAATCCAGGCCCTAAAAGCTAGAAGGGCCTGGAACAACATTTACCAAGCCCTGAAAGAAAATGGATGCCAACCAAGAATCTTATACCCAGCAAAACTTACCTTCAAATGTGACGATGAAATAAAATCCTGCCATGATAAACAAAAGCTAAAAGAATTTACAAAAAGAAAGCCAGCATTACAGAACATTCTCAACAAAATATTCCATTAGTAAGAGATGAAAAACAAAGAAGCAAATCAGCAACAGGAGGAACTATCCTAAAGGAATTGTCAAATAAAGGAAGAACCAAGTCGTGTCAAAATAAATAAATAAATAAAATGAGCCAAATGACTGGGAATACAAATCATATCTCAATAATAACCCTGAATATTAATGGACTGAACTCATCGATCAAAAGACATAGACTGGCAGATTGAATCAAAAAGAAAGATCCAACAATATGTTGCCTGCAAGAGGCTCACCTCATAGAAAGAGATACCCATAGACTAAAGGTGAAAGGATGGGGAAAAACATACCATGCACATGGACTCACCAAAAAAGCTTGGGTATCCATCCTCATTTCAGATGATGTGGACGTCAAGCCAAAGTTAATCAGAAGGGATAAAGAAGGACATTACATATGGCTTAAGGGAACCATAAATCAGCAAGACATAACAATCAGAAACATCTATGCCCCAAATAGTGGCTCATCCATGTATGTCAAACAAATCCTTCTCAATTTCAGAAACCAAATAGACCATAACACAATAATACTAGGTGATTTTAACACACCTCTCTCACCACTGGACACATCTTCCAAACAAAAATTGAACAAAGAAACCATAGACCTCAATAACACAATAAATAATTTAGACTTAATGGACATTTATAGAATATACCATCCAACCAAGAGCGAATACACTTTCTTCTCAGCAGCACATGGATCCTTCTCTAAAATAGACCATATATTATGCCACAAAGAAAATGTTAGCAAATACAAGAAGATAGAGACACTACCTTGTATTCTATCAGATCATAATGGATTGAAATTAGAAATAAATGAAAGAGTAAAAAACAGAAGCTACTCCAACACCTGGAGATTAAACAATATGCTATTACATGATGAATGGATAACAGAAGATATTAGGAAGGAAATTAAAAAATTCTTAGAGGTAAATGAGAACAAAGAAACATCATATCAAAATCTCTGGGACACTATGAAAGCAGTACTTAGAGGAAAATTTATTTCATGGAGCACATTCAATAAAAGAAGTAAAAATCAACAAATAAACAACCTAACACTACAGCTCAAAGCCCTAGAAAAAGAAGAACAGACCAACACCAAAAGTAGTAGAAGAAAGGAAATAGTTAAACTCAGAGCTGAAATCAATGAAATTGAAACAAAAGAAACAATACAAAAAATTGACAAAATAAATAGTTGGTTCTTTGAAAAAATAAACAAAATTGTTAAACCCTTAGCCACTCTAACAAAGAGAAGACAAGAGAAAATCCAAATCACTAAAATTCGGAATGAACAAGGAAATATCACAACAGACACGACTGAAATACAAAACATAATTAGAAGCTATTTTGAAAATCTATATTCCAACAAAATAGAAAATTTCGAAGACATCAATAGGTTTCTAGAGACATATGAATTACCTAAACTGAACGAGGAAGACATACACAATTTAAATAGATCAATTTCAAGTACTGAAATAGAAGAAGTTATCAA
Organism: Sciurus vulgaris; assembly: GCF_902686455.1. Classification (NCBI taxonomy): domain Eukaryota; kingdom Metazoa; phylum Chordata; class Mammalia; order Rodentia; family Sciuridae; genus Sciurus; species Sciurus vulgaris. The sequence continues at coordinate 60,874,620 of NC_136466.1, forward strand.
AAGCCTACCAACAAAGAAAAGGCCGGGACCAGACGGGTTCTCAGCCGAGTTCTACAAAACCTTTAAAGAAGAGCTCATTCCAATACTTCTCAAAGTATTCCATGAAATATAAGAGGAGGGAACCCTCCCAAACTCATTCTATGAAGCCAATATTACCCTGACACCCAAACCAGACAGAGACACATTGAGGAAAGAAAATTTCAGACCGATATCATTAATGAACATCAACTCAAAAATTCTCAACAAAATTTTAGCAAATCGCATACAAAAACATATTAAAAAGATAGCGCACCATGATCAAGTGGGTTTCATCCCAGGGATGCAAGGTTGGTTCAACATCCGGAAATCAATAAATGTAATTCACCATATCAATAGACTTAAAGTCAAGAATCACATGAGTATTTCAATAGATGCAGAAAAAGCATTTGATAAAATACAGCACCCCTTCATGCTCAAAACACTAGAAAAAATAGGATAGTGGGAACATTCCTTAACATTGTGAAGGCCATCCATGCTAAGCCCATGGCTAATATCATTCTAAGTGGTGAAAAACTGAAAGCATTCCCCCTAAATACTGGTACAAGACAGGGTTGCCCCCTTTTACCACTTCTATTAAATATCATCCAAGAAACTCTAGCCAGAGCAATTAGACAGACCAAAGAAATTAAAGGAATATGAATAGGAAAAGAAGAACTCAAACTATCCCTATTTGCTGATGATATGATTATACACTTAGAGGAACCAGGAAATTCGACCAGAAAACTTTTAGAACTCATAAATGAATTCAGTAAAGTAGCAGGTTACAAGATCAATGCTCATAAATCCAATGCATTTTTATACATAAGTGATGAAGCCTCAGAAAGAGAAATTAGGAAAACTACCCCATTCACAATAGCATCGAAAAAAATAAAATACTTGGGAATCAATCTCACAAAAGAGACCTCTACAATGAGAACTACAGAACACTAAAGAAAGAAATTAAAGAAAACCTTAGAAGATGAAAGATCTCCCATGTTCTTGGATAGGCAGAACTAATATTGTCAAAATGGCCATACTACCAAAAGTGCTATACAGATTCAATGTAATTCCAATTAAAATCCCAATGATGTACCTTACAGAAATCGTGAAATTCATCTGGAAGAATAAGAAACCCAGAATAGCTAAAGCAATCCTTAGCAGGAAAAATGAAGCAGGGGGTATCGCAATACCCGTACTTCAACTTTACTACAAAGCAATAGTAACAAAAACGGCATGGTATTGGTACCAAAATAGACAGGTAAACCAATGGTACAGAATAGAGGACATGGACACAAACCCAAATAAATACAACTTTCTCATACTAGACAAAGGAGCCAAAAATATGCAATGGAGAAAAAATTGCCTCTTCAACAAATGGTGCTGGGAAAATTGGCAATCCATATGCAACAGAATGAAACTAAACCCATATCTCTCACCCTGCACAAAACTCAACTCAAAATGGATTAAGGACCTCAGAATCAGACCAGAGACCCTGCAGATTATAGAAGAAAAAGTAGGTCCAGATCTTCAACATGTCAGCCTAGGACCAGACTTCCTCAACGGGACTCCCATAGCCCAAGAAATAAAAGCAAGAATCAATAACTGGGATAGATTCAAACTAAAAAGCTTTCTCTCAGCAAAGGAAACTATCAGCAATGCGAAGAAAGAGCCTACAGAGTGGGAGAAAATCTTTGCCAATCATACTTCAGATAGAACATTAATCTCCAGAATCTATAAAGAACTCAAAAAACTCTACACCAAGAATACAAATAATCCAATGGACAAATGGGCTAAGGAAATGAACAGACACTTCACAGAAGAAGATGTACAAGCAATCAACAAACATGAAAAAATGTTCAACATCTCTAGTAATAAGAGAAATGCAAATCAAAACCACCCTAAGATTCCATCTCACCCCAATTAGAATGGAGATTATCAAAAATACAAGCAACAACAGGTTTTGGCAAGGATGTGGGGAGAAAGGTACACTCATACATTGCTGGTGGGGCTGCAAATTAGTGCAGCCACTCTGGAAAGCAGTGTGGAGATTCCTTAGAAAACTTGGAATGGACCCACCATTTGACCCAGCTATCCCACTTCTTGGTCTATACCTAAATGACTTAAAATTAGCATACTTACAGAGATACAGCCACCTCAATGTTCATAGCTGCTCAATTCACAATAGCCAGATTGTGGAACCAACCTAGATGTCCTTCAATTGATGAGTGAATAAAGAAACTGTGGTATATATATACAATGGAATATTACTCTGCCATAAAGAATGATAAAATTATGACATTTGCTGGCAAATGGATGAAATTGGAGACTATTATGCTAAGTGAGATAAGCCAGTCTCAAAAAACTAAAGGACGAATGATCTCGCTGAAAAGTGGATGATGACACATAAGGGGGGGTGGGAGGGGCTAGTGTTAGGGTTAGGGTTAGGGTTAGGGAGGGGGGCAAGAATGGAGGAAGAAAGGACTGTATAGAGGGAAAAAAAGGATGGGAGGGGTAGGGGGAAGGGAAAAAATAATAGAATGAATCAAACAATATTACCATATGTAAATTTGTGATTATACTAATGGTATGCCTTTAACCCATGCACAAACGACGTGTATCCCATTTGTTTACAATAAAAAAAGAAAAAAGAAAATAAAAACAAACATAGATAAAAATAAATAAATAAATAAAGGAAACAATAATTAAAAAAAAAAAAAAAAAAAACCACAAAATAGGGCCGGAGATGTGACTCAGTGGTCAATTGTCCTCAGTTCAATCCCTGGTACAAAAAAAAAAAAAAAAAAAAAAAAAAAAAAAAAAAACAGGAAAAAAAAAAAAAACAAAAATAGAGAAACAAAACTTGTCAAAAATATGAATAAGATAAAGGTAGATTTCCTCAATTTATCATAAAGTATTAGAATAAGGCACTCTCTTGAAACTTAAAAAAGAATTTTAGGACAAATACTTTATATACTGGCAGAATATGCAAAGTGTCTCTCCATTTGATGGGCAAATATAAACTCAAAAGAATGTGGGGACTTGGAAAAGAGCTCGGTGGTAAAGTATTGCCTAGCATACATGAAGTCTTGTGTTCAATTCACCTAACTACATTAAAATAAATAAGTAAACAACAAAATATTATTTTTAAAAAGGATGTGGAATAAAATGCCAACAAACCAAATTCTGTACTAGTATGGAGTTAAAGGAATTCTCAAAAATAAATATAAAACATCAAAATTCAACTAAAGTAGGGAGACAACAATGGGAATGGCTCTCTCACCACTGTGTTTTACTTTTTCATCACTGTGACAGATACCTGAGAAAAACACCTGAAAGGAGGAAAGATTTATTTTGGCTCATAGTATCCCTCTATCCCTCCACAGTCAGCTGGTTTCGAGGTAACAACATCAGAGTGAAAGGGCATGGAAGAGGAAAGCTGAAAGTTGACAGGGGATGTTAAAGTAGGGTGAAGAGAGAGGAAAAAAAGGAGCCAAACCAAGATATAGTCACCATGGCTAAGTTCCCAGCGACCTACTTCCTCCAACAAAGCCCCACCTGTGTGCAGCTTCCACCACCTCCCAGTCCATTCACCTATCAATCCACTGATGTGGTCACAATCCTCATGATCTAACCTCCCAAAGCCCCACTTCCTTGCTATATTAGGAACCAACCTTCAACACAGAGGCTTTGGGGGACATTCCAGATCTAAACCATAATACCATGAAACCAAGTTGTATCTTTTATACCCTTTGAATCAGTTCTCCTTTAGAAAAGTTTCACAGATTTTTCACTATGAAGGCAGTACTAAGAGGAAAATTCATTGTATTAAGTTCATTTATTAAAAGAATAAAAAGTCAACAAATAAATGACCTAACATTACATCTTAAAGCCCTAGAAGAAGAAGAACAAGTTAACACCAAAAGCAGTAGAAAACAAAAATAATTAAAATCACAGCTGAAACAATGAAATTGAAACAAAGGAAACAATTGAAAAAATTGAAAAAGCAAGAAGTTGGTTCTTTGAAAAAAATAAATAAAATTGATAAACCCCTAGCCACACTAACAAAGACATAAAAAAGAGATAACCCAAATCATAAATACGTGATGAAAAAGGAAATATCACAATGGACACAACTGAAATACAGAAGACAATTAGAAACTATTATGAAAATTTATACTCTAATAAAATAAAAAATATTGAAGACATTGACAAGCTTCTAGAGACATATGACCTACCTAAACTGAAACAGGTCAGACATAATTTAAACAGAACAATGTCAAGTAATGAAATAGAAAACACCATTAAAAGCCTACCAATTAGAAAAAGCCCAGGACCAGACAGATTCTCAGCCAAGTTCTACAAGACCTTCAAAGAATAATTAACACCAATATTCCATGAAATAGAAAAAGAGGGAACCCTTCCAAACTCATTCTATGAGGCTAATATCACTCTGATACCAAAGCTAGAAAAAGACACATCAAGGAAATAAAACTTCAGATCAATATCTTTGATGAACATAGATGCAAAAATTCTCAATAAAACTCTGACCGCTTGCATATGAAGACATATTAAAAAGGTAGTGCACCACAATCAAGAGGGGTTCATCCCTGGAATGCAAGGTTGGTTCAACAACATACAGAAACAAATAAACATAATTTATCATCTCAACAGACTTAAAAACAAGAATCACATGATCACCTCAATAGATACAGAGAAAGCATTTGACAAAATACAGCATTCCTTCATGTTCAAAACACTAGAAAAACTAGTGATAGTAGGAGCATACCCCAACATCATAAAAGCCCTATATGCTAAAGCCAAGGCCAACATCATTCCAAATGGAGAAAAATTGAAAGCATTCCCTCTAAAAACTGGAACAAGACAAGGATGCTCTCTTTCACCACTTTTATTCAACATTGTCCTTGAAATTCTAGCCAGAACAATTAGACAGAGGATAGAAATTAAAGGTATACAAATAGGTAAAAAGAACTCAAATTATCCCTATTTGCTGATGATATGATTCTATATTTAGAAGATCCAAAAAATTCCACCAAAAAAACCTTAGAACTAATAAATGAATTCAGCAAAGTAGCAGAATATAAAATCAATTCCCATAAATCATACGCAGTGGATTCAGTGGATTCAGTAATGAATCCACTGAAAGAGAAAGAAAGAACACTACCCCATTCACACTTGCCTCAAAAAATACTTGGGAATCAGTCAAACAAAAGAATTGAAAGACTTCTACAATGAAAACTACAGAACACTAAAAAAAAAAAAAGAAAGAAAAGAAAAGAAAAAAAGAAAGACCTTAGAAGATGAAAAAAGACCTCCCATGTTCTTGGATAGGCAGAATTAATACTGTAAAATTGGCCATACTACCAAAAGCATTATATAAATTTAATGCAATTCCTATTAAAATCCCAAAGATGTTTCTCATAGAACTAGAAAAAGAAATCATGAAATTCATTTGTAAAAATAAGAGACCCAGAATATCCAAAGCAATCCTTAGCAAGATAAGTAAAGCAGGAGGCATTACACTACCAGACCTCAAACTGTACTACAGAGCTATAATAATAAAAACAGCATGGTATTGGCACCAAAACAGACATGCCAACCAATGGTACAGAATAGAAGACACAGAGACAAACCCACATAAATACAAATATCTCATACTAGACAAAGGTGCCAAAACATTCACTGCAGAAAAGATAGCCTATTCAACAAATGGTGCTGGGAAAAATGGAAATCCACATGTAACAAAATGAAATTAAACCCTTATCTCTCACCCTGCATGAAACCCAACTCACTGTGGATCAAAGACTTAGGCACTAGAACAGAGACCCGGTGACTACTAAAAGAAAAAGTAGGCCCAAATCTTCACCATGTCAGCCTAAGACATGACTTTCTTAACAAGACCCTAAAGTGAAAGAAGTTAAATCAAGAATCAATAAATGGAATGGACTCAAACTAAAAAGCTTCTTCTTAGCAAAAGAAACAATCAATAATGTAAAGAGAGAGTCTACAGAATGGGAGGAAATCTTTACCACATGCACCTCAGATAAAGCATTAATCTCTAGGATATACAAAGAACTCAAAAAACTTAACACCATAAAACAAATAACCCAATGAATAAATGGGCTAAGGAACTAAACAGATACTTCACAGAAGAAGATATACAATTGATCAACAAATGTATGAAAAAATGTTCAACATTTCTAGCAATTAGAGAAATGCTAATCAAAATGACTCTAAGATTGCATCTCACTCCAATCAGAATGGCAATTATCAAGAATACAAGCAACAATAAATGTTGGCAAGGATGTTGGGGAAAAGGTTCACTCATATATTGCTGATGGGAATGCAAATTGTTGCAACCATTATGGAAAGCAGTATGGAGATCCCTCAGAAAACTTGAAATGGAACCACCATTTGACCCAACTAGCCCACTCCTTGACTTACACCCAAAGGACTGAAAATCAACATACTTCAGTGACAAAGCCACATCAATGATTATAGCAGCTCAGTTCACAATAGGTAAACTATGAAACCAATCTATCCTTCAACAAATGACTGGATAAATAAAATCACACTGATCTCCTAGGGATAGTTAGCTTCTCAGCCACTTAAAAGGTGTGTATATATATATATATATATATATATATATATATATATATATATATATATATACAGATGGCCTGCCAAAATTAAATATATATATACATAAATATACACACACACACATACACACAATGTATGTATATATATATATGCACATATATACACACACACATACACATACACACAATGGAATATTACTCGGCTTTAAAGAAGAATGAAACTGTCATTTGTTGGTAGATGGATGCAGTTAGAGAATATCATGCTAAGTGAAATAAGCCAAATCCAAAAACCAAAGGCTGAATGTTTTCTCTGATTTGCAGAAACTAATTTACAATAAGGGGGGCAGATAGGGAAGAATAGAGTTACTTTATATTAGGTAGAGGAGTGTGAAGAGAGAGGAAGGGGTATGGAGGAAGGAATGATAGTAGAGTTATACAGATATTACTACCTCAAGTACGTTTATGACAGCATAACTGATATGATCCTACAATATGTATAATCAGAAAAATTAGAGATTATACTCTATTTATGTGGTATGATCTATCAAAGTGTATAAGTGCATTCTACTGTCATGTACAACTAATTAGAACAACTTAAATTTTAAAATTTTAAAAAAGAAAAAAATATCAGAAAGTTCCCAAATAAGAAAACTAATGAGAGAGTGCTATATTTTATCAAATGCTTTCTCAGCATCTATTGAAATAGTCATATGATTCTTAACTTTAAGTCTACTGATGTGATGAATCACATTTATTGATGTCCGGATGTTGAGCCAATCTAGCCCATCACCTGAGTTTAGTCCTCTCAATAGCATGAATTGGTGTTTTTTATCATTTAATTGAATTGTCTCCTGTCTCCAGAATCAAACTACAAGTTTCATATGAAAAGTGAAAAAAAAGAAAACTAATGATATATCTCAAAGTCCACAAAACACAAGAGCAAGCCAATCCTAAAGTCAATAGAATGAAGGAAATAATTAAGATCAGAGCCAAAATCAATGACATTGAGAAAAAAAAATGAAATTCAAAGGATCATTGAAATGAAGCAGTGGTTCTTTGAAAAGATACACAAAACTGATAAACCTTAGCCAAATTAACCAAAAAAAAAAAAAAAAAAAAAAAAAAAGAAATAAGACCCAAATTAATTAAATTAGAGATTAAAAAGGAGAAATTGTCACAGAAATCAGAGAAATCTAGAGAATCATTAGGGATTATATTGAAAAATATATACTCCAATACATTGGAACATCTAGAAGAAATGAATACATTTCTGGGCAAAAGATGGCCTGCCAAAATTAAATGAAAGGAACAATAGAACTAGACCAACCAATAAACTAGCCATGAGATATAAACAGTAATAAAAAGTCTTCCAACAAAGAAAAGCCCAAGACTAGATGAATTTTTGGCTATATTCTACCAGATCTTTAAAGAAGAACTAAATGCCAATCCTCCTCAAATTATTCCATAAAATAGAAATTTAATTTATTTATAAATTCATTTTATGAACTCAGTATCACCTTCATACCAAAACAAGATAAAAGCACATTGATTAAAGAAAATTACAATCTTCTTGATGAATTTAAATCAAAAAATCTTTAATAAAGTGTTAGCAAATCATATTTAACAATTTATTAAAAAGATGACACATCATGACCAATTGGTTTCATACTAAGGTTACAAAGATGGTTTAACATATGCAAGTCAACAAAGGGAATTTATCACATAAATAGCAGTAAAACAAAAATCACATGGTTTTCTCATTGATGCAGAGAAAAGCCTTTGACAAAATTCAACACTCATTTTTGATAAATAACACTGAAGAAACTAGAGATAGAAGGAACCTACTTCAACATCATAAAGTCTGTATGTGACAAATCCAAAGCTAACACCATAGTGAAAAGCTGAAAGCATTTCCTTTAAAATCTGGAAAAAGAAATGGACGTCCACTCTCACCACTCCTATTCAATATAATACTAGCAATTCTAACCAGAGCAATCAAAAGGAGAAGGCAATTGAAGGGAAAAAATCAGAAAGGAAGAAGTCGAATTGTCATTGTTCACATATAATATGATCCTGTAGTTAACAGATCCAAGTTTCACCAGAAGACTACAAATTCAACAAAGTAGCAGTTTATAATATCAACATAAAAAATCAATCACTTCCCTATAAGCCAATAATGAATCCGCTGAGAAAAAAAAAATCAGTAAAACAATCCCTTTCAGAATAACCTCAAAATTTCCTAGGAATAAATCTAACTAAGGAGTTGAGAGTCCTCTACAATGAAAATGAAAGAACATTGCAGGGGAAAAGTGGAAAGACACAAAAAGATGGAAAGACTCCCTGTTTATGAATAGGCTGAATTAATATTGTTAAACTGGCCATATGATCAAAAGTGTTATAGAGATTTAATGCAATCCCCATCCCCATCAAAATATCAATGATATGCTTCACATAACTAGAAAAAAAAATCCTAAAATTCATTTGGAAAAATAAAAGACCCAGAATAGCCAAAGAAATTCTAAGCCAAAAAAGCAATGCTGGAGGAATCACAATTATACTATAAGATCTATAGTAAAAAAGACTGCATGGTACTGAATAAAAACAGACATAGAGATCAGTGGTACAAAATAGAAGATGCAGCGACAAAAACACCCAGATATAATCCTTGACAAAGGTACCAAAAACATACACTGGAGAAAAGGCATCCTTTTTAACAAGTGGTACTGGGTAAACTGGTTATCCATAGTAGAAGAATGAGACTAGGTCCTTATCTCTCACCCTGCACAAAAGTCAACTCAAAACAGATTGAAAACCTGATATTAGATCAGAAACTGTGCAACTCCTAGAAGAAAATGTAGGGTCAACACTCTGACATACACACAGGCAATGACTTTCTCCAGAATACCAAGAATATTACTCAGCCATAAAGAAAAATAAAATTATGGCATTTGCAGGCAAATGGATGAAACTGGAGAATATCATGCTAAGTGAGATAAGCCAATCTCAAAAAACCAAAGGACGAATGATCTCACTGATAAGTAGATGATGATACATAATGGGGGGTGTGAGGGAGGCAAGAATGGAGGAAGGAGGAACTGTATAGAGGGAAAAGAGGGGTGGGAGGGGTGGGGGGGAAATAACAGAATTAATCAAATACCATTACCCTATGAAAATGTATAATTACACAAATGTTATGCTTCTATTTCATGTACAGAGAAACAAGTTGCACCCCGTTTGCTTACAATAAAAAATGAATACCAAAAATTAATAAATGGGATAGCATCAAATTAAAAAGTTTCTGCACAGCAAAGGAAACAATTAGGAATATGAAGAAAGAACCTACAGAATGAGAGATCTTAGCTAGCTACTCTCTGACAGAGAATTGAAATCCAGAATATAGAGATAACTCAAAAAACTTAACACCAAAAAACACAAAAAATCCAACTACTAAATTGGCAAACGAACTAAACACACTTCTCAAAAGAAGAAATACAAATGGTCAACAAATACATGAAAAAAATGTTCAACATCTCTATCAATTAGGGAAATTCAAATGAAAATTACACCGAGATTTCATCTCACACCAATCAGAATGGCAGTCATCAAGAAAACAAATAATAAAAAATGCTGGAGAGGATGTGAAGAAAAAGGAAAATTTTGTAATGTTGGTGGAATAGCAAATACGTATAATCACTGTGGAAGTCAGTACAGAAGTTCCTTAAAAGACAAGTCATGCAACCACAATGTGATTCAGCTATACCACTCCTTGATATTTATCCTAAAACCCAAAGTGAGCATACTATAGTGATACATACATACACCTGTTTAAAGCAGCACAATTCATAATAGCCAATCTATGGAAACAGCCAAGTTATTCACCAATGGATGAATGGATAAAGAAAATGTGTGGTATATATACACAATGGAGTTTTACTTAGCCCTCAGGAAGAATAAAATTATGTCATTTGCAGGAAATGAATGGAACTTGAGAACATTTATTAAGTGAAATAAGGCAAACTCAGAAGGTCAAGGGTTTTATGGTTTCTCTCACATGTGGAAATTATAGAGGAAAAAGGGAAAAAACTGGGGGCGGGGGCAGTCTCATGAAAATCAAAAGGAGATCAGTAGAGTAGAGTAAAGAAACCAGGGCTGGGAGGAGGGGGAGGGAAAGGAGAACTACTGCAGAATGATTGGCCAAATTACACTGTTGTATGCCTGTATGAACATGTAACAAGTCCCACCATCATTTACAACTGCAATGCACCAATAACAATATGTAAAAGAAAAAGGGACAAAGGGATTGACAGTGGATGTCTCCGAGGAGTGGAACCTGTAGGTGGAGCCCATATAACATAAGACAACAGTTTTTCTTTTTAATTAATTTCCTTGAAATTACTTGATTTTTTTAAAAACTATATGTGTCTATAACTGAATAAAAATAAAATGAAAAAAATCAATGTCCAATAAAAGGTTTCATTAAAATAGAACATAAATGATTTTTGGATCTTTATTCAAAGACACTTGAGAGATAAAGAAGACATGAAAGTCATTTTGCTACACCTATCTGGTGAAATAAGAGGATGTTTGACTTAGGTCCTGCCTTTGTTTTATACTCACTTTAATAAGGTTTCATTTTGTTTCCAAATGACACAGTTGAAGTCATTTGTTTCAAATTCTTAATAATAATGACTAAAATATCTCCTCTTGATTGCCAGCTCCAATGCCACCTCTCCAAAAGTCCTTTCCAGACTATTCAGCTAAAGGAGCATCTCTCAGCAGTCACAATTGAGTCTCTTTGCTTTATTTCCTTCATAACACTGACTGTTATTGGACGCTTCCTTGTTTGGTGTTTGTTTCCCTGTCTGAACATCTGCCTCATTCCTCTAGAATGTAAACTCCCATGGAGCAAGACTGGTCGGCCAGTCTGTAATAGTGCTGGCCCTCTATAGGCCCAGTTAGTATTTAATAAGATGGTTCATAGATTATTATGTATCTTACTTCTTTCCCTCACCTCCTTTCCTAATTATTTCTCAAAATATACAACTGGAAATGTGTTCATCTGAAGGCTACCCAAGAAATGGGACCACATCTAATGGATTGAGAGTGAGAATAGAAATCCTATTGTCCAGCTGCAAATCCTGGTTTCTTCTGATTTTCACTGCATAGACTAGATAAGTTTCTTAAGCACTGTGGGATCTAGTTGCCTTAATTGTTCAATTCTGTTATTTATAATAGGTATGTGATAGAATTGCTTGAGGATCCTTCACTTTATTTTCATTGAAAGATAAATCATTTTAGAAGTAAAAGAGAAGATGAGTGTTTTATTTTCTTCTTATTCTGAATACCATTCTGAGCAAGGCCAAATTCACACAGAGCTAAGAAAATGGCTTGGCAAATGAAAAGCAGCTTCAGGGAACAGAAATAGTGACAGCAAACTTTTCAAAAAAACTTAACATTTACATGAAATATTTTTCCATTTATCCTCACAATCTAGTTGTCATGTGTCCAGAAGAGTATCTTGAACAAGTGGATCTTAAACAAGAGCTCAGAAAAGAAGTGAGTCAACTTGACCTGAGAGTTTATTCAGAGTATGAATCATGAAAAGAAAAAAAAAATCCAAAAACCAGGAAAGATAGACAAAAGGGTCTTAAAAGGGGAATACCACATCAGAATAGAAATAGTGAGCCTAAAAGATATCAATACAGGCCATGAGAGCAAGAAATATAGACAAAGAGAAAGTAATAGTGATTTGTAAGAAAGCAGTAATGGCTTTACTAAAAATCTAATCAGCAAGACATCAAAGACATTAAAGAATAACAAAATGGCTAAGTACCAAGTAAAGCCATAATAAGGCAAAGGATGTCACTTACATAAGGACAAAGAGGAGTTTATCTAACCCTTAACTGTCATCCCTATAGCGTGACTTGTGCTTGATGGCTGAAGGCATCAGGTGGTATCTCTAATTTTACAAAATGCCCTGGGAAGTTCCATAATATCCCATGTCAGAGACAAAGGAATGCTTTGAACTGGGAAACAAATAACCAGAGCCAATGAATTTTCTCAGAAGAAAGTATCTAATTTCCTGCAAATATCCCCAGAGTCTGCAGCAGGCAGACAACACTGCCTTCTGTACCTACTTAGGATGCATCATCACAAATAACAAACTAATCCCCATTGGCAGAGCATGATCTACAGATGTATGTCTTAAGGAGGCAACAGAGTTGAGATATTTTCAGCAATTTGAGATATCATAGGCTCCAGGATTCTCCAAAGGTGATTGTTTAGCTAGGATAAAATTACTTTTCATTTGTTTGTAGCCTATGGCCAAAGTATATAAGGGAAAAAAAAGAAACTGAGTGTTACTTGAGTTGCTTCTAGAGCACCAGGAAAAATTACATTCATTCTGCCATCAGTAGAGTGACTGGGACTTTAATACATTTTTAAAAGTTCGGCTGTTATTCAGTGCCTGCCGGGGCTTTCTGTTATTAAATTTAGACTACTCTGAACATTTTGTCAGAGAAGTTGTCTCCGCAAATAAGCATGAAGCAAACAGACACAAAATGTTTGGGAGAATTCAGCATTTACTTACTATATAAACATTTATGGAACATTTGTCTGTTGGAGGATGTTATGCAACATACTGGGGAATTAAAGTAAATTTAAAAAGCCTTTCCTTCATAGAACATGCAGTCCAGTGAGGGAAAAGAAGCAATAAACAAACAATTAGACTTCATAAGTACTAAAAGGAAGTAAGTGCCAGGTCCTAATGAGATTTTGTTCATCTGACCTTTGCAAGGGGCTCAAAGTCTCCATCTAGGTTATACACCACTGAGCACACAGAGTATATGCTACTCTGCAACTCAGATGAGCTGCAGAAAAAATTAGCTCAAATATATCTCCCACTGACATGGGCTCAAGAGCACCAGCACTCAGCACTAAATACAGCACATTGTAATGGTATGAGGAATTGGTAACCCAGCTTCTTAGCTGGGTCCATTTCAGGTAATAACACAAGAAGAGGTGAGCACTGACAAGCAAGGAGGCAGTGGACTGAAGGCACCAGGCTCCTTCCATCACCCCACAGCCTCCCGTTTCCCAGTGCCAACAATGGCTACTGTGGCAATGGAAAATCAAAGGGAAATCTTGGTTCCAGAAGGGAATTTTTACATAGAGCTCAATTCCCTCCCTGACACTCCTATTATCAACTGAAAAATGCAGATGGGGATAGTAGAAGTAAATTGCACTATGAAGCTACTGTATTTTTCTTTTATTCTCGTCTTTGGCTATTGATTGTGTCCTTCTGTTTCACAGAGTATTTGAATTTTGTGGACGTGTCCGACAATTGAATGTGAAAAGTTATGAAGACAATGTGTAAGACTGGAAAAGAGTCTTTTTAGGCCTAGGTCTACAGACATTTCTGATAAGGTTAATGATAAATAATTATGATTTTCCTTTTGCTTCTCTAGTGCAATAAAAGTTACAAAACCTCCCCCCACCAATCCATCTTTACAATTAAAGCTAAATATTAATGAGTTTTACATGGGCTAGTAATCCAAGTTGCTTTCCATTGCATGTGGTCTGGGGAAAGAAAACATCCAACTGCAATGATAGCTCTGGCAAATGAAAAAGCACGGAACCACAAATTACAGCCATTTAACAAATAAAGATGCTGATTATTTTAAATGGTAATTGGAATCCCAAAACAGAATGAAGTATGCAATAAAAAGGCTCAGGAAGCAATTTTCTGGTAACAGAACTTAATTTCTAGAAAAGGAAAACTTGCATGTTGGTGAGAACCTATTGGGACTAGTAAAGGCTGGGGCCCTGGGTTCCATTTCCAACACTGCAAAGAATAAGGAAAAGGAGAAGAAAAAGAAAAGAAAGATGAAAAGAAAACACTAGAATATGTAACATTATGGTAAAGGTTGGGGAAAGGAGATGAGAATGAGAAATTAAAAGGGTTCCACTCTCAAACAAATAAAAGTCAAAAACATACTGATGACATGGCACATGACACCAAAGAGGTTTGGTGTGACAAATTAAAAACAGCTGCTTCTCTACCCTGGTTGATGAGTCAACACATTTCATCAATAAATTCATGATGTAGCATTTATAAGATTTGAGTATGATGGTGAATTGAAAAAGAAAAGTCTGCTCTAAAAATAGTACCCCCAAAATAATGAAAGCATTCTGGAATTAGTGGTGACTGTTGTACAATCTTGTAACTATATTTGAAGTCCCTAAGTCGTACACTTGAAAGTTGTGAATTTTATAGTCCATAAATGATATCTCAATAGAAACAAAAACTTCCCAGAACAAAGGTGAAGATAAATAATGGAAAAAAAATTAAGGCACAACCAAAATGCCATCCTCAATTCCTCATCCTGTATTCTCACATTACTCTTTTGTCTCTTCTGGTCCTTACCAAGTTGTCCTTAGTTATAGTTAGCATTGCAGTTCTCCAAACAGATTTTAATTGTGCTCAAGGAAAATTATCTCTAAGACATATTTCTTTTGGTCAAGTATTACCCAGGAATATTAGCCAGTTGCTATTTTTGCCTGGGCAGCTTTGTAATATCCACCCTGTAGTACAGTTGTTGAACTTTCAGGTAACAACAATTTGGCCAGTCCAACTTATGCCCCATCAGAAGCAAGAGGTGATATGATGTGTTTTTATAACCAAGGTCAACTCTGGTCAAAAAGATTGACTTAACTCACTTTGAACTGCTGCAATGGTTAATTTTATGTGTTAACTTAATACTGGTTTGACACTATTTTAATCAACTTTTTCGCCTCTGTGACCTTAAAGACCTGACCAGCACAATTGTAGAGAGGGAAAAGTTTATTTGGGGTCACACAGTTTCAGAGGTCTCAATCCATAGACTGCAAGCTCCATTCCTTGGGGCTCAAGGTGAGGCAGAACATCATGGCAGAAGAGTATGGCAGAGGGAAGCAGCTTGTAAGGATCAGAAACAGAGAGAGAGGTCTCCACTTGCCAGATACAAATATATACCCCGTAGCCATACCCCCAATGCCCCACCTCCTCCAACCACACCCCACCCGCCTCCAGTTACACCTCAGTTAATCCCATCAAGGGATTAATTCACTCACTGGGTTAAGGCTCTCACTACCTAGTCATTTTCCCCTCTAAACCCTCTCATATTGTTTCAACATGAGCTTTTGGGAGACACTTCACATACAAACCATAACAGACACAATATGTCAACTTGACTGGGCCATGGAATGCCCAGATTCTTAGTTAAATTTTATTCTAGAGGTGTCTATAAGGGTCTTTTGTGATGAGATTTATATTTGAATTAATACATTTAGGGGCATGCCCTTCCCAGTGAAGCTCTGAATAGAATGAAAAGGTTGCATAAGGAAGAATTATTCCCCCCGTCTTTGAATAGGGACACTGGTGATCTCCTGCCTTTGGTCTCAGACTGCAACTCATACCACAGGGTCTCCTGGCTGTCAGGTTTTCAGATTCAGACCAGAACTACACATTGGCTCTCCCAGGTCTCCATCTTCAGACTGGAAATTTGGGGGCCTCTCATCCTCCATACTTGTATGAGAAATTATGCAAAAAATCTTAGCAAGATGAGATTGAATTGATCTCCAGTGTGACATGCATGGATCAGTAGTTAGTTTTATGACTGTGGAGTACAAAGGATGAGTAGAGTTCAGGCCCAGCTGCACCCTGTTTCCCCCACCTCCTCTAGGAATGTTTACATCCAGAGAAAGCCCCAAACCAAGGTCACTCCGATGTGGCAGTCACTTAAGCCATTAGCCTATCCTGAGCATGTATAGCAGCTCAGCTTATTCCTTGGGTTATTCAAATTAAGGGATCATAACACTTGCATACACAATGGATCCCAAAGGATACTTTGCTAGGAACCAAAAGCACAGTAACAATGGGGAAAAACAAGTTTTTCTTGAAGACTGTGCACCTGCTTCTTTCCACACTTCTTTACCTCCAAGAAGAAAGCTTAACCCACCACCAAAGTTAAACATAAAGTCTTTACTTGTCTGTTCTGCCCTCAAAATATCCCAACATGTTCAATGTTTTTTAATCAAATTTCAATTTTTAAAATAAGGGAAGATATTTTAACATAAGATATGAGATTGGAGACTATTGAGAAAATGGACCATCAGTAGGAATACAAGTGCCAATATCATATGTGAGGTGAAAAACAAAGCAGCCTATTTTAGTCAGCTTTTTTGCTGCTGTGACTAAAAGATCTGACCAGAACAGAACTCTTGTAGAGGAGGAAAAGTTTAATTGAGGGCTCACTGTTTCAGAAGTCAGTCCATAGAAGGCTGGCTCCATTCCTCAGGGATCCAGGTGAGGCAGAACAACATGGTAGAAGAGTGTGGTAGAAGAGGGAAGCAGCTCACAAGATCAGGAAGCAGAAAGAGAGAGAGAGACCTCCACTTGCCAAGTACAATTATATACTCAAAAGCCATGCCCCCAGTAACCACTCCCTCCAGCCACACTCCACCTGTCTCCAGTCACCACTCAGTGAATCCCTGAAGGATTTAAGAGTATAACCCAATCATTTCTCCTCCAAACCTTCTTGTGTTGTCTCACACATAAACTTTTGGGGGACACCTCACATCCAAACCATAATACAACGTTGTCAGGTAAAAGTGGCTTTCTCACTTCCAAAATCCCCCTGAAGCTTGCCAGTATCTCCACTGCTCTGGATGCTAACATCTCCCTTTTCACAACAGTGAGACTGAGGTTTTCTGGTGCCTAAGTGGGCCTTCAAGAGCATGCCTCAGCAAGAAAGGAACAAGCGTGCAGTTCTTACCCAATGCAGTAACACTCTTCCAAGAATACATTTTTCTCAATTTCTGCCTTTGGACATTTTCCAGGGTCTCCAGCAAGATGCCTTTAATAATATTGTCCAGTCTTGTTTTAAAATTGCTGTGCATGGAAGGAATTGCCTCAGCTTTTCAGGATACCATTGCCGGAAGTCCATTTCTACTTAAGTTTGGAATGCATTTGGAGAGTTCAACTGTCAAATATGTTTCTTAATTCTCAACAATGACCAGTGTTATACAGTTATCTTCAGCAGAAGGAGGCAAAGAGCGGGTAAGAGGAAGACACTTAAGCAACTTTCTCAGAAAAAGACTAAAATATTCTTATACAATCATGTCCTCCATATAAAAAATAGTCAAAGTGGTCTGAGAAGTTAGAGAACGACGGAGCAGGGCTCTCAGATTTTGTCCACCTCTATGCCATCTTCACATCATCTTAAAGAAAATTTTTAAATAGTAATCTGTCCTTCCCATATTAAGCAATGCAATTCCTAAGCAGAGTTTGAGGGTTCTAAAAGACGTTTCTTTTAGTTTTGTAGGAAGCTTTTTGCATTTTGGAATGTCCAAGATACCCCACTAAAAGTAGCTCACTCCCCATCTCAGCCCCGTAGGTGATAATAGAAGATTGGTTCTCAGACCATTTCATCTGAAAACAAAAGGAAGTCAGTCATGGTGGCGCACACCTGTAATCCCAGTGGCTTGGGAGGCTGAGGCAGGAGGATTGCTGAGTCAAAGCCAGACTCGGCAATTTAATGAGGGTCTAAGCAACTTAGTGAGATCTAGTCTTGAAATAAAAAATAAAGATCTGGGGATATCACTCAGTGGTGAAGCACTGCTGGGTTCAATCCCTGATACCCAAAAAAAAAAAAAAAGGGAAGAAAAAAGGAAGACTATATGCCCTACATTTGAACTGCCTGTTTTGTAAATCAGCAAACTCTCAGTTTAGCTAATACACCTATACAAATCACTAAGACTCCTCAAATCTCAACTTCTCCATTTTTGAAATCATGCTGAGGTTTAAGTGAAATGATCTATCCCATACACTTAGAACATGGTCTCATGACACAAAACAATTGCTCAGTAAGCATTAGTTATACTTACTAAGGACAGGAAAAAATAAAGAGGTTACCAGTACCCACTTCTTTTAGAAAAGCAGAGGATCTGAAAAAACTACAAGCAAGCTCATGAATTTGGAGCTATGTGAAAGGGACCAGAGGGAGAGGGCATCTGGTTCATTTATGTAATTGCCTGCAGTCCCTCACTGCCACCTACTTCTGTTGGATCTCTTCTGCTCTGATCTCCAAGAACACTCACAATATCTTCACAGTCTCACTGGGATTCAGCATCTAGTTTGGGAAACAATGACCCAGAAAATAAAATAAAAGACAGCAGCTTCAGGATCAGAAGCATTTCCCAAAGTCTGAAGTTCTACTTTTTGCCAAAGTTGTCTTTCTCATATGAACACTGACACAACTTCAGCATGCTAATCTTTTATCAGGATATTTCATAGATCCTTTTCCATTTTGCTAATACTACACCTGGACTGAAACATTTTATGACACTGGCATGTAAATATTTTTAAAATATTTTCATAGATCTAATAAAAATTTTTAACACATAAATGTATTTTAGCTAAAACTTCATACCCATAGGAAGAACAAATAATTCAGTAAATAAATGGAATATTCCATTTTTTTAATGTGATTGATATTTTTGGAGTCCTATCTCCAACCTTTAATATGCAGATTGATTCACAGAAAGAATATTTCATAACATAGACTCTTAACATTCTCTCTTTCTCCAAATAATTTTGTCACTACTCCATGCCTGGAGATTTTGCAGGATGTGAACCAAATCAGAGACAAAAGATTTTTCTAGGACACTGAGCACTTTTATAATAAAATTGTGAACCTAAATATAATTGCTCAAAATCTCAAGAACATACAAATAAAGATCCATCATTTCATTTAAGCAATACCCAAACCATCCAAAACCAGGAAAAAAATATTAATATCAAGGACCAAAAATTTCATTTGAACAATGAAAGAGGCTGTATGCATTTTGTAATGTTGCTAGATCTTATTAAAAAGTTCCTAGAAAAACCTCAGTTTCCTGTGTGATATATATATCCCCCCAGTTCCATTAATTTAATACAATTCTCTCCATTTGTGCTATACAACTCAAAGTTTTTCAAATAAAGTAAAATAGAAAAAGCACATAAAGTTATGGACATTTCAAATTTATTGCTTAAAATGTATATTATGTATACTATGTCTGGGCCAACTGGGACCTTAAATAATTGTCCAATATTTTCAACTATTCTGAAGGAAAATGTATCTAGGTGGAGAACATCCTCTGGACAATATTAAATGTCTTAATGAGTTAATTTTCAACTCCAGGTCATAAAATTTCCCAGAAAGTACACATTCTCATTTCTTTAAAAGCTGAGTACAGTTTGACCCTTTCCTCCACACAGAAGACCACAACTTCTATTTTGTTCCCCCTTCCCCTTGCCAGCAAATGTCTTGGCTCTCACTAATCCACAGAGCATGACAGGATCTTTTATGCCTTTAGAGAAGGACATGATCTTTTATAAAAGCCTAAAATGTATATTTTTTTGAGACAAGATGTCCCTATTTCCCCAGCTTACCTCTGGCTCCTGGTTCAGGTAATCCTCCCACCTCAGCCTCCTGAGTAGCTGGGACTACCGGTGCCTGCCAACCTGCCTGACCTGACTTCTCATTACGAGTTATAGAATGGCAAGGGTGTTGTTTCAAAGCCTTGGAGGGTGGAACATCCTATAAAGAAAATCTGTAGTGTCTCTTCATCTTAAAGAAAACTTGCCAAGGAGTGTATGCCTTCAAAAAATTAGAAAATTACATTCTATAACTGCAAAAGCAAACTTGAAGTTGTCCCTCACCATGATACACGTCAGGGTTTGTTCACATTCACCAGCAGCTGCTGAATCAGGCTGTGTGATGCAGGGATGGGGTTTACTCTGCATGGTGGTCTCCATGGCCACCATTGCATACCCAGGACACATCATAGGTTCCTTCATGAGTGAAAGGGCAGAACACCTGTTAAAATCCTCAAAACTTAAAAAGTCTAAACAGTTTTTTGTTTAATTTATAATTCCAGTATGAAACCCTCAGTATCCCCAAATTGTGAAAGGAAAAAATAAAACAAATGACAGTCACGGCTACATACTCAAAGAAAAGCTCCTGCCCACATGTTCTGAGGCTGGTGTTGGAAGCAGATTTTCCTGAGGTTGCGGTAGCTGTTTTTCTTCCAACAAATGCCTACCCCATCATATTCCATGCATCACAGGCATCTACAGTGTGAATGTCTCCCTCTGATTTGATCCATCTGCTTCTCATTAAAAGCAGTCTCCATTCTTTCTGCCCTGCAAAGAGTAGAGCCGCACTTAACAAAAGATCCCAAATAAACATAAAATATCTTGGAAAAGAAGAATAAATTTAGAGCCTTACATTCCAAATATAGGGGTAATATGTTTCTGGTTTAAAAACATATTACAAGGCTATCATAAACAGAACAGTGTGACAATGGCATAAAGACGATTCAATGGGTAAAGTATCATCTCTTGAACAAGAGGTGTTGAAAATACTGGTTATTCACATATAAAAGAATGAAGCTGGATCTATATTTTGCAACATGTATAAATTAACCCCAAATTAATTAAAGACTAAACATGAGAACTAAAACTCTTTAAAATTCTGGAAAAACACCTGGGGAAAATTTCATGACGTTAGATTGGACAACGATTTCTTGGATTTGACACCAAAAGCACAAACAACAAAAGCAAAAATGGGTAAATGGAATGTGTCAAACTCAAAAGCTTCTGTGCTTCAAATAAGTGAAGAGAGTGAAAGGCAACCTGCAGAACGTGAAAACAGATTAGCAAACCACATAGTTGAAACAAAGTTATCATCTAGAATAAAATTTTTCAAAAAACTTACATCTCAACAGCACAATTTTTAAAAATGAGTCATCTTTAAACAGTCAGCTCTCTATAATAATTATAGTAATTGCCAACAAGCTTATGAAAACATGTTCAACTTAATTAATTATAAGAAAGATGCAAATCAGTATCACAATGAAATGTTACCATGCATACATTAGGATGGCTACTATGGAAAAAAAAAAAAAAACACCAGAAAATAGCAAATGTTGATGAGAATGTGGAGATACTAGAAGTCTGTACACTGTTGGTGGGAATATAAATTGATACACTGTGGAAAATGGTATGGTGATGCCTCAAAAAATTAAGATTATCATTTGATCCAGACATCCTATTCCTGGGTATATATCCAAAAGAATTGGAAAAAGAATCTTTAAGAGATATTTGTGCTCCCAGGTACATTATGCACAATAGCCAAGAAGTGGAAGCAATCCAAATGCTTGTCAGTGGATGAGTGATAAACAGAATGTGGCATATACAAACACTGGAATGCTATTCAGCCTTACATAAGAAAAAAATCCTGTCATATGCTACAACATGGATGAACCTTGAGTATATTAAGGTAATTGAAATAATTCTGTCAGAAAAAAATGTTCCCACTTATATGAAGCACCATAAGTAGTTAAATTCACAGAAACTGAAAGTAAAATGATGATTTTCAGACACTGTGGGAGATAGAAATGGGCAGTTCTTAGGGGAGTACAGGACCATTTCTGCAGGCCTACTTCAGCCTCTGTCTCCTGGACTTGGAGATTAAACCCAAGAATAGAGAGGGGCCCCTGGAGGAGAGAGGAGCTCCAGTGTGACAGAAGGCACAAAGGGAAGACTGCCTTTCAGGGAAACAAATGAACTGAGAATGATCTTCTACCCTTTTCCCAGTACAGAAAAAAACATATTGGGGCAGATGTTCCATGTTTACCATAAAATACAATTTGTCAAAGTTTATTTCTCAGTAATCACATTTTAGTATTACTTTTGTTGTTTCCCCTTTTTTAAAATTTGCATTCATCCCTCTGCCATTCATCATTAGTGTTGGTCTTATTGTTCCATTTTAAACTTCATACACATTATTTGGATCTACAATAATGCTCAAAAATTGAAAACTGCTCACTAAATGCTTTAAGTGGCCATTCAGGAATAAAGTTAGATTCTTTCTACTAGTTCTATTAGCCAGAATTTAATCACAAAGCCAAAAGATAACTCTTACAAAACTCTTCGTTGTTACTCTCTGTGCAGGCTGCAAACAATGAATCTCTCCAAAACGTGTGGGCCCTGTAGAACCTTGTGAAGAATAGTTACCAATGTCAAACACGAAGCCAAGCAGTGAAAAAGTGAATGTTGGGAGAGCAATATTAATGATGTGGTTGTCTAAAAAATGTAGGATGCATTTGCCATATACACAAAGCATTACTTCCAAGGCTATATTCAAGATACATTGCTGAGCTGTCCCAGAGCTGTACTACTCAGCGTCCACGCCCACTCTTCACTCTGTATAGGAGGGGTGGCCAGATTCTATTAACCTCTTTTTGAAAAGATGTAGCTAAATCTCAGAGTGACCTACTCAAGAATGTTTTATTTGAAGTAAACTTTGTTGTGTCCTTATCCTTTATACCAGTCATGGTACATGTGCTATAATATATCAAAATTGCTTTTTAGTCACAGGAGTTACCAAAACGAGTATGTAATTTAGTATTCGTTTTTCATAAAATATCAGAAGTTAGAACAAGTGCTAAATTTTATTCACCTATTCTGACTAGTTAAAAAGCCTTGCATGCTGCTTCTGAAATTCAGATTTCTCAAAGAAATCTGAAAATGAGAGTTAATGACTCATCATAGTCTACAGATGAGGAAGGTTACACTGAAAGACTTTAAAAAATAGCCCACTTTCCTCTTTTAATGAAAATATATTAATTTTCAATATTTTGGACCATGAATGTAATTGCTTTCCATTCTTTCTTCTCTTGAATAAGATAGTTATAAATGCTCTAAGAACTGCTATAATGAAAAGCGGCTATTGTTCACTCCTTAACTAAAATATGAATTAATAGAGATTGTTTCACTGTTATAGAAATATTCAGCTTGAAACTTAGCAGGTAGATTTTCAGTATTTGAAACAAAATTGTTAAAAATATAGTTTAGATTTCTCCCCCAAAGTTTTGACTTTCAGTATCTTTCAGGTCTACAGACTGCAACACCCACAAAGCTAGAAGGGAATAAAATCTCATTTTATCACTGTAACTGTCGTGCCAGTTTTGGGTCTTGGTCTTCTCTTGTGGAATTATTACCTTTCTTTGACTCAAACCCTTACCTGACACCTGAAAAACATTCTGTTTCATAAAATCCTTTGTATCACAGCGGCCCACAATTAGTTTTCCAATAGGAACTTGAAACTAATACTGATTTTACTATATGTTCCCATGAGCATATCCTTGAGGATCTTAGAAATTGCAAGTCTCTGAGTCCTACTTTCTTAGGCATGAAGTTATCCATGAGCTTGATCCTGTTTTGAATATCCTCTGTGTGTAGAGGGACTTCAAGGAGTTATTTAAATAACATTGCTCTCCTCTGGTGTGATCTGCATGGTTTTCATTGTACTGATTCTATAGTTCAACTACTTCTGCAAAAGGATCCTCAGATCCTTCAAGAGTTCTCCAGCCCTCTCAGGCATTCTGGATGTTACTAGACAAGAATTAGGTCTCTGCTGAATCACACAATGTCAGACCTTGCTACTGAATATGCCACACTAAATTGTCCCCAGCTTCTGCCTACACATTACCTTCATATTTCTCTTTAGGATTGAAAGTCCCCACACCTCAAACTCATGGAATTGCTTTCAAGGGTCATAAAATCCTCCAACTGCCTCCTTGTTCTCTGGAGAGAACCCCCTACAGAAAGAGAGTCACTGAAAAATAAAATAACTGCAACGAAAACTCAGTGGACAAGTTCAACAACAGGAAGGAGGAGCCAAAGAAAAGAATCAGTGAACTGCATGACAGAACAATACATTACTCACTCTGAACAACAGAGGGAAAACAGAAAAACTTCAAGGACTCGTGGGACTATAGCAAGATCTACATTCCTATCATCAGACTCTTAAAAGAGGAAGAGAAAGAAAGAGGGCAGTAAAGTGCTCCAATGAATAATAATTGGAAAATTCACAAATTTGTTAAAATATACAAACCTACAGAGTCTAGATGATGAGTGAACTTCACTCAGGATAAGCCTAAAGAAATCCTCACCAAGACATGTGAGTCAACTTTTGAGAAATTCCATATTCTTTTTTTATTTTTTATTTTTATGCATGACAGTACAGTATATTTTGACATATTATACATATATAGAGTATAACTTATTCTAATTAGGATCCCCTTCTTGTGATGTGAAATTTAGCTGGTCATGTATTCATATATGAACCTAGCAAAGTTATGTCCAATTCATTCCACAGTCTTTTATTTTCCTATCCCCTCTCCCTTCCTTTCATTCCCCTTTGTCTAATGCACTGAACTTCTATTCTTCCCTCCCCCCACCAGAAAAATATCTTTAAAGCATTGAGAAAAAATATCCCCGTGTTAGTCAGACTTCCCATCACTGTGACTAGTAAGTTAACTTAAAAGGAGCAGAGATTCATTTTGGCTCATAGTTTCAGATATTTTAATCCATTGTCAGTTGGCTACATTGCTTTTGGGTCTGTGGCAAAGCAGAACATGGTGGCAGGGAGTGCACAGTAGAGTAAAGATGCTCCTCTCTTGCAGCCAGGGAGGAAGGGGCCAGAGTCCCAATATCCCCTTCAAGGGCAGGACCCCCATCCCCCATGGCATAACTTCTTCTCACTAAGCCCCAAATTTTAAAGGCCCCAATAACACCACAAGCTGGAGACCAAGTTATTATCACATGGGTCTTTGGAGGACATTTAAGATTCAAACCATAATAGCATCACATCTAAATAGTCAAACAATTCAAGTGGTAGTAGAGTTCTCACCAGAAACCATGGATGCCAGGAGTAAGAAGCATAGCACATTTCAAATAGTGAAAGAAAAGACCTGTCAACTCAGAATATTAAATCCATCAAAAACATATTTCAAAAATCAAGGAGAAATCAAGACATTCAAACTAAGTGTCACAGGTACCTGGGAGTAGGACATGGATATCTTTGGAAGTCCATTGTTTTGCCTACCACAAAACAAAACCTACTAAACACCAAGGGATGTAGCTAACAACAGATGTACAATATTTTTATAGCATAAAATATTTTCAAAGATCATAAAATGAAATACCTCATTCACAATAGCTTCAAAAAAAATAAAATACTTGGGAATAAATCTAACAAAAGAGGTGAAAGACCTCTACGACAAGAACTACAGAACACTAAAGAAAGAAATTAAACAAAACCTTAGAAGATGGAAAGATCTCCCATGTTCTTGAATAGGCAGAACTAATATTGTCAAAATGGCCATATTACCAAAAGTGCTATACAGATTCGATGCAATTCCAATCAAAATTCCAATGAAGTACCTTACAGAAATAGAGCAAGCAATCAAGAAATTCATCTGGAAGAATAAGAAACCCAGAATAGCTTAAACAATCCTTAGCAGGAAGAGTGAAGCAGGGGGTATCGCAATACCAGAACTTCAACTATACTAAAAAGCAATAGTAACAAAAACGGCATGGTATTGGTACCAAAATAGACAGGTAGACCAATGGTACAGAATAGAGGACATGGACACAAACCCAAATAAATACAATTTTCTCATACTAAACAAAGGTGCCAAAAATATGCAATGGAAAAAAGATAGCCTCTTCAACAAATTGTGCTGGGAAAACTGGAAATCCATATGCAACAGAATGAAACTAAACCCCTATCTCTCACCCTGCACAAAACTCAACTCACAATGGATCAAGGACTTTGAAATCAGACCAGAGACCCTGCATCTTATAGAAGAAAAAGTAGGTCCAAATCTTCAACATGTTGGCTTAGGATCAGACTTCTAAACAGGACTCCCATAGCACGAGAAATAAAAGCAAGAATCAATAACTGGAATAGAGTCAAACTAAAATAGCTTTCTCTCAGCAAAAGAAACTATCAGCAATGCGAAGAAAGAACCTACAGAGTGGGAGAAAATCTTTGCCACTCATACTTCAGATAGAGCACTCATTTCCAGAATGTACAAAGAACTCAAAAAACTCTACACCAAGAATACAAATAACCCAATCAACAAATGGAATAAGGATATGAACAGACACTTCACAGAAGAAGATTGACAAGCAATCAATAGATATATGAAAAAATGTTCAACTTCTCTAGTAATAAGAGAAATGCAAATCAAAACCACCCTAAGATTCCATCTCACCCCAATTAGAATGGCAATTATCAAGAATACAAGCAACAACAGATGTTGGAGAGGATGTGGGGAAAAAGGTACACTCATACATTGCTGATGGGGTTGCAAATTAGTGCAGCCACTCTGGAAAGCAGTGTGGAGATTCCTTAGAAAACTTGGAATGGACCCACCATTTGACCCAGCTATCCCACTCTTTGGCCTATACCCAAAGGACTTAAAATCAGCATACTACAGAGATACAGCCACATCAATGTTCATAGCCGCTCCATTCACAATAGCCAGATTGTGGAACCAACCTAGATGTCCTTCAATGGATGAATGGATAAAGAAACTGTGGTATATATATATATATATACACACACAATGGAATATTGTTTACAATGTTGTGAAGATGTTGCATTTCTTCAAATAATCTATTTTAAATTATTTTTAATGAAATTTGACAAAAACCTCAAAATTCATTTTGAATACAAAAGGTAAAGAACACCCAAAGTAATTTTGAAGTAAAATAAGGTCATGGAATTTTTCATAGCATACAAAAGACTCCTTTTAAAATGTACTAATTTTGATACTGTGATATGGATACAGACATAGACAATCAAGATGCTAATTCACATTGAGGGTGGAGGGGCTATTAGGTAGAGGGGAGTGAAGGAAAGGGTAAGGGGGTAGGAAGGATAGTGGAGTGAAACAGACATTATTACCTCATATACATATATGACTGCATGACTCATGTGATCCTACAATATGTACAATCAGAAAAATGAGAAATTATACTCCACGTATGTATGATTTATCAAAATGTAGAAATGCATTCTACTGTAATGTACAACTAATTAGAACAAATTTTAAAATTTTGGAAAAAAGAGGATTCAGGAAAAGAACTGTACAAAACTTGAAATAAAACAAGGGTGACATGTCCCATTAAATCAGTGGAAAAAGGATAGACTACTCAATAATATATACATATTAAATTTTTAATAAAACGCTACCACTTATGCACAAAAATTTAATAAAATTCAGAAGCTTAAAGAATCAAATGTTTAAAAAATAATATCTCTAGATAAGTCTGATTCTATTTATATAAAGTCCAAGAACAGGCAAAATTTATCAGTGGTAATAGAAATTAGAAAGTAGTTAGGGATTCAGAGTAACTGATGTGAAAAGAGCATAAAATAACTTTCTGAAGTTACATAAATGTGTTTTATCTTCATTTGGGTGGTGATTTCACAGGTATATAAAATTCTGAAAAAAAATCATTGAACCATATACTTAAGATTAGTGCTTTTTATTATAGATGAATTATCATAATTAAAAATTCCAAAATCATTAAGACAAAAATATAAAAAATAGAAGTACACACATTTAGAATTTTCATACTAATATATATGTGTGTGTGTGTGTGTGTCTGTGTCTGTGTCTGTGTGTGTGTACACAATTTCTGTAAGGACACATAGAGTTCTTTATTACCCAAGGGACTGTTGATTAAAAAAATAAAAAGATGTATTGCAGAAGGAGACTTATTTCTCACTACATCCCTTTGTCTTGTTTAATGTTTGCTGTGTGTAAGGCAATAGATGCTGTCAATCTGGAGCTGTATTTCAAAGCAATATATGGCAGCTCTGCTACTGAAAAAGAAAAAGTTGAGTTTTTTAAAGAAGCTTCTTTTAGATTTACAATAACTGGGTAGCAGTAAGTGATTTAGAGACACTCATCAGTGAAACCGAGGAGTTTGTGAAGCCACGTTAAACAAATCTTATATGCAATCTGCCAAAAAGCTGGTAAAAGATGAAAGGGAAAATACAAACTCAGCACTCAGTGAGGTTATTGACTACACTTTAGATTTACACTCTCATGAAAGATGGAAGAGAAAAGCTGTCACTCATGTCAAGAAAGAAAAATCAATTAATATCATTTCTTTTTAGGGACATTTTACTAAGCTACTCCAAAGTAAAAAGGAAATTATTTCCTGAAGTTTTTGGTTTTAGGGCTTTGAAAATACCCTCAGAAGATATGACAGTAGGTCATAGGTCATACTATGTATGAACTATAAGAAAACTCCAAATTTCAGATCGCCATTATTGTCAAGCATTAGACAGACAAAGGAAATATATAAGAGGGAAAATGTTAGATTGCATCAAGTTCAAAGGTCTTTTAGACTTCAACAGGAAAATATTTATATTCCTTATGAGTCAGAAGAATTCAAATTCCAATTCAGTGATACAGCCAACCGAGCCAGAACTGTGTGGGGCCTTAATTAGATACAGGGATTGTATGCCAGGCAATTTGAATTCAGTGCACATAAGCAGCAAGACCACCTCTTGTGGGAGTCAATCATTTTTCCACTGTGACAGTCAAAGTTGTCAACAAGAACTCAATCAAGCATGAACCAAAATCGCAGATGGTCACACAAACTCAGGTAAAAAGATATCTCCAATTGTTGGAAATGAAATCATTGTTTCACTACTGAATAAACTTGTCACCAAATTGAGAATATAAAGTCTAACAATTAGGAATAGAAATATTAAGATAATCATATTAGGATTCTCCATGGATCTCATGTTTCTGCACAGCTTGCTAACAGAGTCCTATGCTAGACTATCTTTTCAAAGACGTTTATAAAACAGCCTAGTTGTAAAATGAACAGGGATAGTGTCCTCCTCTAAAGTAAAGGACAGGAAGATTCTCAGGCCAGTGTATTTAAAAAAAAAAAAAAAAGAAAAAAGAAAACAACAACCCTGGACATCCCTGTGCACAGTGTTCCCCTCTGTAACATGACACACAGTGTATACGTGATACCTGGTCCTCTTTGCATCATGCTGGAAATTGGGGCTCATGGAATGAGTGATAAAATCAGTAGATTTGAGGTCTGAGTGAAAAGATATCCAACTGCCTACTAAATGAATAAACTGTTAATGATGGTATTTATAGACCTTCATTCCAAATAGCTCACATAACTTGTCAACCTTGAATTGCCATATGTAACAGCAACAGAGTAAATTATATTCCTAAAAAAAATTAATAAGCACACACACTATCAAATAAGTATCTTGAGACCTACTTCCTCTGATCATCTTAACATACATGACTACTAGAAATCCCTAAGCTCTGAAACACGTAATCATCAATCTATGAAATCTCAGTAGTGATATGGATGACAGATTAGGGAGGAAATCAGCAGAAAAACACTTTCTGTTAGTATGTGTTAGCTTAATCTTAGGAAAAAAATATTAAATTGAAGAAGTTTTTCCTAAATAGCGAGGTGGGTAGTCTTTGTTGAGACTGCACAGCAATTAAGACCTTGTAATCTCTCAGGAATTTCCATAAGCAAATGGTAAAATTGGGAAAATGACTGGATGCTAAAATGAAGCTCAGTACTACAGGTACTTGATTCTGATTTGGATGAATGAACAGAGTGGGTGTAAGAAGGGAGCAGGGAATGTCTAAACCCTAACCTGCTGTGATTGCCTATAGCAAATGTGGGACCCATTGTAACTTACTTGCCCCTTATCTATCTTTGTCATATTTCTATGGATTTTCTTAAACTACCTGCACACCAATAATAGTTGATCTTCTGCTTTTCTATCAATACAGGGAAAGCAAACTGTTCACTTCCATAATCAATCAATACTTCTGGCCATGAAGCTTTCCCAGAATAGCCAATTTTCTGACATGAGTTAAGTGTCTTACAATTCAATCAACTCTGATACCATGTACCTGCAGTTAGCATCGGACAGCACAGGTTA
This sequence comes from Sciurus vulgaris, assembly GCF_902686455.1. Classification (NCBI taxonomy): domain Eukaryota; kingdom Metazoa; phylum Chordata; class Mammalia; order Rodentia; family Sciuridae; genus Sciurus; species Sciurus vulgaris. Next base: position 60,905,146 of record NC_136466.1, read on the forward strand.
AAGTGCTCCGTCCCAGAATATCGCCCTACTCCCAACTTCAGACCCCAGTTGCAAACTCAGGTTGCTACCTGGGCTACTAACCAATCAGTAATAAATAAGAGTCCCACAACCACTTTTTAGGTTTGATAATTTTCCAGAATGGATCATAGAACTCAGGAGAGTTACTTGATTATTGGCTTATTAGGATACCACTCAGGAACATGCAGATGAATGAGATGCACAGGGCAAGGTCTGGGGAAAAGGGGACAGAGCTTCATGCCCTCTCCAGATGCACCACCTTCCTAGCATCTCAGTGTCCTCACCCACCGAACCCATCAGCTCTCTGACCCCATAATCTATGGATTTTTATGAAGATGACATTATAGAGACATGACTGATTAAATTATTGGCCACTGAAGATTAACTCAACTCCCAGCCCCTCTCCCTTTCTCAAAAGATAGGAAGAGGGACTGAGAGTTCTAACCCTCTAATTCCTTGGTTGTTCCCCTAACAACCACCCCTACCCCAATGCTTTCCAGAAGCCCCAGTCATCAACCATCTTATCAGTATAAGAAATGATGCATTGCTTCAAAGTTTCCAAGGGTTTTATGAGCTCGGTTCCAGGAAACATGGGCATAGACCAAATATATATTTCTTGTCATGTGATTCTGCCTCCTTAAACATTCCTTTGGCTCAAGATCTCCAGTATATTTTCCTATCATCTAAGAACTTTTATATTATAAATTAATAAGTACTGACATATGTGTGCCCAAACTCCACTTTTTTGCTTGTGTGAAGGCTTTCAAACAAGAAAGTCTGTCACTGGAGTGTAGTCATTGATCGGGAGCTAATGCTGTATTTATTACCAACAGACTAAAGGTCATGAAAACCTCATCCTTTCACAGTGCTACATAACTCATACCATCAGCCTCCTAAGTTGCTTTATTAACTAAACTTTTAAAAGCATTCACTTTTAAGAGTTAAGAAAAATACCAGAAATTCTGCCCTCAAAGTGAAATAATTTCTACAGTCAAAATGCAAAGATCAAACTTCACTAAACTATCATGACATAAAATGATAAGGGCAAATCACTTACCTCATGATATTTATGACCACAGCCTTCAAGTAGCCCCTGTGACATATGTTCTTCTGCTTTTTTCTGTACCCTGAGGCTCTTGACTTCCTACTGTCATACATTCCTTGTACAATTAGAAAAACTGAACTTTCCATCTCTCAATCAGTTCAAAAAAATGTACTTTCTTTGTCTCCCCCTTTTATAATTCCTATGCTTAGGGGAAGTTTGAATCTCCAATTCCAAGTCTTTCCAGGTTCACTACCACCATCTGCTTCCACACAGCATGGAGAGGTCAATAAATCTTTGACCAGGGTCATCTCATAGCAGTCATTGCGGCTTCAGCTGTTATTTTATTAAATCCATCTCCAATGGCTTTGGCTTTTGTCCACAATAAGGTAACTTCTCTTCTGTGGTCTTTCCAAGAGGGTTGGTTCTAAAGAAGAAATGGCAATAGATTGACCTTATAAACTCACTTTTTTTACATGACTAGGCCAAAGGTCCTCCAGGAAGCATTCCCCCTCACTAAGATCCAATAGTAGCATCAAGTACTCATGTTGCTCAACCTAGCAACATCCAGTGTTGCCCTCCTTCCTGACAACAGAACATCAGGAAATTGAAAGTGCCCCTGTAAACCTCTGGAAGGCAAGCAGAGTAGAACTTAGATCACCAGAAGTTCAGGAAATTGTTCAGTTAATAGTATTTCCACCTAGCAGAGGTGCGTTGACTCCCAAATTTTTATTTTGTCAAAATCACACAACTAGTTAATAGCAAAGAAGTACTATACCCCTGGTGTCCTGATTATTTGGGTAAAGGAAGTCTGATTTATTTATATTTTAGTTAACTTGGAATTACACAGGAAATCATTTAGTCTCGTAAGTCAAGTGAGTGGCAATCTTTTCCAAATGTGTCCAATTATGTTCCAATTGCTTTTCTCAGAAGTCTATCCTTTTACTTTTTTAATGATGTTTATATTTTGAAAGGTCCTGGTTCCAAAAACTACAGAAAAGAAAATTACGTACCAGTTCTCTTTTCTTTACCATTTAGTGAGTCTGTCTCTTTCTGATTAAGGACTTTGTATGAATAGGATGGAACCTTTCCTTCAAGCATGGCCTCTCAGCCCAAATACAGATGGGCAAATACTTACCTCTGCAGGATGATAATGAAGCAAAAGAAGAGTTAACAAATTCAGTGTAATAAAAACAGGATAATTCCCAATTCTGCTTATATAGAGAAGTAAGAAAGATGTAGGATGTTCTTACATATATCCTAAGTCTCAAAAAATGCACAGAGATTTCCTGTATAGTCATGGAGAAGTGGAACTTTGCAAACACAGGGACAGCAAGTCCACAAGCAAGATGACATGAAAAAGCAAAACATATTTACCCAAATGAAAGTAGTTGAACATTTTAAGATTATAGGATATAAGGAGAAATATTTCAGGATATATTTAGTAGCTAACAAAAATGCTGTTTACAAGAAATCCATGTTAGCAAATAGAGGCTGTGTTGTATAAAACCACACAGACCTAGGATACACAAGGCTCTGGATGAAAACTAGCTAACAAACTAACAACTACATGGACTATTCTAAGAAATAGCAACAAATAAAAGTTCCTTATGTTTATGTCTTGCATTCTCTCTCTCTCTTTCTCTCTCTTTCTCTCTCTTTCTCTCTCTCTCTCTCTCTCTTTCTCTCCCCTCCCCCATCAGTATATTTCATGTCCTACCACATTCTTAATGTTGCCCACAAATACAACTAAAAGTTAGCAGGAATTGAACAGGAGAGTGAGAAAAAAATCAAATGCCTCTCCTACTAATGCACTAAAATACAAATTACTTTTGAAGGACTGGCATTATTTCTGCCCTAGAAGTTTTGCATCAAGAAATTATTCAAAAGAAAAGGCAAAGAGGGCAAAGGTTAAAGGAAGATTTTTTTTTAATTAAAAGGAAAGAGGAGGTACAGAAATGCTTCACTGCAATTTTCAACTTCTGTGACTTTACATTTCTGACAAAAAGATCAGGAAGTAACACAGGAATGGCCGGGATATATTTTCTTGTGCTTACATTCTTCACTGAATAATGAGGAATTGAGGCATGATGAGAGAACAGGCCAGTATGTGGTAGAAGCCTTGCTCTAATAAAGAAAAACACTTCATGCCTCTTTGGGGTTACATCCCAATGGCTGTGACAAAGTTGGTAAACCATAACACGACTCCTGGGGTTTTAAAATGTAGAGGAAAAACAATACTTGATATTGTTGAAACTCAGCAATTACTTCATAGAAATATGTCCAGTCTTCTTATCATTTTGTCCTGCCCCTAAACAGAGAGAGATTTACCACTGTCTTATGTGCCACAGACACCAGGCCCAAGAGACTTGATTTGTCCCTGTGGTTTGATTACTGGTGTCTTCACTTGTGCATCTTTGGCTGCTCACTCACAGGGCAATGCTAGCATCTAGGAAAAAAGAAAGAAAGAAAAGAAAAGAAAAAATGAATAAGCAGAAGCCCTGATATATTTGAAAGCATATGTCACAGCCAAATAATAAACATGATGACTTCTTCTGAATGAAACTGCATTCCACTCTGGGACATCAACAGGGGTGAGGTACATTCAACATCCATAGGAGCTACTCCATAAATACTGTGGAGTGATGGGGACTGAGACACTCACCCAGCTCACTAAATTTTAGCCAAACTTAGTCAGGCTTAATGTGTCAGGTCTGGAGTAATCCAGATGGCATTTTGACTTTTCTGGACCAGAACCCATTCTCCTGGTTGCTGGCAAGCTCAGGAGAGGGAAGAGAACAATGCAAGCTCTCTGTGGTAGGCTGGTTAATGGCCCCCTGAAGATGTCCACATCCTAAGCTCCCAACCCTATGAATATGTTATCTTAGATGGCAAAAGAGATGTTGCCAGTGTGGTTAAATTAAAGATCTTGAGATGGGCAGATAATTCTGGATTATCTAAGAGGGGTCTGATAATCACGAGGGTCCTTATCCGGGGAGGCAAAGGTCAGAGGGAAAGAGGAGTTCTGACGAGGGAAGCAGAGGTTAGAGGGATGCACTTTTTGTTGGAGGAAGGGACCAGAAGCCAAGGAGCAGGTAGCATCTAGGTACTGGACAGGGCAGAGAAACAGGGTTTTCCCTAGTGTATCCAGAAAGCAAGACAACTCTGCCAACACTTCTATTTTAGCCTGTACAACTGCATGGACTTATAATTTCCAGAACTGTAATAAATGTGTGTTTGTGAGGCAGTCAAGTGTGTGGTAATTTGTTATAGCAGTAATAGGAAGCCAATATATCCTTTTTTCTCTTATCCAGCTACTGACAATCCTGGGGCTGGTAGAAAACAGAACCGAAATATAACCAATAGAGAGTAAATGGAGAGGCTCTAACTGGAAATGGCTTGCAATTTTCTAGGAAGCATCAGCAACGAAGGTGGCAGGAACATAGTGAGGAAAAGGCAGGAGGTTGAAGATGAAGTAGAAGGGCACCAGCAGAGCCTGTGAGCTCTCCAAGACCTTGGTAGCTAGTTTAGATTATATTCTTAGTTTATTGGGGACAACAATCATAGCATGTTCTGAGCAGTGGTCTACATTTTTAAGACTTCAATTTGGCTCCAGGGTGAAGAATAAATTACATAGGCTAGAGTGAAAGTACAAAGCCACAGGAGGGCTCTGCCTTAGTCAAAGCAGGAGATGGTGATAGCTTGGACTCGAGCAGCGACCGAGAGAGAAAAATGAGAATAAATTCTGGAGAGGAAACCTGGAGGACTTGATGGGACATAGGTCATAAGTTATGAGAAAAACCAGGAAAGCTTCCTACTTTTTGGTATGAGCAGGCAAGAGATTGGTTAAGTCATTTTCTCAAGTTGGAAAAATTTGGAAAGGACAGTTTAGGGGTAGTAGGAAATAAGAAAGTTTTATTGCAGACATGTTAAAAACCTAGGAGCTCATGAGGAATTTTAGTGGAGCTACAGAACAGGGAGTTAAATGTACAAGTGTGAATATACAAAACTGGAGGCAGAACAAGAAAAATCTTATCTCTTTTCCTGATCTTTTTCAAAAGTTATTTCAATAAAGCACTGTTACTAGTTAGAAACTGCATCCATTACTGCTTTGAATACCTCTTATCTATCTCTCTAAATGTCTATGAAATTTTAAACTTATGAATGGCAAGAAAAATGTTTCATACATATTTGGAATTTTTGCAATGATTTTCATAAAGTAAGAAGCCATTTGTTTGAATCCACCTACATACAAATTAAATCTCATTTTAGAAGGGATAGAAAGAAAAACAACTTAATATTTCTAACTAAATCTAAATAGGTACAGCCAGTCATTTTTATTTTAATATATCTTCCCACCTTCTTTGTAGAATTTCTTGAAGAAAAGAGAATTTAGAGCAGTGTTGTTCTCACTCGGTGGCTGAAGGTATATTGACACCAAATTCATCCATCCAGAAATTAAAATGTTCCTTTCTTTCTCAGTGAGACTTCTGATAATAAGAAACTATGTATAAGATTCTGAACTCTCCTTCCAAGTGTCTATGTGATCCAGCAAGAAAATTGATTTGTCTGTGTGTAGCATCTGCTGATCTTGCAATGTTATTGAAGGTGGTGGATTATCAGCTGGTATTTCTTTTAGAAACAATAGAGGTCAGCAATCTTTCAGTACTGAAGTCTTAGCCAAGACCTTACTTGTCCTTTTCAATATAAGAAGATGAGAAGGTGCAACATAATCTTCCTCATTAAGATGCTCATTTCTTAAATTTAGGACTATGGAGAAATACAGAAGGGCATTTCTTTATTGTCAGCATCTCAACTGCAGTTACAAAGAAAAAAAATGGATTTTGAAGTAAAAGAACTGATATTCCCAATGACATTAGCATTATGCTAGAAAAGTTTCCATACCTGCTTATGAAATACCCAGAAACAAAATTTCTTGCTATGTTCTATTCTATTGAGTAATAATTTTTTTTCTAAATGAAAAAAGGAAAACAGCTGTGAGAGTGAGTTTTTTTTTTTTTTTTCTTTCACTATGTAAAATTTATAAAGTAAGGAAGAAAGCAGTCATTCTACCAGTTTTGCCTACTGGGTTCTAATGCAAAAGTTATAGTTTTAAGTCTGTTTCTTAATCTATGAATTCAATTATTAAAGGAAACAAAATATTTTCTAAATGAAGCCAAACAACTATATTAGTTAATTTCCTACCATAATATGGTTTCACCTGAAAGAGAAAGGAAAACACTCCAGCCCATTTGATTGGCTTGGATATTGTTGTATATTGTTTTATATTGTTGTTTTTAAAAAAAGGACTATCCTTCTATAATTGAAAAGCTAAATGCCACAGAAAATTGTATTTTAATTATATTAACAAATGATTAGCATTGCGTACCTATCAAGTGTATGCTTAATAAATCTGAATGCAAAAAAAAATTTTAGAAATAACAACAAGTTCTTACTGACACTCATACATTGTAAGGGACATTAAAACTGACACTTTGGAAAGCATCACCAGCTATGGTTCTAGAAGGATGAAAAAGGTCATAAAGAAAAAGGTCATAAAATGAAGAAATGGAAGTTCCCCTCACTAAGGCTTTAAAATGAATATTTTACTTACCTTGTCTTAATTTTATGAAAGATAATAGCAAAATGCTGGTCCAAGATGAAACAGGAGACCTAGCTGAGGCTATGGGTTAGGCATCACATCTTGGAAAAGAAATGTTTAACCATTGGTTCTCAAAGTGAGGTCTCCACATTGAAATTTGAAGATCACTACATCAAAACCTGAAGAACATATAGGATTGACAGGAAAAGATGATGTGGAAAGCAGAGGTGGAAGGTATAAAAAGGACACAAAAATTTCTACAGTATTACAGAGGGTTCACAAAATATTTTTTTGAGTACAGAAATCAAGAACATTGTGTCTATTCTCATTCCTTCGGTTCTTCAATTTTTCATGTCTACACTATCAAAACTAACTTTTCATTCATTCTTGGACCAGGGAGTAATTGAGCACATGGTTCTCATGTTAAAATTGCCTATAGGTCTTAGACCACCATTTTATGGACTCAACTCTCAGAACTGTTGACCCAACAGGTTTGAGAGGGGTCTGAGAATTTGTATGTTTAACAATTCCTAGGTGGTACTAAGGCTGCAGGTTGAGGAACTACACATTGAGAATCACTGGTTAGCATGCGTTTTCAATATTTGACTGATAATACAATCATGACATTATCCCCTGTACTGAAATCCACTGGAAATTCTGATTAAGCATACTGGGGTGCAATCCCAGGATCTGCATTTTATTTTATTTTTGTATTTTTTGTCAGTTGCCAGTACCTTTTTTCTTTAAATGGTAGAGATTTTTTTATTTGTTCTTTTTAGTTATACATGCCAACAGAATATATTTTGACAAATCATACATACATGGAGAGGATCTGCATTTTAAATAATGCTAAGCCTGTGTCTGTCTGTGGTCTACGTGTGTGCCTGAAAGAGGAAGATGTGGGTTTGTACACCAGGTTAAACTCAGCACTCGGCTGGTGGTTCCTTGACTGGTGGTTCCTCTGTGCCATGTAGGCAGTGAATTATGGCCTCCAAATAATTGTGAGGGCTTACTGTTAACTATCCTCATGGGAGAAATTTTTCTTCTATCTCAGAGCCAAAGCCAAGACAGGCAAGATTCTTTACTATCTCCCTTTGTGGAAATTTTTTCTGGTTCCCTTTTTTGAGAAGAGGTCACTTCACAGGAATCCTGATTTCTCCTGAAGTCTCCTATGAATCCACTGATGTCTCTGCATTCTTATCCCTGATCTATTAAAACTAAAGCTCTAGGCCATCAGGAATCTGCAGATTTGCCCAGGGCAGCTGCTGGCTTCAGTGCTGCTGACTGTGAGGATTTAGACTTATCTTTTTGAACTCAGAATTTCCTTTACATCTTTGCCAACCTGTGTACGTGTAAGCATGAATTGTCTGTATAAAGCTCTTCCAATGTTTATAAACTATCTTGTCTGCAATATTGCTGGAAATGGAAGATCCCCTCACTAAATTTTTATCTTGAAGCCTGAGGCTGACCCCCTTGGTCTTTGAGCCATGGAAAGAACAACTTTTCTTCTCTATCTGGCTATGCTTGTACTCTGAGCCCCAGAAAAAAGTAGCAGAATATTCATTTCTGGTACCCTCTTACTTCCATTTTCCCCCTCCCCTGACATTGTTTTTTTTTTTTTTTTTTTCTTTCTCTTCTCTCCTTTCTCTTCTCTCCTCTCTCACACATGGGTCCCAGGGCTGCTGCTCCCTCACAGCAGTACCCCACCCCAGTTCCTGAAGTAACTGTCACTTCTCCTCAAGTCTTCTTGAAACTTCCAGATATTGCCAAACTTCGTTAATCATCAAATTTATAAAACAGCCTAGTGCACCAAGAACATTATACCTATAAAAAGAATATTTCATATATACGTATATATATTATATATAATATATATATCCATTTCTTCAGTTAATAGCATTCCAAGCAATTTTTAAAGCAAAAGTAACATTAAGAGTGAGCTATTCTGAGGTCAGTGATTTATCCTAAATACATTAATATAAGTAGGAGTATACTTCCATTAAAGGACTTATAGGTATGAAGGTTAAATCTTTAAAAGTGAATATTGAACTGAGCATGGTGGCACACACCTATATTCCAGCAACCCCGAAGGCTGAAGCAGAAGGATTGCAAGCTTGAGGCCAGCCTCAGTAACAGAGTGAGACCCTAAGAGACTTAAGAAGACCCATCACAAAATAAAAAATAAAAAGGACTGGGGATGTAGGTCAGTGGTAAGCACACTGGGCTCAATCCCTAGTAACAAAACAAAAAAAATGAAAAGTGAATATTAAAATTTGAGAAAATGTCAAGAAGCATTAAAGAATAAAAATGAAAAGTTACAGAATAAGTTGTGATAAATGGTACATTTGTTTAAATGTCTTTGTTAATGAACCAAAAATGTAAGCAACAAATTAATTACCATGTGCCAATGATATAAAACTAAGGTGTACACCTTTAAAATTAAAGTGACAGACAGAAAAAAGTACAAAGTTTCTGAATGGAAATTAAGGTCAGAAAAAGAAAATAGATTTCGGAACCAGTATAAATAAGCTACCATATTACATTAAGCATAAAGGTTCTGTATAAAGGAAATCCAGAAAAGCTTAGAACCAAAAGGCAGATGCTGGGGAAAAGAAAAAAGAAAGAGGTCATAAATCAACCATTTGACACATAATGGGGGTGGGAGGGGGCAAGAATGGAGGAAGGAGGGACTGTATAGAGGGAAAAGAGAAGTGGGAGGGGTGGGGGAGGAGGAAAAAATAACAGAATGAATCAAACACCATTACCGTATGTAAATGTATGATTGTACAAATGGTATGCCTTTACTCCATGTACAAACAGAGAAACAACATGTATCCCATTTGTTTACAATGAAAATAAATTTAAAATAATTAAATAAACCATTTGCAAAGTGAATGAAATAGTGGTGGGGGACAGGGTTCTAACATTGACAAAAAAACATCAAATCACAAAATACTATTATTTTAGGCTTTAGAATATTTGTTATGCAGTATTTTAAAAATGAAGAGGAAGCATTTTAGAAAAAAAAAGATAAAAAACTGACTTGACCCTTCAGTAAAGGTTTATGTATAGATGTACAACTTTCTAGGTGGTTTTGGTTCTATCCTCACCTTAGAGATCACCCCAGAAAAGAAAGTAGACACCTGTAAGACAGGAGAACTTCTCACAGAAAAGGGACTCCAACCTTGCTGCTGTACCCAGGAGCACATCTCTATGGGGGGCTTTTCTTGCCTATTGGGGACACATCCATGTGTGGAAGAACAGGATCAAAGCTCCATCCACCACCACACCCCCACACCTGGTTAGGGCTGGTGCTGGCCTCCCCCCACTTCACTCACAGAACTTTCTCCTTTGTCTATTCAAAACTCCCTATCTCTGGAAGATAATAACAGGAACCTTATACCTGTCACCCCACATTCCCAATGCCTCGCATTTTTCAGCTGGGGATTCTCGTTTGAACCACAAAACACAAGAAAATAATTTGAGCAACTATTTTCACAGTTCTCCCAAGAATGATGTTAACTGGTCACTTTCCACAAGCATGGGAAAGACTTGAATTGACAGTACATACAACAAATGCTGTAGGGCACTGGGCTTTATCATGGATCTCAGGTATTTTTTCTAATTCTTTAGTCTTCTAAATAATTCCCAATTTCCAGAACTAACACCAAGAAATAAGCATAGTGTTATCTCCTGAGTCCACACCCCTTTTCCCAGGTATTCATACCAGCTTTACCCAACCACACCTGGCCTTGTCAGTTCTGAGGGTAAGTGTGCATTCAACCAGAATGGTCAAGCACCTTAAAACTCCTTTATGGAACAGAACTAAATATTATTTTTTATTCAAATGAGACTGATGGGTATCCTAAACCGTAGGACAGCATCTACCTTTGGTAATGTGATGACTGGCTATAAAGCTTGTAGGGTCTATGTGGATACTGATACTGGGCTTCAGAGTCAGCCAGACCTAGTAGTCTTCCTCCTCAGTTTTGCCTCTTACTTTCAGTGTGACATCAATACCCCCTGTAACTTTACAAACTTTCATTTCCTCATCAAGAAGAAAAAAGGACATATTAATACTACCCCACTGGCTCATTTTGAATAAAAGATGAAATAGTAAGTGTATGTAGGAGAAATAGTATTGTATGTAACATAAATGGCAGTTCCATTTAGAAAGACAAGACAGGCCCACCAGAGAGAGAAGCAACATTGCAAAGCAATTACTGATAAGCGCCTCATGATAAATGATGTACGCAGCAAATACTGTTATTCTAAGAACAATTATTGATCTAGGAAGTGAGTTCCATTGGTGATAAGAACCAAATGATAAATGGTGTACTTAGTAATATCCTTTCAGAGGAAAAAAAAGGGAAAACTCAATGTGAGCTGGACTGGGCTTGAAAAGTAGTTATAAAAAAGACAGTGGAGCTTAAATGATGGCCACCATTTTTGTTTCTGATCTTTTATTTTTAACATGTGGTAAAATTTAACTTTTTTTGGTATACAGTTCTGCAAATGCTAACTCAAGTATCAATTTCTATAACCACCACCACAGTCAGGATGCTGAACAGTTCCATCACCTGAAAACACCCTCCCATGCTGTCCCTTTGTAGACCTCCTTCCTCCCACCAGTGTGCTCTCTTGTCACTGCAGTTGGTCTTTTCAAGACTTTTCTATAAATGGAATCCCATGGAATGCAACCTTTGGAGACTGGCCTCTTCCACTCAGCATGAGGCCTCTCATCCTTCTGTGTTGTTTGAGTCATCATTCCTTGTTACTGTTGAGATATATATATATATACATATATATATATCACATTTCTTTATCCATTCATCTTTTGAAGGGTACCTAGGTTGGTTCCATAGTTTAACTGTTGTGAGTTGAGCTGCTATAAACATTGATGTGGCTGCATCACTGTAGTATGCTGATTTTAAGTCCTTTGGGTATAAACTGAGGAGTGAGATAGCTGAGTTAAATAGTGTTTTCTGAGGAATTGCCATATCTTTTTCCATAATGGTTGCACCAGTTTGCATTCCCACCAGCAATGTATGAGTGTACCTTTTTCCCCATATCCTCACCAACATTTATTGTTGTTTATATTCTTAATAATTGCCATTCTGACTGGGGTGAGATGAAATCTTAGACTAGTTTTGATTTGTATTTCTCTAACGGCTAGAGATATTAAACATTTTTTCATATATTTGTTGACTTATCATATTTCTTCCTTTATGAAATGTATATTCAGTTCCTTTAATCCATTTATTGATTTGGTTATTTGGTTTTTTGGTATTCAGTTTTTTGAGTTCTTTATATATCCTGGAGATTAACACTCTATCTGAGGTGTATGTGGTAAAGATTTTCTCCCATTCTGTAGGCTCTCTCTTCATGTTATTGTTTCCTTTGCTGAGAAGAAGCTTTGTTGTTGTTGATGATGGACAAATACCTTTATTATATTTATTTATTTTTATGTGGTGCTAAGGATTTAACCCAGTGCCTCACACATGCTAGACAAGTACTCTGCTACTAAGCTATAGCCCCAGCCCAAGAAGTTTTTTTAGTTTGAATCCATACCATTTATTGATTTTTTATTTTACTTCTTTTGCTTTAGGAGTCTTGTTAAAGAAGTCAGTTCCTAAGCCAGCATGGTGAAGATTTGGGCCTACTTTTTCTTCTATTAGGCACAGGGTCTCTGATCTAATGGCTAGGTCCTTGATCCACTTTGAGTTAAGTTTTGTGCAGGGTAAGAAATAGGGGTTTATTTTCATTTTGATACATGTAGATTTCCAATTTTCCCAGCACCATTTATTGAATAGGCTATCATTTCTCCAGTGAATGTTTTTGGCACTTTTGTCTAGTATGAGATAATTGTATTTATGTGGGTTTGTTTTTCTCTTCTATTCTGTATCATTGATCTATGTGTCTGTTTTGGTGCCAATACCATGCTATTTTTGTTACTATTGCTCTGTAGTATAGTTTAAGTTCTGGCATTGTGATACCTCCTATTTCACTCTTCTTGCTAAGGATTGCTTTGGCTATTCTGGTCTCTTATTTTCCAAATGAATTTCATGATTGCTTTTTGTAGTACTATGAAGAATGTCATTGGGATTTTAAATGGAACTGCATTAAATCATATAATGTTTTTGGTAGTATGCCCATTTTGACAATATTAATTCTGTCTATCCAGGAGCATGGGAGGTCTTTCTATCTTTTAAGGTCTTCTTCAATTTCTTTCTTTAGTGTTCTGTAGTTTTCATTGTAGAGGTCTTTCAATTCTTTTCTTAGATTGAGTCCCAACTTGTTGGTTTTTTTTTTTTTTTTTTTTTTTTTTTAAGGCTGTTGTGAATGGAGTAGTTTTCCTAATTTCTTTTTCAATAGATTCATCACTAATATATAGGAATGTGTTTTATTTATGTGTTGTGATTTTATAAGCTGCTACTTTACTGAATTCATTTATGAGTTCTAGAAGTTTTCAGTGGAATTTTTTTGATCTTCTAAATATAGGATCATTTCATCAGCAAATAGTAATAATTTGAGTTCTTCTTTTCCTATTTTTATCCTTTTAATTTCTTTCTCCAGTCTAATCCCCTGGCTAGAGTTTCAAAGACAATGTTGAATAGAACTGGTGAAAGAGGATATCCCTGTCTTGTTCCTGTTTTTAGAGGAAATGCTTTCAATTTTTCTCCATTTAGAATTATGTTAGCCTTGGGTTGAGCATATGTAGCTTTTACAATGTTGAGGTATGTTCCTACTGAGAACATTTGTCACCCTAATACCAAAACCAGACAAAGACACATCAAAGAGAAAACTTCAGACCAATATCCCTGATGAACATAGATGCAAAAATTCTCAATAAAATTCAGGCAAATCACACACAAAAACATATTAAAAAGATAGTGCACCACAATCAAGTAGAGTTCATCCCAGGCATACAGAGTTGGTTCAACATCTGGATATTAATAAACTTAATTCATCACATCAGTAGACTTAAAAAAGAAGAATCATATGATCATTTCAATAGATGCAGAAAAAGCATTTGGCAAAATATTTTTTTTTCAAAAATGAAGCACCCCTTCATGTTCAAAACACCATCTTCATTACAAGTAACAAAACCACAATGAATAATTTCTATAATCTCTAACTTCTACAACCTATATTTGCAAATGTAAATATGGACATCAATACAGAATGACTTTTTTAAAAGCAAAATTGGAATCACATAATAAATACAGTTTTGATGCTAAAGTTGTACAACTCATCACTGCATCTATCTTCTTGAAATACAGTACAAAGAAATATGTATGTATTTTTATTAATCAATTATTAAAGTTTTAAATAGAAAGACACATCATTTCTGCCACTTTACCATTAGTTAAAATAAGTCATATGCTTCCATAGAGATGCAGAACAGCACACAAAGATGTGAAGAGTATCCACCTGTCATTGCTTGATGGTGGGTAATAACTCACTAATTCTCATGTAGATAGAGGCATTCCAGAAACAGAAAGTTCCACTAACAAAGAAATGTGTATGTATCTTATTTGTTCTTTTTAGATATACATGACAGTAGGATGTATTTTGACATATTATGCAAACATGGAGCATGACTTATTCTAATTAGGAGCCCATTCTTGTGGTTGAACATGAGGTGGAGTTACACTGGTTGTTTATTTATATATAAACATATGAAGTTATGTCCGATGCATCCTATTCCCATCCCTCCTCCCTTCCCTTCATTCTCCTTTGTTTAATCCAATGAACTTCTATTCATGATTAAAGTTTTATGTCACCTTAAAAGACACTCACCTGAAGGAAATAAAAGCAAGTTGTTGATAATTCGAGTTGAAAAAATATTTCCTGAAGGTCGAATTCTCTTACGTCAGAAGTATCACAATATTTTCATCTGTTGTTGCATGACTAATCTTTGCAAACCCTCATGTTATTTACAGCTCCCTGAAGCATAATAGAACTTTAGCCCACTGGTATATGACAACCGTAAACCTTTGCCTCCCACTACACTTGCATGTATAATCAGATGACCTTGCCCCACCAACATTAAGAGGAGCCATTCTTCTGATACCCTGTCTCTTTTAACATTAGAGTGTTCAATAATCATTAAGTTATTAGTTTTTATCCTATTTTTTAATTATTCTCATCAAACTAATATAAATAAGTCTAACAGGTTTTCAAACAACTGAAACAAGCTGAATATACTTAGTATAAATCTAATTATTTTAATAAACTAACAAACCATAGATAGAAACCTCTCCTATTCTCTAGATTCCTTATAGTCTAAATTATTATTCAGATAACATGTTCCTTGTTTCAATTAAACTGAATTTGATATTACTTTTTCTCACACTTTTATTACATTGAAAACATTCTCACTTCTAAATAGTCACAACCCTGTCTGGGTTGACGCAAATTGTAGGGTCTTAATTTTTTTGAGATGGTTAATTAAAGACACTAATCTTAATGACCAAAACCAAGGTTATTCCCTTAAAAAAGAGTTCAATGGTAATTGACATTCTGTTGACCAACACAAATGCTAAAATTAGTTTGAAATGAATATTGAGAACAAGATTAAAGAAAAAAAAAGAAATGCTTAAATGGTAGAAACCAGCCTGAGGTGGGGTCATGCCACTGTTGCTTTTTGTACACAGAATTGGCTTATTTAATCCTTAGCACTATAAACTAGACACTTATTCCAATACGTAACATGGGTACCCTGAAGCAAAGAAAAGAAATTTGTCAAAGTTAACAGAGTTCCTGGTAGGAAGATCTAGTATTTGAACTCTGCCTTGCCCTAGAGTTCACAATGGTAACCACCAGCTTGCTGCTCTACCTCACGGTACCTGGACACAGCCTCCACTACCCCTGCCCTTCTCATTTCCCATATCTAATTTCTAAGAGAAGAATTTAATTTGGCCCAAATCATCCTTTTGCTGGTGGTCATAAGTCATGGGTAAGTGAAGCCACTGAGTTCATCGCCAAGCCTGGGTCAATCTGCTGTGACCATATGATTTCCTCCCTCACACTGGAGTTATGGTGCCCATCAGAAGAACAGGGGTTAGAAAAGGCCTTATATTTATTCTCAAGAATATCTGTTTTTAATATGGAGCCATTTCATCATCATGACAGGTATCCAGAAGAGTGAGACGTGGTCACTATGAAATGATGAACCGTAAGACTTCAAAGGTAATTACACTTGTTTATGACCACTAATGGTCTTTATTCATTCCTTCCACCTTCAATTTATGTTTTAGTGCACTAACAGAGTCAATTTTATGAAATAAAATATGATAATGATGCTGATGATCGTATTTAACCTTAGGGTGCTTCTTGTCTACAGGCACTGTTCTAAATATATTGCTCTTATAACCCTTATGTAATTCTCACAGAAACACCAAGAAATGGTATTATTATTAATGTCTATTGTGGTTTGGATATGAGGTATCCCCAGAAATCTCATGTGTTCAGAGGCAAATAATTAGACTATGAAAACTCTAAGTTCATCAGTGGATTAATCCATTTGGTGCATTAATAATTTGATTGGACTACTGGATGGTAACTGAAGGCAGATGGGACAAGATTGGAGGAAGGAGGTCACTGGGGAGACCTTTGGGGATTATATTTTGTCCCAGGATCCTCATTCACTCACTCTCTCTCTCTCTCTCTCTCTCTGCTTTCCGGCTGCCATGAACTGAGCAGCGTTTCTCTGCCATGCCTTTCCACCATAATATGTTCTTTCTCAAAACCCAGAACAATGAATTTGGCCAACCATGAACGGAACTTCTGAAACCATGAACCCAACATAAACATTTCCTCCTCTAAATTGTACTTGTCAGGTATTGGGTCACAGTCAGAAAGGGCTGATTCATTAATCCCCCATTTTACAAATATGGAAGCAGACATGGAAAGAATAATTAACTTGACCAAGATCACACAGTCAGTTAGTAGAGTTGGAATCTGAAACAAGGTGGTCTGTATCCAGAGATTTCTTGTACCACCACGACACCACACAGCTCAGGACAAACTCTCTGCTGCACCACAAGGAACCAGAGGCCATGAGCACCACAGAGTAGAGAAGCTCTTTGGGGCCAAAGCAGGAAATGTGCAAGGGAGAGCTGTAGAGAGAAGACAGAGTTTCCTGTCCCTTTGAGTTTACAAACCTTGAGTATAACCTCAGGGATAATATCACCAACAGATCTTGAAAGCATATATTCAGATTTTATGGAGCAGTTTTTTAATTTTTATTTTTGGTGCCAGGGATTGAACCCAGGGAAGCTGAACTACTGAAACACATCCTCAGCCCTTTTTATTTATTTTATTTTGAGACAGGATTTTGCTAAATTGCTTAGTGCATTGTTAAATTTCTGAATCTGGCTTTGAACTTGTGATCCTCCTGCCACAGCCTCCCTAGTCACTTGGATTATGGGAGTGTGTACCAAAGAAACAATAGAATAAAAGATTGTTTCACAAAGTCATTCACAGAAGATAGTAAATCATTAAAGAAAATCAATTTCTAGTTAGTTCTTTTGCTTTTCATATTATACTAATTCCCAAGTTAGGTTTGGCAATACTCCAGGATGTCTCCACTTACACGTAAAGTATTATGAACATGTTGTACTCAACTAATTTCATGAATAATTTATATCAGTTCTGAATTCCAAAATGAAAATATTTGGAGTAAGAACTTTATAAATAATTTTATTAAATTTATTTTTAATATACCTTTTGTGGAACTTTTAAATATGGAAAGTGTCAAAAATATAAAATAACAAGGAGATAGCATGCCTACAAAAATATCAGATAATTACTTCTATAGGCTAAGCAGATGCTTCCACTTCTGCCCTCAAATTGGTTTCTTTAGTGGTGCAAAGACTTGCCTTCTAAGCGTTATTGTAGCTCCTTTGAAAGTCTGTATAAAACAAATTTGATCTGGTTATTCAAAGAAGCTCCAGGCACTTTCAAGGAGAAAGATCTTTTATATAATACCAATATAGCACCTTCTTCTTATATAAGCTTTATATCCACTATTGTCTTGTATTGCAAAACACAAGCCATGTTTTCAAGAAGGCCAGATGGGATAGGACATGACCCCAAATCCAAGTGTGATGTTATCAAATTATAGATTATGATAACATTTGGAAATACTGTATTAGCATGTTTTATTGTGATTATATATATATAATATATATATATATTTCACAAATGTTATCATTTAACCCTTTTTTGGCATAGTTAAGTGGCATTAAATGCATTCACATTGCTATGCAACCATTATTACTATCTATCTCCAGAACTTTTCATCAATATCCCAATCTGAAACTTTCTACCCATTAAACCATAACTCGCTTTCTTTGCACCATAGCTTCTAATCACCGTTTTATTTTCTGTGTCTGTGCATATGACTACCTTGATACATTTTATCAATGGGATAATATAACAATTGAGCTTTTATGACTGACTTGTTACTTAACATAATGCCCTCAAGTTTCATCCATGTTATAGATAGCATGTAATAGAATTTCATTCTTTTTTGAGACTGAGTAGTATTCCATTATATGTAAATGCCACATACTATTTATCCATTCATTGATCAATGGACATGCTCAGTTGCTTCTGCCTTTCAATTCTTATGAATAATGCTACTAGGTACATTGGCAAAAAATATCTATTAGAGACCTTGCTTCCAATAGTTAGGGATGTGTATACGGAAGCATAATTGCTGGATCATGTGGTAACACTAGTTTAAATTTTTGATGAATCACTGTACTGTTTTCTACAGTGACAGTTCCATTTTACATTCCCATTCAATGCACAAGAGTTCCAATTTCTCCACAGCCTAACCAACACTTGTTGTTTTCTGGTTTTTAATAATAGCTGTCTTAATGGGTATCAGTGGTCTCTCATTGTGGTTCTAAGAAATACCTTTTTAAGTTTAAGACATTTTCTTTATAGTGATGGCTAATACCCAAGGAAAAGATCATTTCATCCAATGAGATTAAATAAATAAATAGCTCAAAATGGAAACCAATTCAGCATATTTTGTTTGGAGGCCCCTCAGATACTATAACATGGCTTATATCAATCTCCAGTATCAACATACTACTTTTCCTCTGGCATGTGCTCCTATGGACGTTTTGATTGCCATGCATTCACCTCTAAACCATTACCTACACATATAACACCACACTATTTTCACTGATTTCACATACCTCCATCTTAGACCACCCTCCTTAGTCTTCCTAAGAGTTTTTGAAAGTGGACTCAGGCTTTAAATAATCAACTCTTTAGTAAAGAGTAGATTAACACAGTACTAACATTCTGCATAACAACTGCCAAGATCTCTAGGAAATGATCCTCAACTCTCTTTGGCACTGTCTGTGTCAGCCAACCTAGCCATCGACCCACATGCTTTCCTGCAGGTGCTTCTGTAGACCTACGACCTTACTTACCCTAGGTGAAGTGTTGCAGACTAAAGCCACGATGCCCTCAGAAGGCATGTAGCTTCATCTTCAGCTCCCGTTTGGATGAAGACATGGTGCTGTTGCCTTGTGTAATTACTAGCATACCTGATACTCTCACCTGGTCTTTCATACTCTTCCATCACTACTTCTTTTTCCAGTTTGACTCTCATCCCAAAAGTGAGGATGATCACCTAGCACAAGGCTGTCACATTTTTCACATGCGGTGATTCCTTTTGAGTATTTACCTGGCTTCCCAAACCCTAATCCTACTCTCCTTCGTTACATTGCAATGTCAAATTTATTAAATGTCCTTTAATACATCCTCAAGGTCTTACTGGCCCTCTCTAGCCTTGATGCCAGTGAGCAATCATTGGCTAACAGTGGTGGAATCTGTGTCTAAATCCTGTTCTAACCTGGAACTGATTACAGTTTTATACGCAATACTCAATCAGACCCTTTCCCTAGAGAATTTAAAATACAGTTAATAGGTATGCTAAGTTAAATATTCTAATCAGTCAGATTTTTTAAATAAATTCCAGTGTTAATATTTTAATTTTATTTAAATTAAACGGACAAAAAAGCATTAATATGACTTTTGCCATACATTCACAGATATATATTTTTGAGGTAATAATCATGATAAACTCAAAACCTTTTCTAATTCTTTTTAAATCAATTTATAAAATTAATCCATACAGTTGGGTCTACTTTTACTCATTTTTCTGAGGGAAAGAGGAAATGGCACAATTGCTGATTATCTTACTTTTGAGACTAAACTTGGCATTGTAATTTTTTTTCAATTGTCATCTTTGATCATCTCTGATCAACATCAGTTTGTTTTAAGACTTTAAGGAAAACAACTTCAAAGTTGAAGAGCTACATCACAAAATGCCAACAATAGAGATGTCTGGGTGTTTGAATCTTGGGTGATGTATATTTTCTTCTTTTTACTTAACCATTTTTCTAAAATTTTTCCACAAAAAGAGTGACATTGATTTTTAAATATGCAAATGCATGAACAGTATCAAATATGAAAGCCACAAAATGAAATGCAGTGACAATTAAATCTAACTCCCACCATAAACCGTACAGACCCAGTTTCCCTCAATAGCAGCAATCCCTGTGATAAATTTCTTGTTTCCTTAGAATTATTCCATGTCTACACAAAAATTTTTCTAAGGGGGAATATAAAAACTTAGATTTTATTTATTTCTGCAAATTTGCTTGCTTCACTTTCCTTGTAGCAGAAAATGAATTACTGGGTTCTGAGTCTATACTTTTCATTACCTAACAATTTGCCAGTGTAAACTTTCCAAATCTTTGGAATACTTAAATACTCATCCTTTGGTGCCTGACTGATTTCACTCAACGTAATGGCTTCAAGGTTCAGCCTATTGTAACACACATCAGAATCTCATTTCTGTTTAAGGCTTAGGTCAGATTTCCTCCCTGGGTTTCCTCAGCCATCAGCGGGGAAGGGGCTGAAAGGAGCTGTGGTAGTGTGTGGACTTGCCCTTCACAGACACTTGGTGAAGCACATCCTCAAGGACAATGTGTGGCTAGGGCATCATTATGGAGGGTTTTTCTTTGGTTTTGGTTTTTGTGACTGATTGGTAGCTACTGTGGTCTTACTTGTGGGAAGTGTCAAATATCTATAAGACTAGTTGAAGTTTTCCACGTGTATAAATTAAAACAATGCCAATGACCTTACTCTCCTCACTCCCAGAAAGTGGTTCTGTTATTTGTTTGCTTGTTTTGGTTTTGTCCAGTGCTGGAAATGGAACTCAGGGCCTTGTACATGCTAGGCAAGTACTCTATTACTGAGTTACACCCCAGCCCTCTCTTTGATTCTTCTTCTTTTTTTTTTTTTTACTTTATTTATTTACTTTTTTATGTGATTCTGAGGCTCAATCCCAGAGACTCACATTTTTTAGGCAAGCGCTCTACCACTGAGCCACAACCTCAGCCGAGAAAGCAGTTCTTATGAATTAATTTTCTTTAGCTTCAACAAAATTTTTATTTTAAAATTTAGTAGTTGCCAGTCCTTAAACCTCTTAGGGAATAAATAACCATATTTGACAGCAAAAAAAGTTCAGGGGGACTTAATTGTCTCAGAATTTTAGCTAAGGGCCCAAGCATAGCCACTAGCCACTACAGGACACATCCCAAACACATCATTAGAGGTACTTGTTAGGAGGTAAAGGGGCTGCCCTCTGCCATCGCTCCACACAAACTCCAGCCTTTATAGGTGGAAAATTCAGAAATTGGTAAGTAATAGGTAGAAGAGAAATCTTTTTGATCTAAAAGTAGAATGCTATGTGTTCTCCCTTCCTCTCCCCATTTGGTAGAAATCGCAGTGTCCCTCCCTGCTCACCATTCAACTGACAGGGCTCCAAAAGCAATCCAGTGATACCTACCGAAAGTATCTGCATCATTCCCTTCCTGGTGTTCTTCTCTAGTTATGGGAATGGATGAGGTAAAGTGCAGTGCTCTGAGAGCAGGCAGGCATGGAGTAGTCTGCCTCTCATACTTTGGTGCACCAGGGAACAAGTGGACACTTCAAAAGATAGATGGGCTTTAGCTGTTCTTCCAGAACTCTATCCTGCAGAGCCTTAGGAGAGTCTCTAAGACATGGTAATAAAAAGATGCAGATGTCATGCAAAGCAACCTCTCTCACATCAAGGAACTGAGTTGCAAGAAGGTCCCCACTTGTCCCTCCAGGAAAAGCCTACCCTTGCTCTCTGTGAAACAGCAGCTTTTGGACGTCTGCTACCAGTGGTATGCTGGAGTCAGCCCATACCAGCACACGAGAGTTGGCTGTTAAATTTTCCAGCCAGTTGTTAGATGTAGACATTATTAAAATTAAGTTACATAAGCTTATGATTAAGTAAATTTCATGAACAACAAAATTAATAGAAACCCATAATTCACTAATAAATGATTTTACTACATTTTGTTGTTTTGTTTTCTGTAAGGTTATTTACATCTACTTTACCCATTTTATGTTTGGTGACTTCACATTGTTAGTTTGAAATCAGCTATGGTCAGAGTATACACATCAGAAAAATTGGCACACTCTACAAATCAAGTCTTCATTTATTGTTTTATTGATTGTCTATACCAGGTGTCAGAAAACTACAGTCCACGCAGTTTCACAAAGTTAAGTTTTACTGGAACACAGCCATGCCTGTTAATTTACATATTGTTGTTAGCTACTTTTGCTACTATTGTAGAACTGAGTCTTTGCAACAGAGCCCATGAAGCCTAAAATATTTATTATCTGGCCCATTATAGAAAAAGTTTGTTAACTCTGGTCTAGATTTAAGAGAATGATAGAGAAAATGTTAAATTTAATGCAGATTAAACTTAAATGTATACACATAGCTGTCACATTATGAATAGCACCAAAAATTGAGGAAATAATCTTTCTAGTATCCAACATTACCTAATTCAGCAAAGAATTCATTCGTGTCACTGATGAATGAGTGAAGTTCCAAAAAACATCATCCAAAATGCATTCACTTCATCTCGTTAACATAAATTAAAATGTCAGCCGGCATGCATACCAGAACTATATTCGTTTTTTAGTTCCAAATATAAGTTAATTACAGATATAGGTCTGGTATAAAACAACTAAAACATTCCCTGAGAACCAATTATTGTATATGAAATTTATAATAAAGAGTACTATATGTTTTATTATTATCCTTTATAACAGCAATTTCATTTTATCCATAAAATTTAAAATAAATATTATCAAATAATAATATAATTACATTATTTCTAAAGACCAAAATGCACACAGGGTGGTTTGGGTGTTTTGTTTGTTTGTTGTTTTGTTTTGTTTTTAGAGCACTGGCGTTAACATTTAGCAGCACGGCACCATGATCACCCAGCCAGTCCAAAAGGAAGGTTACAGTAAAATTAGTCGGGTAAAAAGACGTTGGGCCTCACTGACTCCATTCTTCCTCCCTGGTTCCCACACATCAAAGAAGTTGAGCCAAGAAGAAAAAGTCATTTCTCTAGAGCTCTGATAGCATCCTCATCTCCAGTGCAGAACTTTCAACCCTGGGGGAATGAGTCACATAGGAAGCACTTACAGTTTTCATGAGGCTTCCATTGGCATGTACTAGATTTTTCAAACACAGAAAGCAACCAGAATGCTGTGCATCTGCCCAAGATGCTGTAAAAAAGTCAGAAAAGTAAGACTATAAAGAGTATTTATCAAGGCAGGAATAAGGGAAAAAATTAAAACTACTTGCCCCACTGCAGACACAACCAATTCAGATTGTTCAGTAAGCCAGCTACATAATTCTAAAAAGAAATTACTGTTTATACCAGGAAAATTAGAGTATTGGCATTATCACCTCATGATTTACCATGTAGGATATTTTCTTTTAGTATTTGTCCCACCGCCAATTGACTTGTGAGAGATACTACAAATAAGCAAATAAATAGCTCCTAGCATACCAATACTGCTATTCTCTATTTTTACTTTTTAAAAGCCAAATTCATCAGTCACTTCAATATGGACCTACTGAAGTTCAAGTCGTGTTTCTTATTCCTCACTTTAGTCTCCCAGTGATTCTTCTGGGACCTCAAATTCATCTTCAGGCTTCCCACTTTTATCTTTAAAGGTAACCCAAGTCCCTCAACCTCTCTGGCATGTTTGCTAACTTACTGCACCTTCACATTTGTTGCTTACTAACAGGTACGTATAAGAAACACCCTGTCCCTCAGATTCATCTCCTCATGTAAGGTCTTCAGAGATCTTTCTTGAAAATGGAAATGTTCCTACTGCCCATTTCATCTCCTTCCAAATTTGATATAATCAGACACACTGCAACACGCAAAAACAAAGAGCAAAACTTGTGCAGCTGGCAGTTTGAGCTTTTTATAAATGTGGGTGTAGCAAATCTTACATAAATATTTGCCTGATCAAATAATTTGCTTCTTGGCCAGTGACCTAGTCTTTTACCAGGGGGTTGTAAACAACCAAGGAGCCAGCAGAGAGGACCAGAGACCGGAAAGTAATCAAGCCAGGACCATGTTCCAGGAACCTGAGAACCACCACTCTCCCTCAGGAAGAGCTCACAGGCAGCTATAGATCTTGTCATTAGGCAGAAATCTGAGAGATGGAGGTACAGTCTTTTCCTCTAAGAAACTTCCATCTTTGGAAGGACTTTCCCCCAAAAAAAATTTTTGTTGTATACCCATAAATATCCTAAATTCTCTACCACCACTCTCAGAAACAAGAGAAAAGTTGTTGGGGAAGCAGAGAAATTGAACTCTAACTGGTACCATCAATTCTGTGCAGGCCTGAAAGAATAAAAATTGTCCTCTTAATGATTCAAAAAAAAACTATTTGAAAAATGAATACTTATAAAAGAAAGGCAGCATGAAACATTAGAAAGTTCTTAACTTTTTAGAGGCTGGAAGATGTGAGTACAATTCTTTTCCATCCCTCCTGAGATGTGTAAACTTTGGCAAATTGTTAATTTTTCAGAGATTATAATATCTCCCTGGCAAGATCATGGTGAATATTAAACAGAATACTGTCTGTCCATCACTTAGGGTCCATGACTGGCACTTAATAGGTATCAAATACACAAGAATAATCTTGAGTGGCTCTGAATGTCTCTGCGAGTTTCCTTCCCTGTATCTCAGTTTTGTTGTTTGTAAACTGGGCATATTAGTATTCTATTCACTATGTCATCGTGGATAATAAGCTACATGATATGAACACAAAAGTATGGCGAAGAGTAGATGAAGCTATTAAATGAATATAATTTTCTTCCCTTGATAAATCATTTTTTTTAAAACTAGTATTTCTATAACTGTAATGTGAATTAAACAGAGAAACTGAAACTAAAGGTAGACCAAAAATTGTCTAGGACACAGGCAGTTCATCCTCTGATACCTGAGTAAACAAGGAGGAAGGACCCCAAAATTACCAATAGGAGTGTAATGCTTTCCCTTCTCCCACCAAAGTTCTAACTAAAGGACACATTCTGTAAAAACAAACAAATAAAAAAAACCGGTGAGCAAATAGTATTCACAGTATCAACTTGATGGACAGGCCTGCTCCTAATAATCCCCCCTTATGATGGGCTCAGCTGTCAACTGTGAAGAAGAATAAAGCTCAAGCCTTTAGACACCATGGTGCTCCTGACCCTTCCCAAATCTTGACCCAGACTCTGGAGAAAGCTGTCTGTAGAGCAAATCAGCACCATTTATATATCCCACTTATTCATCCAGCAACTTGCCACATGGGTGACCACCTGGAGAACACAGAAATTAAGAGATGAACTAACAGGCCAGAGGGTGGGAGGACTGCAGTGCCTGAGTCAAAGAGCCAGCCTCCCCACATGAGGTATATTGATCACATCCACCAGGAAAATTGCCTGATCAATAAGCTCCACCAATCCTCCTCTCTGAGGAGAAATGAACACAGAGATAGAGAGGAGCTTACTAATAATGGCCATGGAACACATCTAGGACCCAGGATATCTATTCAAACATCACCCTGTGGTCCCAGAAAGGCTGGCATGGTCTGCCGCAGGACATGAGCAGTGATGGAAGAAACTCCACTTCAGCCTCCACGGGCAGGCTCAGCCTTCTTTTCCATATTTTTCTAGGAATCGGTGGAACAAGAGAATGTCTCCAAGAACAGGGCCTATGTTTGAAGATAATGATAGCTGACACAGTCTGAACATGCCTGCTTTTTCCCTCTCCCAAGCCTACACTTAAAAATATTAGAGGAAGAAAAAACATTCTTCAGGAAAAAGAGGATCTTGTGATTTTTTTTTTTTTTCAGGGCCTAAAATAAAAGTATTACATATTCAAGAAACTGAAACTTGGAAAAAGAAAAAGAGATTCTGACTTATTCCCAAACTTAAACTCTCCTCTGAAGGAGATTATGTCCTGCAGGATCCAACCATTTCAGTGGTCAACCAAATGACTCTTTTCCTTTCTCTGGTGGACGAAGCCGCATGTGAGTCTCTAAATGGCTCCATTCTGAAACTCCACAGAGAAAGAAATGCTTAGGAAAAAAAGACATCTGTCAGCCAATTCTGCCATCACAAAATTATTCTCATATTCATTTTCAGCAACCAAAAGAAGGAAGACTTCTCCAGGATGCCTGCAATTTCTGGCCAGGTTTTGTCTCTGTTTAAAGGGAATGTGTCCAGTCTGCACACAGTGGTGGCTATGTGTTTCTGAGTCCTGTGACAAACCTGTTTGTGAAAACAAGAAGGAAACAATTTAAGACTGATACTCCTAGAAATGTGTAATTGTTGCTGGGAGCTCTAGCCTCTTGCTTCTCCTGAAATTGTTTATATTTTGCAATGAGTGTTTGTAAGGCATTTCCCTATAGGTAGCCCCATCTAAATACCATCTTCTTACTACAAGACTCTGGAATCACTATCCCTACTAAGGACTGCTTTTTGAGACCCCTATCAGATTTTCCAAATTTCAAGGAAATTTCACTTGCTGCAATATAATGAGTTTCAAACTTAATTTACAACTTTTAAAATATAGAAATGCTTCTTACCTGAGCGGGCACAGTGGCACATGCTGGTACCATAATCCCAGCAGCTTGGGTAGCTGAGGCAGGAGGTTCACAAGTTCCAGGCCAGCCTCAGCAACTTAGCCAGGCCCTGAGCAACTTGGCAAGACCCTGTCTCAAAATAAAAAATAAAAAGGGCTAGGGATGTGGCTTAGTGATTAAGCACCCCTTGGTTCAATCCCTGCTACCAAAGAGAAAAAGAGTGGCAAAAGAGATTGTCTTAAATTAAGTTCAAAACGATTTTAAAATCTTGTCAGTGTTGTTCCTTAATGAATTAATGACTAAATTAAAAGCTCAGTGGGAAGCAAAAGGAAAGAGAATGAAGGAAACTGGGTACCCTATTCTTGAATAATTTAGGAAACATTTTACATGCTGATAAAATGGGTAGTCTGAGAAAATCACTTGTCTTTTTATGGTATTAAATTTCTGGTCTCATGACAACGAAAATGCTGTAAAAATAGAGAATAATACATCTAATTCCCTATGCTTAAAACTTTATAATATATAAACAAGAGAATAAAGTTACCTAATCACATTTATCAAAGACATTATACCTTCGAATTGAATATCAAATTTACATAAGTTATCATATCAGTCTTTGAAATTAAAATAGATCTCTATGCCAGAATATTGAATAGTATATTTGTTTATTTTAGAATATTTAATTTTGCAGAGTACAGTGATAAGGCATAGTTATTTCAACAGTTATGGAACCTCCTCTCAGGGTGATGGCTACATGGGGATTCATTATTCTATTGTATTTTGTATGTATTTGAAAAACTACATAATAAAAAATATTTTAGAGAAGACACCCTCTTCTTATAAGACAGGAATGAGTCATGCCTCTTAACTTACATTCCTAACATACGCAGCCTTCAGTCTCTCTCTAAAAGCATTCAGTTTTCTGGAACATTTGAGCATCACCTTCAAAGAATGGTAAGCGCTCTGAGCTGTTCTCGTGTCTTATTCTACAACAACCCTGCTGCTTATACAGCACAGGAGGACAAACAGACTCAGCAATCATCAGAATTGTGGTCTAAGTTCATGTGTTTACCAGTTAATTATGTGCATCATCCAGCTAAGAGGACAGACAGGCCTTTCCCCAGCCATGTTCAGTCACTGGAGAAAAAAAACAAGTGCAGAAATTATGATTTATGACTTGAAGGAATTTGAGGGGAGGCTCTTTTATCCACTAAATTCCCAAAGAAAGTCAAGTTTTGCATTAAGAACCTGTCAGCAATTTCTTTTTATCTTCTCTGATTTAGACTCTCATAATAATAGTGTGCTCTGGTGCCAGAATCTCAAGACTGAATGAACCCTTTCTTCCCTCAGAGTTTGCACTTTATCTCACTTGTTTTATCATTGATTCCCTTCTATTTGTGTCTCATCTCTTACTTTGTGTTAGAAATTCCAGAGTGTAAGATGCCCCCCTATGTCAATGACACCCCTACAGCACATAGGACAAGATGTTTACCAATCAGAAATTTCTGTTCTTCTATCTAGTCCCAATTACTAAGGCTTTGTTCTAACCAATAAAAATAAAGAAACACTGACAACTTTGGATAATCTCTTAAAATATATCTTTATGCAAGAAAAATGATGTGATGGATACCATACATCAAATACCCATCTTGTGCAGATTTACCAAAGAAGAGCTCTACCATAACCTGTTCCTGGCTGTTGGATTCCTTCAGCCCACCTGAGGACATAAAAGGGACTGGAAAAGCTGCTGGGCTGAGAATATGATGGTAAGTTCTCTTTAGAAAGGAAACTCCTTTCCTCACCCCCAGTATTTGGAGCCTCAGAGTATTCCTGCAAGAGTTTGAAAATATGTCCCCTGTTATTGAAGGCCCAGAAGGCTGGTACCTGACTGGCCAGAGAAGGCTCAGTGGGCTGGAGACCACTCAAGGAGTTCCCTTGAGTTGGGGGAGGGCCTGGGTTAGAGGTTATCCGTCTCAGTCAAGAGGGTTGCTTGGAGGAGGGAGGAGTAGCAAGGAATCCAGCTGAGTCAAGGGAACTGCACGAGAGAACACATAGTAGGGAAGCTCTGAGGAGCTCAAGAAGAACCCAGGACAGAAGTAGAAGCTTCAGTCCTCTCCAGTCCCACTCAGGGGCATCAGTGTTAATCATCTGCTCTGTCCGGAGAGGCTGAAACCTCCAAGTCAAGCAACATGCTCCTCCACGCCCCTCTTCCCTCCTGTCCTTAACGAGGGCAGCTCAAAGTAAAAGCTAATGAGAGAGGAAGGAGGTGAGACTGAAGAGGGCCAGAAACTCACTTCATCGCCCTGCAGGCACCAGCCGGAAGCAGTTATAACTTGGGAAACAGAAGAGGTGACCCAAGTCAGATCTCTATTACTCTATGGTCAAGACATTATAATTACTGAGTCGTGAGTGTGTGTGTGTCCTAAAGTGACTGTGGCTTTGTCACTTAAGAGTAAGAGATAAAGCAGAGGATTGATGGGATTTTCTTTCTAGGATATAGGAAATTTTATTCACTAAATGAAATTTAAATGGTAAATTATTTTATTTCAAGTGTCTATATCACAATCCAAGCACTGTGCTTATCCAGCATAGCAATTGTGTATAGAAGATGGATTGCATGATTTAAATCCTTTTAATAGTAAGTATCAGTGTTTTGGACATTTACTATGTGCAAGGCATTATGCTAAGCACATATGGTATCCATCAGCATCCCAGGAGAAAAGAGAAGACAGTCAAAGTAGGATTTTCCTAGGAAAGTTTAATAATCGAATTAGTTGCCAACATTCAGCAGTATGTAGGGATAGTGCCGTGAGCCATTCTTAAATCTAAAGGGAAGCAAGGAGGGAGCAGTTGCCCAGAACATAGAAGTCTTGCAAACCACCTCTGGGGGAGGAATAGAAACACCCTAAGGTCGTGCTGCAGGATAAGGGTTTCGGAACAAATCCCCAACCTCACTTCCAAGCCACCCTCTGATGTCCAGTCTGGGCTCCCTGTTGGCCAAACCTCACAGAACAAAGGACAAGGGGGCCTCCTGTGGTCCATGCAGACAGAGCCTGGGAAGGAGGCCAGGGAGGAAAAGTGTGGAAGTGGATCTGAAGAGGCAAATGAAGTTATCTGGTACACACTTATGTAGCATAAGATCTCTTATTGTTCACATTCATAGATGAGAGATTAACTAACTAGTTCAAGGTCCAATGATTAAATAAAGGAGTCAAGATTAGCTTCAGCTCTGTCTGAAGCCTATTCTCAAAACTGGGTGCTACTATCAATGTCTCATAAGGAACATCTTTTTAACTATTACTATTTTGCGAAAGGGTTAAGTTATGCTTGCATCGACACAGCAACCAAGAAGACAGTCACAGAATGCAATGGCTAGCGAATCTTGATACAATACACATTTTGTTTTAAATGTTTTTAAATTTTTTTTTATTTTTAACCAAAGTGCTCAAATCTGGTGGTGGGCGGGGATGGCAGGAATATCACACACAACCTGGAAAAGAAACACAATTATTAGAAGCTAATTCAGAAATAAGTCCTTGGAATTTTTCATTGTTTGGTAAACATTTCTTACCACATGGGCTCCCCCATCTGACAAACCCTGGAGATGCAGATGGAGTGTTATTTTTCTTTCTAGCTAAGTCCTTAAGCTTACAGATATTAAAATTGGATATGCTGAATATCTATCAAAGCAAATGCGGCAAAGGTGACGTGAGAATAAAACATCCAAATGAAGCATCCAGTTTGATTTATACAAAAATTTTTCCTGCCGAATGATTAAAAAAACTAGTCATGACATTAAATCTATACTTTACAATGCAACACATACATCTTTAATTCTTTAATTCTTCCAGGTAGCAGTTTTCTTGTGTTGGGAAGAAAAAGTTACAATGAAAACCATAAGGTGTTTTTTTAGTAATAATTCAAAAAACAAACCAAATGAGTCTCAAAGAACACAAAAAAAACATGGATTTCAAGATCCAGAGAAAACAAGTAATTTGTATACATATGTTTCCTTGCAAAGAGAAATGAGACAATTAGGACAAAATTTGAATATGAAAAAATTAAGTTCTACACAACTACAAGAGTATACAGCAGTATACCAAAGGAAAAATTGGGCTATAATTTTTATTTTTAGAAATTTTTAAAGGGTATCCATCTGGAGCCCATAAAATTGTTTGTTAATTCTTTATGAAACAGAAATATAAACTTCTAAACACTGAAGAACATTCTGCCAAAGTCTTGCGTTTGCAGTATCAGTAAAAATTTGTGTATTCCATTCTAAACAATGAGAAAAGACATCACACATTGCATTTATAGGGTGCATCTCTTCCAGTCTTTTTAAAAGGTACTCCAGACCTCATAAAATAAGTTTTGTCTTACAAGTACACAAAACTGGAAGGGAGGATGGAAATCACAGATAAATAAAAAGAAATTTCCTGAAGACAGATTAAACAACGTCTGCAGGTTTCATAACTTTGCCCCTTTAGATATTTGCCTGGCCAATGGCCAACTGTTTCAGCCACACTAAAGAGACTCCACACCTGTAAAAGAAGAGGCCCTTTCTCGGATGTCCACCCCAGCTTAACCTTCAGATGACATCAGCTGCCCTCACCTTCTGCCTGCTATTGAGTGAAAGCTCACAAATGAAAACTATCCAGGGAAGCACCATCCATGTACAGAACTGTGAGATAGTGATACCTGTTTTAAGCCACCATGTTTTGGAGTAGATTGTTACACAGTAGTAGATAACTGAAACACTATGTATAGCCCACTCTTGGGAGCAAAGAGTACACACTAGCTTCAACATCATCTAATTATTCTTTACCAAAACCCATGATAGACATAGTTTGGCAGATGGCATTTTGAAAATTTGCATTAAACATAACATCTCTCCATTCGATATTTAGAGAATTTGAAACATAGTACCTCAACCATTCCATAGATTCCATGAATGCCCTCTGCCCCAAGTACCTCCAGATATCACTGACACATTATCAGCAACAGGAGATCCAGTTGAATTTGATGCAACAAAAAGTTAATATGTACATTCCTCTTATTTGTGATAGTAAAGTAATTGAAGATGCTGCCTTTGACAAAATCATAGGTAACCATCAAATCTCCAACTAAGAAATACTGGTGTGTAGACACAGTTCAGGCCCATCAAATGTGGTAGAAAAAGCAACCAAGATCTACTGATCTGCCTCTCCAAACTAAGAGCTGTTTGTGTGTGTGTGTGTGTGTGTGTGTGTGTGTGTGTGTGTAAAAAGATCCAGTTAATGAATTCGTCTCCTAGCCAAGTCTTTAATATGGAGAGCACTTGGGCTGATGATCTGCTTTCTGTCCTGCTGTATCTTTTGCTGGTAAAAACAGAGATCACTAAGTGAATGGAAACTTTGAGTCACCTTAAAAACTTCAGTTGTGCAGCAAAAATAGACTAAAGTATTAACTAACCTCAATTCTATGGAAACCTCTCTATAAAACCGTAAGATCTTAACTTCTGTTACTGTTTCCTTTGTGGTTTGGTTCTGAGGTTTGGGGAGTACTCTTGCAGGTTCCCCCAAGAATGATGTCATAAAGCTATTTAAGGAGCTGTGAACCATTAATGCTACACAGAAAACTGATTAAAAAGGACCCAATTGTTTTTAAAATTGGAGGGCTGTCAGTGGGATAAGTACTATTAGTGCTTCACATCACTAATCACTGTAGCCTCCTCTAGGATTTAGTTTTAGAAAACAGGCAGAAATAACAATTTGGATTTCTTGAACATGGCAGGAGTTCTCTATATACAAAACCATTAATTTGTAGAATTATAGGGATGTGTGGGGTCTGTTATATTTAGTAGGTTATTACTTGCTTTGTAGTTTAGCCTGGAGTTTTGAAAAATAAACTAACATTCCCAAACAATGTGAGGTTTAACTAGGGAAAGCGAATTCATTCCAAACAAGTTGAATGTCACACTTATACTGTCATGCTGAAGAATTTCACCATAAACTGACCTGTTAGAAGTGACAGCATGCAGAAATATTTTTAAAATCTACATCAGCAAATTTTAAGGCATTTTTGTTCTACTTTCAACCAAGAGCCTTGGGGATTAAAGCATCATCTGATATTAATTTTCTATTGGTTTCAGAATCTACCACAGAAATGATAGGTTATAGCATTTGGACAACAACATAGGCCAGTTCAATTAGTCTCACTATTTGGACTCCATTTTGTTTACTTGATAAAACATGTTGCTGATTTTTCCTCAGTCTTGTTTGTAGACTTTACAAAACTGGAAGTATGAGGAACAAAAATATAGATATAAGAATACATAGCCAGGTGCAATGGCACACTCCTGTAATCCCAGTGACTCAGGAGGCTGAGGCAGGAGGATTCAAAGTCAGCCTCAGCAAAAGCAAGGCTAAACAACTCAGTGAGACCCTGTCTCTAAATAAAATACAAAATAGGGCTAAGGATGTGACTAAGTGGTTGAGTGCCCCTGAGTTCATCCCTGCTACCTGTCCCCCATTCCCCACACAAAAAAAGAATACATGACACCAAAAGGGCAAATAAAATTATTGGAGAAAATAGGTTGTTTTTTTCTTTTGTTCTTATTTGCTAATTGATGAAAATTGTTTACATGTATGTATAAAATGTATCTATATATACATACACACACACACACACACGGTATACAGCACAATGTTTTGATATGTGTGTACACTGTGGAATGCCTAAATCAAGCTAATAAACATTGGATTTTTTTTTTAAGATCATTGTTTCAAACAGCCAATCATTTAAAAAAAAAAAAAAAAAAGATGGTTCTACCATTCAACAAATTCCAGGTGAACCCAATACTTAAATATTAAACAATGAAGCTCATAGAGACCATACAGAATACAGAAGACTTTTAAAACTTATTTTGACATAGAAGGGAGGCCTTTTTAAACAAAGCTCAAAGCCAGAAAGGAAAAGAGCAATATATTTTACTATGCAAACAATGAAAGTGTTTAGTGGTTAAAGAAATAAATTAATAAAATTGAAAGACAATTGACATATTCAGAAAAAAATCTTCAATCAATATGGCCATGGATAACTTTCCTCATGCAAGACAAACTTATGCATCTTTACAAAAAATACCAAACACCCAATTCTTAACACGGAGAAAAGGTGTGAGCAAACCTTTCATACACACACACAAATATGCATAATTAAAGATGTGTAGCTTAAAAAATAAGTATTCAGGTACCTGTCTGAACTTCTTTAGCAAAGATTTAAAATTTCTTACTATACACTGTTGATGAAAGTGTGAATAAGCAACCACTCAATATTGTTGGGTACAGTATAAATCATTGCAGACCTTTTGAAAGCAAATTTGTTACTATCAAAATTACAAATACAATTGGATTCTCATCATTTGTGATAGTTAATGATCTAGAAAGTTGCAGAAACACTGTATTAGTGAATATCGAATCATTGCTTCCAGTAAAAATGCAGATCTAGGCTTCTGCAAGCCTCTGGTTGCAACGGTTTCATGGAGTGATCAATGCATAACCTTTTAAAATGTGTGCTTCCGTTTAAAGACGCCTTATCTGATACGCATCACTGATCCATTAACATTGCACTCACAGCCAGCAGCACTGTAACACGTCTGAACTAAACCTGGCTAGCACAAATATTTTCTCCATAAGATATCTCAAAGTCTTTCTGTGACTAGGCAGCACTTCAGCACTATGCTTGGGGGCTGTTTTAAAGAGCAAAATTACCTTAAAAAAATAAGGAACACTGAAGAGACCATGGAAAGGATGCATGTTTCCAGTGTAGGGTGAAACAAGAAGACAGCATATCAACTTGTTCAGTCTTAGCTGGAAGCAAACACATCAAGCAGCACAAATGTTTTCTGCCATTCTGTACATGTCCAGAAATAACCGAAAGAACAACAGAAACTATTGATTGCTATCTGAAAAATAAATTTTAGCAAGTAGATAAATTCATAAATATGGAATCTACAAATGGAGATCACCTGTAATGTGTTTTTTAAGACAGCAAATTCACCTACAGAAATGTGTCCATGGGCTCTGTTTACACATGCACATAAACTACCTTTATAAGGTCAGTCTTAGCAATGTTGTACTCCAATAAAAACAGAAAACATCTAAACGCTCACTGCCTATATAAATTACGATGACCCATGCAAAGGAATGGAATACCATGTGATCCTATCATGCATATATTAAAGAATATTTTTATTAAAAAGGTTATCTATCTTTTTAGATCCATCGATTCACTATAAATTCCTTATAGGACATCCAAAGTCATAGACACAGCTTAAGACCAAAGAAAGCGGGGCTAAAAGTCTAGGGTGAGGAGCTCATTTTTTACTAAATGTTTTATGTACTCTTTGAGGGGAAAAAACCTGATGATAAATGTATTCATTGACATAGCAACCTCACATCCTGTCAGAAAAGAGAACTAAGAACTGTACTTTCCCAAATGTAAAAGATTTTGAAAAAAGGGAGAAAGCAGCTATTATGGTTTAGATATGAGATGTCACCAAAAGCTCATCTGTGAGACAATGCAAGAAAGTATGGAGGTGGAATGATTGGGTTTGAGAACCTTAACCTAATCAATGTATTAATCCACGTGAAAGGATAAGCTGAGGAGTAGCTGCAGGCAGGCAGGGTGTAGCTGGAGGGGATAGGTCACTTGGGGAGTCTTTGGGGTTTAGAATTTGTCCCTAGTGAGCAGAGCTCAATCTCTTCCCCCCAACACCATGACCGCCCCGATGGCCGTTTCCTGAGCTGCTCTCCTCCAGCGCACTCTTCAGCCATGATGTCCTGCCTCACCTCTGACCCACAGCAATAAAGTCAGCCGTCCATGGGTGGAGACCTCGAAACCGTGAGCCCCAAAGAAATTTTCTTCCTCTAAAATAATTCTTGTCAGGTCTTTTAGTCACAATGGCAAAAAAAAGTTGACCAAAATAGCAGCAAATCTAAGTAGAAGATAAAAGAGAGAAATAAAATGTTTGCAGAAGCCAAGTGAACAGTGTCTGTGTCAAAGAGAAGGAATGATCATCTCTGTCATGTGCTGCTGCTAATTCAACTAAGATAAAAATCGAAGCTTCATCACTGGATTTAGCAACGCGGAAGTCAGTGATGCCCTTATAGAGAGCAGTTTCCTTAGAGGGATGAAGACAAGAAAATGTGTACTGGTGTTTATGGGAGAATGAAAAGAGAATCAAAACAATATAAACAAACAAAGACTTCAATTTCCCAAGAGAAGTAAAGAATGGGGTTATAGTAGCTGGAATAGCAGGGTCAAGAGAAGGGTTTTCTTCAGGTGGAGGAATAACATGTTTATCAGCTAAAAA
Organism: Sciurus vulgaris; assembly: GCF_902686455.1. Taxonomy (NCBI): domain Eukaryota; kingdom Metazoa; phylum Chordata; class Mammalia; order Rodentia; family Sciuridae; genus Sciurus; species Sciurus vulgaris. The sequence continues at coordinate 60,941,179 of NC_136466.1, forward strand.
GACTAATCCAGAGGGAAAAACTGTTAAAATCATGTAGGTGAAATAAGAGTGATTATTTGGGACAATTGAGTAAATTCAGATCAGTTACTAATAACTGAAATCCTTACTGCAACTCAGAGTCTAATTTTTGCTTTCTCTTCTCCTAGTCATGGTCCTTTAGGAGAAAGATCACACATTTGAGGGATACCTGATCATTGCTCAGGATCTCCAGAGTACGAAATTTCTTTGTCAGTGGACCTCTAAAGCTATTCCAACAGAGAGTACTAGAAGTATATTCTGTAACAAGCATGGTCGGATACAAACAGTGATAAAAAGGTGTGTTAGGCTTTCTCAGATTTGAAGAAAGACATGCCAATTTACCTCAAATGGTAGGATTTATTTTACAGACAAAGGAAAGGAGATGAGACAGATGTAAAGCACTTTCAAGAGGTGCACTGCTGGATTCCTAGAGGATTGATATGTTTTTAAGGTCACAGAAGTTCTGACATTTATTCAGTCTCCTGTCATCCGCTGCTTGGTACTTCCACCACGGTACACCTGTGGCAGCCTCTCTCACATCTGCTTCCCCTGCCATGGTCTGTGTTCGGTCTCCAGTTTCCTCCCTGCTGTCTCATGAGGCATCTTCATCCCATGCCATCCGTGATTTGCCTTCACCCACCTCCTGGATAGCATTTCTCTGTCTGTGTGTGCCATTCAGACTTCCCAAAAAGGAAATGCAATTGAATAACCCTTTCATGACCCCCTTCAACAAGCCCTTGAAACAGCTCACTTCAGGGATCACAGAAAATGTACTGATTTGATTGCTGCCTTCGGTCAAATGTAAACCTTAGAGATGACAGCTATAACCCAAAGGAAGGCGAGCTACGGAAAAAAGGATGACATGGACAGTTCCTCAAGATCAGGCTCTGTTAAGACAGCTTGGGGTTATTGGAAAAGTTAGACACCAACCATGTCACATGGAGACTTGCTGTTAGGAAGAGCAGGGTAAAGGTAATACCCAAAAATCTCCTTCACTGCAACAGAAAATAGGAGACTTGCAATTGCCAAGAGAGATGAGTTGTACGTAATGCTCCCTTTTAAAAGTAGGGTGATTTCCTTTGTGTTAGAAAAATTCATTATATACCCAAACTAACAGTGATGTGCTCTAACTAGCTGCTTCTAGACAAATACTTTCTTTAAATTTTTTAGCTTGGAAAATTGGAAAGATATACATAAATGTTACAATAGTAGTGGTTTATATTTCAACAAGAGCACAACTATTGAGCATGCTTGTGCTTCTTACAGATTTTAGAGTCCTGAAACCAGCCCAGGGAAGCAGCTCCAAGATTCAGTATTCTCAGGAGAAGAAAAATAAATCTGCCCTTTGGAAAAGAGAAAAAGAAAAAAAAAAAAAAAATGGGCAAGAGACAAAGAAGTCACAACAGAAGTAGAGACCAAATCATAGACTCCAGAGAGAAAAAAGCAAAAATAGAAATAGAGGACAAGATAAGAAAAGAAGACACTGAAAAAGAGAGCACATTAATTGCCTAGTAGAGATTAAAATATTTAAAATCCTGATAATAATGGAGGGAAAACATTGGCATAGAACACTTACTAAAGTATGAATTTAAATAACTTTAAAGGAAAATATGGAAAGGTTTCAGTTACCTTCATTTAGACCACAAACTCCCAGAAATGTATAGGTGAACAATAGAATTCACTACAAATAAGAAAAAAGCAGAATGTATAATTCAAACACAACAAAAGGCTCTTTCTTTCTCATGCATTGGTCTGGACCACCAGGGTAGCTCTGCCCCAGGATGTCCAGTAGGCAGCAGGATAGAGAAAGGGATTTGGAAAATGGGGACAGAAAGTACATAACATTTATCTCCAAAGGAAAGTTCCCCGAAGTTGCTAGAAAACACTTCTGTTGACAACCCACTGTTCATAATTTAGTGTTATGGCCATACCAAGACGAAAAGCAGACTGGGAAATGCAATTTTTATTCTGGACAACTATATGCACTACCAAAAATTCTAAAACAATAGAAAAAGGGGAACAGAAATAGTTGAAGCAGCTAATTATCTCTACCTCAAACTCTTACCTACAGAATTCCATTTATCAAGTGTCAACACACATGTTCAAGGATATCCATTATATTGGTATTAATAATGTGGGATGTGAAGGTGTTTACTTCCAACTCTGTGGTACTCTTTAAATTTTTTTACTTTTGCATTATAATTATACATAATAGTGGGACCACTATGCCATAGTTGTCCATGCACATAAGAGAGTGATCAGTTGCCTTCCCCAGTACCTTGCTTTTCCCTGACCTCCCCACCCTCCTGGTCTACTTGCTCCACTCCACTTATCTTCTTCAGGAGTGCTACATTTTGGTAAATGATAATTTTGAATAAATCAATTTTGAATAAATCAACTAAGTAATTTTAAAATAAATAATATTTATCAATAAAATTTGTAAAGTTTTCAATTGTTAATATATATTGAAAATTTTGAAATTTGATAGTGTAATACTTTCTGAAACTTTAGTGACATCATGAGCTTTGTGCCTGTCTTCTTCTGGACATTGTCCAATTTTACTCATGCTAGTAACTTATATTAAGTAGCAATTACCCCACTTAAAAGATTAAATAGGGGTTGGGATGTAGCTCAGTAGCACAGCACATGCTTACCATGTGTGAGGGCCTAGGTTTGAACCCCAGCACCAATAAAATATTTTTTAATAAGTGAACTTACAAATACTAATGATTTCATTCTAAAATTAATTTACTTCACTTTAGCAAATTCAAGTGCTTCAAACTCATTGTCTAAATCAAGTTCACAAATACCAGAAACAAAAATAAAGATAGCATGAACCCTACTTTCTTCCTAAAGTAGTAGCAGTGGAGGTATAAAGATCCAAATAAATATATAACTAATTTGAATTTAGAATGTTTGGGGTTACCAACATCCTTTCAAGTTATGCCTTTATATAGCTTTGTAAAGAGCTTTGTTTCCTATCCAAGCCAATGTAGCAATTAATAGCTAAATTCATATGTATTAAGAACATGCTAATCAACACCTCACAAAAGTCATTTACTGAGATGAAGCAGAATAGCTGTCGTGCCAACCATTACTCAACCTTTCTGATTTAGGTACAGAATGTGACTAAATAATACCAACTGTTGGTACTTCATAGCATCTTTCTTTGTTCTCCATCAAAGCACTTTATAAATATTTATTTCTATGATATCATCACAAGTTATGAAGGTATTATATTATTCAGAAAGATGAGGAAACAGGTTCAAAAAGACAGCAAATTTTCAGTTTGTTTGGCCTCTATCAATACCTGGGATAACAATTCCAGGTCTAGTGACCAAAGTGACTTAATTTTCTTGGGAAAATTTCCAATGACAATTAGAAATCAGCTGAGAAATTAGAAGGATTCGACAAAAAGTCCGTGATTCTGTAGTTTCCCCATAGCTATTAATATTACATGATATGACAAATTTTTTTTCTCAGGTGTACCAGCTATTACAGCTTAAACTGCTCCAATTGTTCTCTGTAAAGGAAAATTTGCAAGGCAGGGTCTTTGTTAATATGAAGTTACCCCACGGTTCAAATCATCCTCATTTCAAAAGTTTGAGTAAGATTTTTATTTCAATTACTGTTTTAATTCTTGACCCTCAGAGAATGTTGCTTTATGGGAGAAAAAAGCTTTAATGTATCTCTAAAAGGATAAGTGTCTTCGTTTTTTGTGTATTACCGTAAACAAATAAGGCAGAGTAACACTCGTTAAAGACAGCAGTCTGGCCATCCTCTGCATTCACTGGGATGGTTTCAGAGCTTTCTTGAAGCACACAGAGGTCTCCATCTCTAGTGTGCCTGGCAATGCTTCCCGTGCCTAACAAGGAGCATAGGTTTTCTTAAAAGGGTCTTGCTGCTGTTGTCACAGAAAGAAATTGTATTCTTCCCAGCATTAAAGATAGATCTAAAAACAAATCTTTAAAGGGACCTATATACAATCTTACCACAACATCATTATCCACAGTGAACTTGAATGAGGTGGGCACACCCCAGTGGCTGGAAGCAAATCTCCTAAAGTCCATGTGACAAAGCAGTGACTTCTGACAAATCCAACTGCACACCCTGTGGTGTTGACATTTAAAATGTGTGCTCACATAGTTGGAAAAAGACTTTGGGATCCTTGAATACCTTCAAGAAAAACAATAAAAAGACATGATTTATTTAGTGTGCAAATGTACATGTTATTACAAATACATAGGACAAAAATTGTAATAGAAACTACTGTATTTTTTTTCCTAAAAGCTTAACATGTATGGAACACAATTAGCAGACAAGTCTCACAAATGTGAAAGCTGTAGTTACCATCAAGCATTAGGATCTGATGGAGACGAGAGTCTCTGATTCCTTGCTGAATTTTCAGCTTGATAACTGGGGAGAAGAAAAGAAAGTGGAGTTTTATTAAATCTCAGTAGATTTTACAAGGTTATGTCATTTTGTTTGTTTTATTTTAATAGAAAATATAAATGAAATTAGGCTCTTATTTTAAAGGTAAAATTCAAGTCAATTCTGTAAGTAATAAAATGCTCGTTAACAGTAAAAAACTAAAAGGTCAAATAAACTTGCCCAAAGTCAACAATATAGCCAGAAAAATATTTTGCACTTGAGCACGTCTCTATCTGAAGTCATTCCTGCTCTTAATCCACAATAGGAAACATCTGACAAGGTGGAACTATCTCAGCAAATAAGTCTGAAGAAATGGTAGCACATCATGGCAGAAGGGTGCCGCAGAACAAAGCCACTTGCCTCACAAAGTCCAGGAAGCAGGCGGACAAGTCAGAAGCGAAGGCACACCCCCAGTGACCTATCTCCTCCAACCAGGCCCCACCTCCTATCCTTTCTACCACCTCCCAATAATACCACCAAATTTTTTCTGACAGATCAGATGTTTTATTTATTTTAATTATTTTTTTTTTATTTTTACAGACTGCATTTTGATTCATTGTACACAAATGGGGTACATCATTTTGTTTCTAGGATTGTGCACCATGCAGATTCATACCATTCATGTAATCATACATGTACACAGGGTCATGATGTCTGTCTCATTCTGCCATTTTTCATACACTCCCTCCTCCCTCTCATTTCCCTCTACATAATCTAAAGTTCCTCCATTTTTCTCTCACTCACCACCCCAACTCCCCGCCCCCATGAATCAGTCCATCGATGAGGTCAGAGCCTCACTATCCAATCACTTCCTGAAAGTTCCACCTCTGAACACAGCTGCACTGGGGACCACACCTTCTACACATCAGCCTGTGGGGGACATTCCAGATCCAAACCATGTCAGCGAGGACAACATAATATGAAAACTTAGGAATCTACTGTGCAACAAACTATACATAATGAAAAAGTATTTTAGTAGTAGCATTAAAAATACTCTAAGGTACACAATTCAGTTCAATCCAACAACTCTTGATATTATTTCAAAGTTCCAAGCCACATTTTATTGACCTAACATTTCATGGTTCTATTTAATTTAAAAAAAAAAAAATCTCCTAGAATTGTCCCATTGGACTTATTAAAATCAGGAAAAAAACAAAACAGGCCATAGGCATAGAAGCATTAATTTGCCCCAAGGGCCTATTATTACCTCAATTTTTATGTTAGTCTTAACTTCATGTTTTTCTGTCCCAGGGCATTTTCAGGGAAAAGCTCTTAGAGAACTAAAAAGCTAGAACTTTTCATTTGCATCAGACACACTCAAAATGCCGTCATCTGGTTAGACGGCTAATGATAAGTTGAACACTTACCACCACTTGGTCTATCATCAGTTAGTAGAAACATGACCTGTTAGAATACAACCCTGGCATTTTGAGAAAAGTTACTGTGAAAATGGTTTAAACTAAGGCAAGTAAATATTACTTATTTTGTCCACATCACTTTTAGAATAATACCAAACTCCACAAATGCAATCATTCTCCTTTCTAATTTATTGTTATTTTTATTGGTCCTTTTAGGTTATACATGGCAATGGAATATACTATGAAATAATTATAAAAGCATGGAATGTAATTTGTTCCACTTCAGTCCTCAGTACGTCCCCATCCCTCCTCCCTCCCCCTGTTTCCTTCCCTCTACTGCTATTTACTTACAGCTTTTTTTTTTTAATTAGTGTATTGTGTCCATACACAATGGTGAGAGTCACTGTGGTATATTCATATTTGTACATTGGAAAGCGAGATCAGGTTCATTCCACTGACTTTTCCTCACATCCCTGCTCTCTTCCCTGCTGATCTATTCTTTTTATCCCCTGACCCTTATTCTGGATTAGCTTCCTTATGTCAGAGAAATAATTCTTATATGCAATATCAGTATTATAATGTGTTCCAGTAACATGGCTGTTTGTTAACTAAAGTATAATAGAACAGAAACTATAACAAGCAACAAAACAAAACAAAGGGAAGGAATATAGAGATACATTATATTCATTATATATTTATTATATACATTATAACATTCAAAATTTCCACTTTTAACAACTATGAAGCACAAAAAGGAGTGAGAAATTATAATCCATATATGGAAAGAAAAAAAAAATAATAATCCATAGAAACTGTCCCTAAGGAAGCCCAGATAAAGGAACTTGTTGGACAAAGACCTTAAACTGGCTATTTTAAATATCTTCAAGGATAACTGGGACTAAAACTCAGTGGTAAAGTGCTTGTCTAGCATGCACAAGGTCCTAGGTTTGATCTATAGCACTGCAGCAACACTAGAACTACACTTAAATATGTTCAAGGAGCTAAAGGAGTTCACTTCTCAAAATAAAGGAAAGTAAGAGAATGATGACAGAACCAAAAAAGAATGCCAATAAACATATGGAGATTATGTTTAATAACCAAATAAGAATTCTAGAGTTCAAAATGAAATCCATGAAAATTGTACTAGAGGATCTCAACCATATATTTCACCAGAGAGGAAGAATCAGTGAATTTGAAAATATGTTAATTGAGATTATCAAATCTGAAGAACAAAATGAAAAATGGAGGAAGAAAACTGGGGAGGCCCTAAGATGTATTTGCTCATCTACATTCATTAGCAGCATTATTCACAATAGTTGGAAGCAATTTAAGTGTCCGTCAATGAATGAATAGACAAGAAATATGGGGTATGTACATATAATGAAATATGATTCAGATTTTAAAAGGAAGGATATTCTGATATATGCTATGTGTTAATCATCTTTTTGTTGCTGTAACAAAACACTTGAGCAAACCACTTAGAGGAAAGTTTTACTTGGGCTCACAGTTTTAGGAATTTCAGTTCTTGATCAGCTGACTCCATTGATTCTGGGCCTATGGTGAGGTAGAACATTATAGAAGGGAGGGTGTATTGAGTAAAGCTGCTTACCTCATGTCAACAAAGAAGTAGAGATGGGTTTAGAGGTCAAAGACAAGATAAACCCTTGAAAGGTAAAACCCCCAGCGACCTACCTTTTCCTACTAGGCCACACCTCCTAAAGCCCATTCAACTGTGAACTCATCCATGGATTAAGCCATTAGTGAGAATAGGTCACTCATGATACCATCGCTTCCCCAAAACTCCAACTCTAAATATTGCCACATTGGAGACCAATCTTTCAACACACAAGCCTTTGTGAGACATTCCAGATTCAAACTGTAACATGCTACAAATAAAATAAATTTTAATAAAGAATACAAACAAAAATAAATGCTGGAGATGATGTGGAGAAAAGGAACACTTTTACACTGTTGGTGGGATTGTAAATTAGCACAACCACTATGGAAAACAGCATGGAGCTTCCTCAAAAGACAGGGATGGAACCACTGTATCACCCAGCTTTACCTCTTCTTAGTATTTTTCCTAAAGAATTAAAATCATCACACTATGTTGATCAGAATACCCATGTTTATAGCAGCCCAATTCACAACAGCCAAACTATAGACCCAGCCTAGATATCTATGAACAGATGAACAGATGAAGAAAATATGGAGTTCAATTCAGTCATTAGAATACAATTGTCGTTTGCAGGAAAATGGATTGAACTTGAGAACATTATGTTAAACAAAATAAGTCAAACTCAGAAGGTCAAGGGTTGTCTGTTTTCTTATATGTGGAAGCTAGAAAGGACAAAGAAAAAGAAAGGTGGGGGCAGATCTCATGGAAATTGAAGGGCGATCAAGAGTAGAGGAAAGGCTCCAGGAGGAGGGAGGAGAGGAGGGAAAGGGGAGATACTGTGGAATGATATTGGCCAAATCATATTATCACATTGTGTGCTTGTACAAATATGTAACAACAAATCCCGTTACATACAACTAGACTGCACCAACCAATGATAGGAAAAAATAAGAAAAAGATCGTGTTGAGTGAACTTATCCAGTCGCAAAAGGGCAAATATCCACTTTTATGAGGCAGTCGTACGAGAGAAGTCAATTCACAAGATGGAGATAGAATTGTAGTTTTCGTGGAAGAAAGTAGGAAAGAGAATGGCAAGTTATTGTTAAACGGATACAAACACTCAGTTTGGGAAGAAGAAAAGAGTTCTGGAGAGGGATCGTGGTGCGGCTTGCACACGTGGGTGCACGTACTGTCCCTGAACCGCACACCCACAGATGACTGAAGTGGGAAACTTCACACATACATAGCTTACCACAACAACAAACAAATCAATCACATCCTATGTGCTAGCGACTCCAGTGGTCTTCCCGCTCCCTGTCATACGTCCACTCCAGCATGCTCACTTCCTTGAGCTTTTCAATCCCTTCCTCCACCATGTGCCTCAGAAATCCTGGCATTTTATCTTTTGCTTGGTGAGGGCCATTGCTTTACCCATGCATTCTAGTAGGAAGTTTCCACCATCTTAGGAACACTCTGCCAGGATATCCAATCCTGATCTTGGGAGAGCCCATTTAAATCAATACACTTTTTTCCTATTCAGTTTTATGTTCTGTCCCCTTATCAATCACTCTCAGAATCCAGGCCTACACATATTCCTGGGTTCTTGCTGGCATATGTTAGCTAGATCTTATAGCTCCTTTGAGATAAAGTTCATTTTTTTCTCTTATCGGGCCCAGCACATCCCTCACTAGGGTATACTAAGATTTAACTCCAGTTAAAGATCTCATAGGTGGAAAGGAAGGTGGAGGCAGATATTTACAGGACTCCTTTGCTTTTCAAAGAAAGAACTTGGTATTGTCTTCTGGCACAGGGGGTTGCTAGCTTTGACTATAAAGAGATGGACACCTTTTGTAAATCCAAAAAGTTCAGAAGCATCTGAAGAGTCATAATCTTTGAGGCCATTCACCTAGATAGTTCCATTGCATGTGTCAGATTCTCAGGTCTCCCAAAACAAAGGCCCGACCTTGGCATATACATATCACATTGTATGCAGCATGTATCCTTCTTCAAAATACCATCAGATTATCACTAGGTCTTGGCTTAGTCCTTAGCTTTGCCTTATCTTTGTAGGAGATGAGAGGCTTTTATATGCAACCAAGAGGCGCTCCCTGACTTTCACACCTGGCTTTCAAGACTGTGTTACTTATACTCAGCATCCTTTTCTTTCTGCAGAGTATCAGTGGTTCTTAGAAATAGTCAGTCCAAAAAAATTTTAAAAATAGAAATAGCAAATCAATTCATTTTCCCTATTTTTATTATTTCCTCCATAATTCTCAAACATTTGATACACTGTTTCTGCAAGTGCTTCCTATCTGGCAAACCCTCCCAGTTCTCTACGGGTGAGTTGCAGTAAGTGCTGTGCTTCATCCACCATCAGAATACATTCTTCTTTACCAGTCAGGCAGTGTGAATCGTTTGGATCCAAAACTTAAGCTTATCATTTAGTTGGGGTTTTTTTTGTTTGTTTGTTTTTTGGTTTTTTTTTTTTTGTTTGTTTTGTTTTTTTTTTTTTTTAATACAACTCCTGCTACCAACTGCCACCAGTTAGGTTCTCTGTAAGTAGATTCTAAGATGAAGTTCAGGGTGCAAGATGGTTTAGGAGGGATCAATCCATATAAAGGGAAGATTGAGAAAGCAGACTGGGCAAAGTTAAACTGTGATGCATGCTTAACAAAGTTTGTTTCACAAGGCAGAGAGCTCTGGAACAAATACTCCCAGTCACCATGCAGCACGCACACACACACCAGCAGGATGCAATAACCAGGCCTTATGCCCCTGCCTTGCTCGGTAACCAGATGCAGACTGCCTTGGAAAGAGTGTGATTTTGGAAGATGCAGTCCTCTGCAACTCAAGCAGATTCTACGGAAGTGCTGACAACTGAAAATGTGTGCTAGCTGCACTGGCACATGGAAAGTAAGTCCTTCCATGAAGGTAGATGTGGGCAGCATACATCCATGTGCAGCACTAATTTTTTAATTCATTAAAAAGGGAAAGACTGGGGATGTAGCTCCCTGTCACAGCACATTACTTGCACTAGGCACTGGGTTTGATCTTCAGCACCACAAAAAAAAGAAAAAAAAAAAAAAAGTCAATTTCTGAAAAATCTGGGAGCTACAGGTATAGCTCAGTGGTAAACCATTTACCTAGCATTCACAAGATTCTAGATTTGATCCCCAGCACCATAAAACAAGAAAGAAAAAATTGAGACAAATGCTAAACTGCAAAGAAAGCAAGACAACAGATTTAAATTGTGAGTCTTCCAAGAAAACTGGGACAGGCAGTCACGCTGCTTTTAGGGAAACCACGCTCTAGTTCTAGGTCCCCTGTCCAGATATGCAGCTGGCTTTATGCAGTCATGTTACCCCCGTCACCCTGACTAGTACATGGAGGACACCTGACCCAGAAGCACCTTAAAATATAACATTGCCTTGGGGCAAGAATGAAGAGCAGTTAATCAATTTTTCTTTCTTGTGAATTTTAATCAAGAAAAAAATGTTATCAAAATGAAGCAGAAATGAGATAGTCTAATTACAGAAATTGGATAAGGAAGCAGTGGCAGACCACATTCAAACAGAAATTATGAGGGAAACAAAACAGAGTCAATGGAAATTAGGAGGTAGTGAAAACATATAAAGCAGAGGATGAAGGAGATCTTTATCAGAACAGAGAAACACAGACAGAGGCCAAATTAATTGAGGACTTAAGGCCAGAACTCCCCTATTGCTTTGATCGGAGGCTCACCCTCCTGTCTCTGCTCTTCCAGAGACCTGACTTCTCTTCCGTTCTAGGTTTGAGTGAATCTAACAATTGTATTGATCTTCTCATCACAGAGGGAGTAAACTAGTGCTATCCAAGATTCCATTACAAAGTAATTCATTGGTATTTGTTTGAACACCATACTCTGCCCCCTATCTTCATTCAGATTTAGAATAAATTCATGCTGTCACAGGGAAATTTTTATCTTATAAACCTTGTCAAATCCTGCACCCTCCTTTTCTCTTCCACCCCACCCCCACAACATATCTTGAATTCTTTCAAAATATCGTATTCAGTGGCATTTCTTTCTATTACATCTGTTACAGCTACTGAGTCTTGTGCTCACTGAAGCATCTCCTGACCCTAGAGATGATTGCACCCATGGCAGGAAACCCAACAATACTATGCTACATCCCACAGCAAAAGGATAACAAAATTGGATTTTATAACTCCTTATCATAGATTCTGTCTCAACAACAACACCAATTTTGGGAAGTTCTGATAATACATTTCTAACTGCCTGACCTCAAAATGTAAGATTGCTTTCCTAGTAAAAGGACTGGCATTAGATTTTCCTATTTAAATTATATTCCTGTACTGCCTTTACAAAACATTCTCAACCATTTCAGGTCTAAAGAGCCACCTGCTGTTTTAAAAACAAACTGCAACGAATAATTGTTACTCAAACCTAAAGAAGACCCAATTTACCAAACGGTGTGTTCTGTCTCTCTCTCTCTCTCTCTGTCCCTTCTCCCTCTTCCCTCTCTCTGTCATTGTTGATAGTGGTGCTAGTGCTGGTGGTGACTCTGTGTCCTAAAGAAATTATGCTGGGCCAGATTCAAGACTATTGTGTGTGTGTGTGTGTGTGTGTGTGGTGCTGGAGGTTGAACCCAGGGTCTGTGCATGTGAGGCAAGCACTCTACCAACTGAACTATATCCCCAGCCCTGCAAGACTATTTTTATTGTAGTTGTATGCATGTGGAAAAATCCTTCTAATTGCATTTATTAAATTTTGAATTCCTTATTCACGAGAGTCATGCCCTATTGGAAATGAGAGGGAAATTTTCCTTTTGTTGCTTTTAACTGGAGAATATATTATAAGCTCTCTCTAGATGTGTTCTGAAACTGTAAAAACATTTTCAAAATAAAGGTCAGCCTGTGGACCATGTCATTTTAACTGCTATGTGTTGTGCTAGCCCTGTAGTCAATCTTTGAAAAGGTGCCTGGCCAGGCATACAGCCTGGGGTGCTCCCCCATGCTTTCAGAACATAATTGTAGAAAGACATCCAAGAAGTGAAGTTTCACAATAAGAGTCCTGCTGCTTGAATGCCCTTCAGGTTATTCTCCTTCCATTTGAAAACCTAAATGGCAATGAATAAAGAAACTTTTCTAAGAAATTCCACATGAGTCTTAAAGTGCATGCATATTCACTGAGAAAGTAGTTCCCTCTGTTTCTAGTGTCTTGTGCCTGTGTGTAAGAGAAAATACATGTGTAGTTAGTACATTTTTTTAAAAAGTCACCCCCCGTTTATGAATTAAAAAGCTTTGGGAAAAAGGGTTTTATGTTAACTAAGCAAAATGGTCTCTGGAAGAACAGTATGTAAAACCACTGATTTTTAAAGGACAATGATTCCAGAGGGTGATTGCAGTTAAGATGAAGAAAGCACACTATCTCATCCACTGAAAGCAACTAAAATCCCTGCTTAGAATGCTTGGGGTTATTATTGAGTCTTCTAAAACATAAATGATAGCAGGCTGATCGGAGGGGGAGGTGAGAACAGAATTCAAAGACTGATCCACCAGTGAGTTTTCTGTTCTTTTCTTCCATTGTTTTCTGGCTTTAGATGCAAAAGCAGCCCAAAACCCAGAATTCTGTACACCGTGGAAATATAAGAGCTCTAAGAGAAGCCCTGTCATTCTGGTCCAAAGAACAGGAAGACCCTGAGGATCAGCGAGAGTAAGGCAATCCTAGGGGATCACTTACATCCCAGAGAGCACCAGAATTAGATCCGTGATGCCTCAAATTAACGTTCACTTTGTCCGACAACAAATCACAAGACTTTCTCATCTCCCATTATCATTCAGGCTCCCACTTCGACACTGTTCCCTTTGTCCCCTGGGGTTCCCTCATAGCCCAAAATACTTCATAGGACCCTTCAAACTCCTGATTATCAAAATAAAACTCCACACTCTTTTATACCTTTTACTTACCAGTTCTTTCCACATTCTTTCCTTTACCAAAATCTGGACTAGCCCTCCCTGCAGTAAGTCCATAATTTCTCTAGAAGTCCATTCTAGTCAAAGTATCAAAAAATTAATCCTATACCTTACAAAAGATTCCTGAAGTCATCTAAAGCAGAATTTATTTCTGCTTCAGCATTCTTCCTTCTTATTCAGAATAAGGGGTGCTTAAAATAGTCAAATTTTAAGTTGAACATTTTAAGTTTGAAATCAAAGTGAGTTAATTAGCCTCAGCGAAGTCCATGTTACTTACCAACATAAGGTACTTAGTGCCCAGGCAAGCTATCCCTAAGCTAGGGATTATAAGAACTTAATTTCAGAAGTACCAGTATTCATACTTCTGGGTTAAAGTCCATAGCTTATATGTTAAATCCAAAAGCAGAAAAATTAATCTTTATTACAAGGAAATTTCAAGAGAAGAAACTTTCTCAACTCTCCACTCCCACCTCTCTCACTTTGAATTCTCTACTTTTGATCACTTCTAAACCCTGATCCAATAAATTCTTCTGACTGTCATGATCAAGTAGTTTCCTTTTGTTACAAATATTCTTGTATATTAGGGTTTATGATTTTGTCAGTCAACTGAGAAGTTATTCCCACTCTCTCTTCTTGAGAAGTATATATGCATGATTGAAAACTTCTAATCAGTAAGTGGGGGGTTTCTGTTAAGGTATTGAATTATGTGAGCTCTCTAGTGCCACCCAGATCCAATATCTGTGATCCTGTGTTTTCTTGGTGCTGTGATTTTAAGATTCAAATCCATGGTTTGTTAGGTTGTCAAGACACTCACAGGAAGCCTCGCCCTTTTCTCTGAGATCTTCAGTTATGGTTAGCTGATATTTTCGAACTAAGTGACATCTCCTTCTTGAAGTTTACACATCCCATTTGTGGGTCTCTGTGACCTACCTTATAAGGAGAAGCAACCCCAAACACAATCCTTGTGACCCATAAGGTCTCCCAGTGAGGAGAGAAAAGTGTCATGGATAGGTGTTTTTTTTTTTTTTAATAAAATGAAATATCCATTGGCTGCTAGATTTAGTTGCCTTTGTGCAGAGAAGTGTAAATGTGGATAGAGTGGTCAGTATGACCATCTCAGTATGGAACCCTTCTTAGAAAATAAGATGGCAATTCCTTCCAGGACCCAAGGTTGTATGATGCTATAACTTTGCAGAAGAGAAGAGAACACAGCAGAATTCTACCTTCTGACTTCTATCCATCCATCAGATCCATTAGGAAACTGTTCATCTAGAAGAAATAAAGATGGAGGTCTGGGTCTTTCATCAGAATTTGCCTTACTCAATGAATTTTGCTGTCCTCTGAGGTGAACAGAGGGTGAAAGACTGGGCTCCAAATACTTTCCAAAATCTCTCTAATCCCAAACACATGTACTCATTTTGTCACATACTTTTTCCTCCTCCATCTTCCCATATGCAATCTGTTCACTAACCTAACAGAAATGCATATTTAGATAAACTTTCTTCCTCATTGTCTCATCCATACACATAGTCCCACCTTTTGGACATCCTCTTCTTAAAAATATTACTCAGAAGCTATTACCATTTGTCCCCCCGCCCCATCTTTTCCATGTGTATCATGCTTAAATCGACATACCCTGAGGACTTCCCAAACCCTCCAATATTGTCTTTTTCCAAAATACCTTGTGTACCACAGAGTCAGGATGCTTCTCAAGCAATTTCTGTGAAAAGAAATATGAAGAGGGCTAGTAACCTCCAACCCTGTCTCCTTGATTCTAGATCTTTTGGTATTCCCCAGCCTTCCTTGGGAACTTCTACAGGTTTATTCCATTTGTGGAGAATAACATGTATGGATTCTCCAGTGTGTAGATGTATAGGCACGATTTCATATATAGTCAATTCCATTATTTTCAGGAGTTATGTCCTATAAATCTGCCACCAATACTGTATTACAAATACTAAATCATTGCTCCTAGAAAACACCGGGTTAGGTGTTTGCAAGCCTCTGCTCATAGAATTTTCATCAACTGCTTAACACATAAGCTTATTTTATATGTGTTTCCAGTTAAAGATATCTTATTTAAAACATAATTTTAATTCATTAACATGGAGCTCACGGTCAACAGCACTGTAGTTCATGAATGAACAAAACTTAATTAACACATATTTTCTTATAAGGCATGTCACAGCCTTCTTGAACTTACACCTACACTAAAAGAACTTCAGCACTGTGCTTAGGGCCCATTTTAAATCATTAAATAAACAATAAAAGTCCAATAATGTGAGAAATCTGGTACTAAATATATCACAAAAAGGATATTTCTTTACAACAAAAACTGAAATAAGAAGGCAGAATGTCACCTTGTTTGATCCCAGCTGGGAACGTGCAACTTGACTCCAATTTCTCATTGTTCTGAACATACATATGTCTGTCAATGACTGGTAAGGCTCTGCAAGTATTGATTTAGGTAACAAAAATAAATTTTAGTAAATAAATTTTCAAATACATGACGTTCAAATAATTAGAAAAGGCTGTAGATTTGTGAGTCTATATTTCTGAGTGGTATTAGTCTTTAGTTTTATAGTTTAAATTCCTTTAATTTTGTTGAGATCTGTTTGATATGCTAGCACATTATCTCTTCTGGAGGATATTCTATATGTATTTGAGGATATCGTTCCTTCTACAGTTGAATAGAGTGTTCTAGAGATGTCATTAGTTTTAGTTGTTCAATAGTATTGTTCATGTCTCCTACATTGTCTAGTTGTTCTATCCATTCTTGAATGTGATATATTGAAGTATCAAATTAATATCTATTTCTCCCTTAAATTCTGTCAGTTTTTGTTTGATATATTTTGAAGTCTTGTTGTAGATGCCTATTTTTTATAATTATTATGTCTTCCAAATATAATTAACATTTTATAATGATATAATGTCTCTTCATATCTAATAACTTTCTATGGACACATCTATATTCCTTAATTTTAATTTAGTTACTCCAGATCTCTCATAATTGCTGTTTGCATGGAATATCTTCTGCAGTGACCCACCCCGTTCCTCCTCCTCCTCTTCCAGGTAGCCCCCCGGGTGTTCAGGAGCAGTCACTCTGAGTCGCTCTGAGTCCAAGCGACCCGCTGCATGCCTCCTCCGGCAGCCGCCGGGAGCTCTGGTGCGGCCACTCCAATATCAAGCTACCCACCACACTCCTCCTCTGGGCAGCCCCCGGGTGTTCAGGAGCAGTCGCTTTGAGTCCAAACAACTCACCACTCGCCTCCTCCTCTGAGCAGCCGCCTGGAGCTCTGATGCAGTCACTCCCAGTCCAAGCGACCCGCTGCGCTCCTCCTCCTCCTCCTCCTCCGGGCAGGCCCCGGTGTTCAGGAGTGGTTGCTCTGAGTCCAAACAGCTCTCCTCGCAGCTCCTCCTCTGGGCAGTCGCCCAGAGACCCAGTGGTTGCTCTGAGTCCAAGTGCTGTGCTGAGCAGCCTCCTCTACGATGCTCCCAGTTGTCCGAATTCACGGCTCCAGGCAAAGACAGAATTTTAAAGGCTGCGAGAGAAGAATCAAATTATATTCAGGGGGAAATCAATAAGAATATCAGCAGATTTTTCAATCCAGACCCTAAAAGCTAGAAGGGCCTGGAACAACATTTACCAAGCCTTGAAAGAAAATGGATGCCAACCAAGAATCTCATACCCAACAAAACTTACCTTCAGATTTGACAATGAAATAAAATCCTTCCATGATAAACAAAAACTAAAAAAATTTACAAAAAGAAAACCAGCATTACAGAACATTCTCAGCAAAATATTCCATGAGGAAGAGATGAAAAACAATGATGCAAATCAGCAATGGTAGGAACTAGCCTAAAGGAATAGCCAAATAAAGGAGAAACCAAATCATGTCAAAAACCAAAAATGAGTCAAGTGACTGGGAATACAAATCATATCACAAAAATAACCCTGAATGTTAGCGGCCGGAACTCATCAATCAAAAGACATAGACCGGCAGATTGGATGAAAAAGAAAAATCCAACAATATGCTGCCTGCAAGGGACTCATCTCATAGAAAGAGATACCCAAAGACTAAAGGTGAAAGGATGGGAAAAAAACATACCATGTCCACGGACACAGCAAAAAACTGGAGTATCTATCCTCATTTCAGATAATGTGGACTTCAAGACAAAACTAGTCAGAAGGGATAAAGGAGGACATTACATACTGTTTAAAGGAAAAATAAATCAGCAAGACATAACAATCATAAATATCTATGCCCCGAACATTGGCTCATCCATGTACGTCAAACAAATCCTTCTCAATTCCAGAAATCAAATAGACCACAACACAATAATACTAGCGATTTTAACACACCTCTCTCACCATTGGGCAGATCTTCCAAACAAAAATTGAATAAAGAAACCATAGATCTCAAAAACACAATCAACAATTTAGACTTAACGGACTTATATAAAATATACCATCCAACAAAGAGCGAATATATCTTCTCAGCAGTGCATAGATCTTTCTCTAAAATAGACCATGTTTAATGCCACAAAGCTACTGTTAGCAAATACAAGAAGATAGAGATACTACCTTGTAGTCTATCAGATCATAATGGATTGAAATTAGAAATAAATGACAGAATAAAAAGCAGAAACTTCTCCAATACCTGGAGATTAAATAATATGCAATTATATGATAAATGGATAACAGAAGACATCAGGAGGGAAATAAAAAAATTCTTAGAAGTAAACAAAAAAAAAAGAAGTAAACAAGAACAAAGACACATCATATCAAATCTCTGGGACACTATGAAAGCCGTACTTGGAGGAAGATTTCTTTCATGGAGCGCATTCAACAAAAGAAGTAAAAATAAACAAATAAACAACTTAACACTACAGCTCAAAGCCCTAGAAAAGAAGAGCAGATAAACACAAAAGTAGTAGAAGACAGGAAACAGTTAAAATCAGAGCTGAAATCAATGAAATTGAAACAAAAGAAACAATAGAAAAGATTAACAAAATAAAGAGTTTGTTCTTTGAAAAAATAAACAAAATTGATAAACCCTTAGCCACTCTAACAAAGAGAAAGAGAGAAAAAAACTCAAATTACTAAAATTCGGAATGAACAAGGAAATATCACTACAGACATGAGTGAAATACAAAACATAATTAGAAGCTATTTTGAAAATCTATACTCCAACAAAACAGAAAACCTCGAAGACGTCAACAAGTTTCTAAAGACATATGAATTACCTACACTGAACGAGGAGGACATACACAACTTAAATAAATCAATTTCAAGCAATGAAATAAAAGAGGTCATCAAAAGCCTACCAACAAAGAAAAGTCCAGGACCAAATGGGTTCTCAGGCTAGTTCTACAAAACTTTTAAAGAAGAGCTCATTCCAATACTTCTCAAAGTATTCCATAAAATAGAAGAGGAGGGAACCCTCCCAAACTCATTCTATGAAGCCAATATTACCCTGATACCTAAACCAGACAGAGATATATCGAGGAAAGAAAATTTCAGACCAATATCCTTAATGAACATCGACGCAAAAATTCTCAACAAAATTTTAGCAAATCACATAAAAAAATATATTTAAAAGATAGTGCACCACAATCAAGTGGGTTTTATCCCAGGGATGCCAGGTTGGTTCAACATCCGGAAATCAATAAATGTCATTCACCATATTGACAGACTTAAAGTTAAGAATCACATGATTATTTCAATAGATGCAGAAAAAGCATTTGATAAAATACAGCACCCCTTCATGCTCAAAGCACTAGAAAAAACAGGGATAGTGGGAACATTCCTTAACATTGTAAAGGTCATCTATGCTAAGCCCATGGCCAATATCATTCCAAATGGTGAAAAATTGAAAGCATTCCCCCTAAAAAACTGGAACAAGGCAGGGATGCCCTCTTTCACCACTTCTATTCAACATCTAGCCACAGCTATTAGACAAACCAAAGAAATTAAAGAGATACGAATAGGAAAAGAAGAAATCAAACTATCCCTGTTCACTGATGACATGATTATATACTTAGAGGAACCCAGAAATTCCACCAGGAAACTTTTAGAACTCATAAGTGAATTCAGTAAAGTAGCAGGTTACAAGATCAATGCTCATAAATCCAATGCTTTTTTATACATAAGTGATAAATCTTCAGAAAGAGAAATTAAGAAAACTACCCCATTCACAATAGCCTTGAAAAAAATAAAATACTTGGGAATCAATCTCACAAAAGAGGTGAAAGACCTCTACAATGAGAACTACAGAACACTACAGAAAAAAATTAAAGAAAATCTTAGAAGATGGAAAGATCTCCATGTTCTTGGATAGGAAGAATTAATATTGTCAAAATGACCATACTACCAAAAGTGCTATACAGATTCAATGCAATTCTAACTAGAAACCCAATGATGTACCTTACTGAAATAGAGCAAGCAATTATGAAATTCATCTGGAAGAATAAGAAATCCAGAATAGCTAACACAATCCTTAGCAGGAAGAGTGAAACAGGGGGTATCACAATACCAGATCTTCAACTCTACTACAAAGCAATAGTAACAAAAACGGCATGGTATTGGTACCAAAATAGACAGGTAGATCAATGGTACAGAAGAGGACATGGACACAAACCCAAATAAATACAATTTTCTCATACTAGACAAAAGTGCCAAAAATATGCAATGGAGAAAAAATAGCCTTTTCAACAAACGGTGCTGGGAAAACTGGAAATCCATATGCAACGGGATGAAATTAAACCCCAATCTCTCACCCTGCACAAAACTCAACTCAAAATGGATCGAGGATCTCAGAATCAGACCAGAGACCCTGCAGATTATAGAAGAAAAAGTAGGTCCAAATCTTCAACATGTCAGCTTAGGATCAGACTTCCTTAACAGGACTCCCACAGCACAAGAAATAAAAGCAAGAACCAACAACTGGGATAGATTCAAACTAAAAAGCTTTCTCTCAGCAAAGGAAACTATCAGTAATGTGAAGAGAGAGCCTACAGAGTGGGAGAATATCTTTGCCACTCATACTTCAGATAGAGCACTCATTTCCAGAATCTATAAAGAACTCAAAAAACTCTACACCAAGAATACAAATAATCCAATGAACAAATGGGTTAAGGGAATGAACAGACACTTCACAGAAGAAGATGTACAAGCAATCAACAGATATATGAAAAAATGTTCAACATCTCTAATACTAATAGAAATGCAAATCAAAACTACCCTAAGATTCCATCTTACCCCAATTAGAATGGCGATTATCAAGAATACGAGCAACAATAGGTGTTGGTGAAGATGTGGGGAAAAAGATACACTCATACATTGCTGGTGGGGCTGCAAATTAGTGCAGCCGCTCTGGAAAGCTTTAGGGAGTTTCCTCAGAAAGCTTGGAATGGAACCACCATTTGACCCAGCTATCCCACTCCTTGGCCTATACCCAAAGGACTTAAAATCATCATATTAAAGAGATACAGCCACATCAATGTTCATAGCTGCTCAATTCACAATAGTCAGATTGTGGAACCAACCTAGATGTCCTTCAATTAATGAATGAATAAAGAAACTGTGGTATATATATACAATGGAATATTACTCAGCCATAAAGAATGATAAAATTATGTCATTTGCAGGCAAATGGATGAAATTGGAGAATATCATGCTAAGTGAGATAAGCCAGTCTCAAAAATCCAAAGGATGAATGATCTCGCTGATAAGTGGATGATGACACATAATGGGGGTTGGGAGGGGTTAGTGTTAGGGTTAAGGTTAGATTTAGGGTTAGGGATAGGGAGGGTGGCAAGAATGGAGGAAGGAAGGACTGTATAGAGGGAAAAGAGGGGTAGGAGGGTTTGGGGGAAGGGGAAAATAGCAAATAAATCAAACAACATTACCCTATGTAAATTTATGATTACACAATGGTATGCCTTTACTCCATGTATAAACAGAGAAACAACATGTATCCCATTTGTTTACAATAAAAAAAAAAACTCAAAAAAGAAAAGAAGATATCCGGGGGGGGGGGGGGGGGGGGAACCATAATGGCTCATCCTAAGTAGAATAATTATTAAAAAGACAAAAAATAACACATGCTAGCAAGGACCCACAGAGAGGAACACTCTCACAGACTGTTGGCCAAAGTGTGATTTAGTGTGGTCCCCACTCTATTCAGTTTTCCTCCATTTTAACCCAGTGTCCTTTTCAGTTTCAGAATTCCATGACCATTAGCCATTGTATCTTCCTAGGTTCCTCTTGGCTGAGGCAATTTCTATTTCTACTCTTCTTGGTTTTATGACACCAATGGTCAGGTATCTTGTGAAGTGCTCTCTTAATGAGATTTTTCTAAAGTTTTCCTCATGGTTACACTGCAGTTATGTGTTTCTGGGAGGACCAACACAGAGAAAATGCCATTTTACTGTATTTTATCAACAGTCATGTTGTCAACATTATTTGCCGATATTATTGATACTGATTATCTGCAGTAACATTTGTCATGTTTTCCACTGCAAATTCACCCTTCTCCCTCTTCTTTTCATACGATCCACTTTGGAAGTCACTATGTACACCTAAAGAAAGGAAATCATACTCATCCTCCTGAGGTAAAAGTACCTTTACTGATTTTTAAACTATTCATTATTTTCTCATATTGCTCTAGTGTTTAAGAATCTCTCTTATCAGAATCTCCTTCAGATTAATAATAACTTCAGTGGGACATAGGAAGTTTATTCCATTCTTCTGTCCTTTGTACTATTATTTTCATTCATTTCTACATATGTTAGGAACCAAGTAATACAGTGTTAAAATTGTTGCTTTATGTATATATTAAAAAGATAGGGCACCACAATCAAGTGGGATTCATTCCTGAAATGTAAGATTGGTTCAACATATGGAAATCAATAAACACAATACATCACATCAATAGACTTAAAGACAAGAATCATGATTATCTGAATAGACGCGGAGGAAGCATTTGACAAAATACGGCACCTATTCACGCTCAAAACACTAGAAAAACTAGGGATGGCAGGAACATACCTGAACATTGTAAAAACTCTCTATGTTAAACCCATGGCCAACATCATTCTAAATGGTGAAAAACTGAAAGCATTCCCCCTAAAAGCTGGAACAAGGCAGGATGCCCTCTTTCACCACTTCTATTCAACATCATCCTTGAAACCCTAGCCAAAGCAATCAGATGAAAGAAATTAAAGGGATATGAACAGGAAAAGAAGAACTTAAATTATCACTATTTGCCAATGATATGATTCTATATTTAGAAGATCCAAAAAATTCCACCAGAAAACTTCTAGAACTCATAAATGAATTCAGAAAAGTAGCAGGATATAAAATCAACCCATAAATCAAAGCATTTCTATACATAAATGACAAATCCACTGCAAGAGAAATTGGGAAAACTACCCCATTCACCATAGCCTCCACAAAAATAAAATACTTGGGAATCAATCTATCAAAAGAGGTGAAAGACCTCTATGATGAAAACTACAGAACACTAAAGAAAGAAATTGAAGAAAACTTTAGAAGATGGAAAAATCTCCCATGCTCTTGGATGGATAGAATTAATATTGTCAAATGGCCAGACTCCCAAAAGTGTTATACAGATTTAATGCAATTCCTATTAAAATTCCAATGACATTCTCCATAGAAATAGAAAAAGCAATCATGAAATTCATTTGGAAAAATAAGAGACCCAGAATAGCCAAAGCAATCCTTAGCAAGAAGAGTGAAGCAGGGGGTATCACAATACCAGACTGTAAACTATATTACAGAGCAATAGTAACAAGCATGGTATTGGCACCAAAATAGACACGTAGCCCAATGGTACAAAATAGAAGACACATAGACAAACAAACATAAATACTATTCTCATACTAGACAAAGGTGCCAAAAATACACATTGGAGAAAAGATAGCCTATTCAACTAATGATGCTGGGAAAACTGGAAATCCATATGTAACAAAATGAAATTAAACCTCTATCTCTCACCCTGCACAAAAATCAACTCAAAGTATATCAAAGACTTAGACACTAAAACAAAGACCCTACACCTAGTAGAAGAAAAAGCGGCACAAATCTTCATCATGTGTGCTGAATGTTTTCTATGATAAGCAGATGCTGATCCATACTGGGGGTGGGTAGAGAAGAATGAAGGAACTTTGGGTTGTACAAAGGGGAGTGAAGGGAGGAATGGGGTGGATGGGGAGGGTAAGGGTGGTAGATTGTGAGACAGACATTATTACCCTATACACATGTATGAAAAGAGTTTTTTTAAAAATATAGCCTATTCAACAAATGGTGCTGGCAAAACTGGAAATCCGTATGCAGTAAAATGAAATTAAACCTGTATCTCTCACCCTGCACAAAACTCAACTCAAAATGGATCAAGGACATAGGAATTAGACAAGACACCCTGCCCTAATAGAAGACAAAGTAAGCCTGAATCTTCATCATGTTGGCTTAGGATCAGACTTCCTCAATAAGACTCCCAAAGCACAAGAAATCAAAGCAAGAATCAATAAATGGAATGGACTCAAACTAAAAAGTTTTTTCTCAGCAAAGGATACAATTAAGAACGTGAAGAGAGAGCCTACAGAGTGGGAGAAAATCTTTTCCACACGCACTTCAGATAGAGCACTTATCTCCAAAATTTATAAAGAACTTAAAAAACTTTACACCAAAAATACAAAGAACCCAATCAATAAATGGGCCAAGGAACTGGACAGACACTTTACAGAAGAAGACATATAGGCAATTAATAAATATATGAAAAAGTGTTCAACATCTCTAGTAATTAGAGAAATGCAAATTAAAACAACTCTAAGATTTCATCTTACTCCAATTAGAATAACTATTATCAAGAACACAAACCAATAATAGATGTTAGCATGGATGTGGGGGGAAAGGCACACTTTTACATTGCTGGTGGAGTTGCAAATTGGTGTAGCCACTCTGGAAAGCAGTGTGGAGAATCTTCAGAAAACTTAGAATGGACCCACACTTTGACCCAGTTATCCCACTCTTCAGTTTATACCCAAAGGATTTAAAATCAGCATACTACAGTGATGCAGCCACATCAATGTTTATAGCAACTCAGTTCACAATAGATAGATTCTGGAACCAACCTAGATGCCCTTCAACAGATGACTGGATAAAGAAACTGTGGTATATATACACAATGGAATATTATTCAGCCATAAAGAATAATAATATTATGGCATTTGCAAATAAATGGATGGAATTGGAGAATATTATGCTAAGTGAAATAAGCCAATTCCAAAAAACCAAAGGCCAATTGTTTTCCCTGATAAGTGGAGAATGATATATAATGGGGGGTGGGAGTGGGAGTGAGAGAAGAATGGGGAACTTTAAATTATGTAGAAGGAAATGAGAGGGAGGGGGATATGTAAATGGT
The DNA here is from genome assembly GCF_902686455.1 of Sciurus vulgaris. NCBI lineage: Eukaryota > Metazoa > Chordata > Mammalia > Rodentia > Sciuridae > Sciurus > Sciurus vulgaris. The sequence goes on from NC_136466.1 coordinate 60,966,024, forward strand.
GGAATGAGACAGACATCCTTACCCTATGTACATGTATGATTACACAAACGGTATGAATATACATCATGTACAACCATAGAAACAAAATGATGTACCCCATTTGTGTACAATGAATTAAAATGCAGTCTGTAAAAAATTTTAAAATAAATAAATAATTAAATTTTTAAAGAATATATTTATCGCTGTCAAAAAAAGTTAATGAAAATGAATTTTTTAAATTGTTGCATTATATAATCTTACATCTTTGAGAAACTAAGAACATACACAATAATAGTATGTATAATTTTTAAATAACATTTTCCATTTCTAGTACTTTTCATTTTTCCTATGGTTTCAATTTAATATCTGATATCACATCCTTTCTACTCAAAAGATTATTTTCCTACCCACCTTTTATACTGTTATTGTATAATATGTCGTATTTTGCATGCCTTTAATGCTATAGACTCAGCAATTCAATTTTTAAAAAGATATTTAAGGAGATGTAATCCATGTACCATTCAATTCACCCATTTAAATTGTACAATTCAATATTCTCTGTATTTCACAGATACGTACAATCATTACAAGTTTTTAATAATTTCAGGAATTCTATATCCTTTAGCTAACATTCTCCTATTTCTTCCTCCCCTTCTCTAGCTGTAAGCAATCACTAACCTCCTTTTCTTCTCCATAGAACTGCCTATTCTGGACACTTCAAATAAATAAAATCATACACTCTGTGGTCTTATGTGACTGGCTTTTTAACTCATCATGTTTTCAAGATTCATTCATGTTGTATCCTGTGTCATTACTTTTTATGGTTGAAAATTCCATTATGTAAATATACCATATCTCATTTATCCATTCATCGGGTGATAGACATTAGGATTGTTTTAATCTTTAATCTGTTGTGAATAGTGGTGCTATGAATGTTTGAGCACAAGCTTTTTTATGAATATATGTTTTTTTTTCTGTAGTATGTGCATAGGAATGGAATGTCGAGGCACAATGAAAACTCTATGAGAAACTGACAGAGTATTTTCCAAAGTGATCACATCATTTTACATTCTCACCAGCTATGTACATTGTCCACACGAAACTCACTTAAACATAAAGACAAACTAAAAGAGAGTCCCATTCCTTATGCCATTTCTGTCATTTACTTTATTCATAGGCTATAATCAATTAACCAAGATATTGTTGTTATTGTTATTTTGAACAAACTTATTGGCAAGCTCAATAAAAACTAAGAAAAAGAAAGGATTTTTATTTTGTGTTCATTTGTTCCTTCTACAACAAACTTCCTTGCTTTTTGTGGATCTGAATTTCTGACCTACATCATTCTTCTTCTCTTCAAAGAACTTCTTTTAGTATTTCTTACAGTACAGATATACTGGTGATAAACTACCCCTATTTTTGTGAGAGAAAGTATTTCTTCACTTTTGAAGGGTGTGTATCTTTTTGCTGACACCGCTTCTAAAGCAATACAAATGGGGTTTTTCCAAACCACTTCTCCAATTTTCCAACACCACATGGTGTTCAACAATTCAATTCTGACACTCACTCCCAGAGTTAGCACAGACACCAGAGATTAAGAACCTCTTCCCATAAGAACATCCACACTTCAGAAGATGACCACAAATAGGGTCCCCAGGCTACCCACATTTTTATCTGAATAAATAAAAGTTCAAGGTTGCCACAAATTACCTGATAATTTGCTAGAATATCTTATAGAATCCAGGAAAACACTTTCCTTGTGTTTTAAAAGCTCTGACTCAGAAACAGTTAAAAGGAAGTAATAACAGGGCAAGGGCTAGGGGTGGGCAGGGAGTGGACAGAGCTTCCATGCCCCCTCTGATCACACTACTCTCCTAGCACTCCGATGTGTACAATCTTGTTTTTCAAAAGGTTTTATAACCCAACCTCTGGGCTCTCCCCCATCCCCAGAGGTCACAGGGTAAAACTGAAAGTTCCCACCTTCTAGTCACATCATTAGTGTTTCTGGAGACCAAACCTCATCCTAAAGGTATCTAGTTCCCATGCTGAGTCACCTCAGTCACCTCAGTAACATAAACTCAAGCATGGTGGCAAGTGAGGCATTATGAATAACAAAAGACTCTGAAATCATTCAGGAAATTACAAGAGTTTTAGGAGTGCTGTGCCAGGAACCAGGGACAAAAACATATATATATATATATATATATATATATATATATTTTTTTTTTTTTTTTTTTTTTTTTTTTTTTACCATAAAGGATAATACAAGAGGACACAGAGTTCTAGGTTGATGGGTTGTTTTTTTTTTTTTCCTTCAACAGTTTCATTCAATATTTCATTCTACTCTGTTCTGGTTTACATGGTTTCTGAAGAGAAGTCTGATGTAATTCTTATTCTTGTTCTACAGATAAAATGCTTTTCTTTTTCTCTGGCTTCTTTCAAGATCTTTTTCTTTGTCTTTGATTTTCTGTAGTTTAAATGTGTAGAGTGCAGTGCTATGAATTGATGCATATCCTTAAATTCAAATGTTGGAAACTTTTCCCTATTGTAGAGGTGTTGAACAAATAGATATTTGGGTCAAGGGGGCACTGGCCTCCTAAACAGATTAATGACGTTGTTGAGGTAATGGAGCCATTACCATGGTAGTGGGTTTCTTATAAAATGATGAGCATAGTTCTTTCATCTAAAAGGATGAGCATAATGTTCTTTTCAATCTTTCTTCTTCATAATTGCTACTATCAAGAATTCTCCTCTTATATTATTTATTATTTAATTTTAGGTGGGTTTTTTTTTTTTTTCTCATGACCATATTATGATTTCTGTCTCTGGTGTTCTGCAGTCTCACATGATTGAGTTCAATCTCAATCATGCCTAGGTAGTAAAGCTTCAATAAAAACTGGACACCCAGTTCAGTTGAACTTCCTTGGTTGGCAGTTCTCTGTGTTTTGTCACACATACATGTGCTGGGAAGATAGCATGTCCTGACTCAATGTGGTAGGTCAAGAAAGTTTCTCTTTGGGGACTCTCTCAGACCTCAATTTCTACATCTTTCCCTTTAGCGGTTTTGATTTATATACTTTTGCTATAATAAAACTATAATTGGAAGCATATTTGAGCCTCTGTATCTCTGGGTTCTGCATTCATGAAGTCAGTCAACCACAGCCTGAAAACATTCAGAAAGGAAAATTCAGTCTGTACTGTACATGGAATTATTCCTTATAATTATTACCTGAACAATACACAAAACAACTGTTTACATAGCATTTATATTGCATTAGGTATTATATGTAATCTAGAGATGATTTAAAGTGCATAGGTTATATAAAATATAATACCATTTTATATAATGGACTGGTACATTCATAAATGCAAAATCCTTCATGTAACCACCAGATAGGTTAAAGAAATAACCACATTCTTTTAGGATACAGTGTTCTCTGCTCTGATATAGTACTTGGGAATGTGAGCTGTTGTCCTCAGGGCTGCTGCTGAGCTGGGGAATAAGGAATGGGAACAGAGTAAGCTAAAATGACAAAAAGTCCTTTTACAAAATTTCCGCTGGATTTTTTCTTTCTTGATTTCATGTCCCCCTGGTTGTTGCAAGTCCATAAATAATTTCCAGGCTCTTAAGTTTATTTTGCCAGTTTTGCCAGTTTGTTTGTTGTTATAGTGGAAGAGTGGACTTCTGGACTCCCCTGTTTGATCACTTTTGTTAATGCAAATAATGTTATAATTTGTACCTTCCATAATTCTATGTCTTTTGAAGAAGTTGAACACAAAAGTGAAGCAAATATTCACATAGCTTTTGTTATAAAAAATCTTCATTTACCGTTTCTGGTGCCCTTCATTTGTTCCTGTGTTTTTGAGTTACCATCTGGTGTCAGACAATTTTGCAACCACAGGTCTTCTTTGTGTTTTAATTGTTAAATATATTATACTTCAATATGTTATAATCCCATAATATAATTATATGCATATTGTTTTTTTTATTTTATTGTAAACAAATGGGATACATGTTGCTTCTCTGTTTGTACATGGCGTAAAGGCATACCATTTGTGTAATCATAAATTTACATAGAGTAATGTTGTTTGATTCATTCTGTTATTTTTTCCCTTCCCTACACCCCTCGCACCCCTCTTTTCCCTCTATACAGTGCTTCCTTCCTCCATACTTGCCCCCCTCCCTAAACCATACTCTAACCCTAACACTAACCCTTCCCTCCCCCCATTATGTGTCAGCATCCACTTATTAGCGATATCATTCGTCCTTTGGCTTTTTGAGACTGGATTCTCTCACTTAGCATAATATTCTCCAATTTCATCCATTTGCCTGCAAATGCCATAATTTTATCATTCTTTATGGCTGAGTAATATTCCATTGTGTATATATACCACAGTTTCTTTATCCACTCATCAATTGAAGGGCATCTAGGTTGGTTCCACAGTCTGCCTATTGTGAATTGAGCAGCTATGAACATTGATGTGGCTGTATCTCTGTAGTATGCTGATTTTAAGTCCTTTGGGTATAGGCCAAGAAGTGGGATACCTAGGTCAAATGGTGGGTCCATTCCAAGTTTTCTAAGGAATCTCCACACTGCTTTCCAGAGTGGCTGCACTAATTTGCAGCCCCACCAGCAATGTATGAGTGTACCTTTCTCTCCACATCCTCGCCAACACCTGTTGTTGCTCGTATTCTTGATAATCGCCATTCTAATTGGGGTGAGATGGAATCTTAGGGTGGTTTTGATTTGCATTTCTCTTATTACTAGAGATGTTGAACATTTTTCCATATGTTTGTTGATTGCTTGTAGATCTTCTTCTGTGAAGTGTCTATTCATTTCCTTGGCCCATTTGTCAACTGGATTATTTGAATTCTTGGAGTAGAGTTTTTTGAGTTCTTTATAGATTCTGGAGATTAGTGCTCTATCTGAAGTATGATTGGCAAAGATATTCTCCCACTCTGTAGGCTCTTTCTTCGCATTGCTGATAGTTTCCTTTGCTGAGAGAAAGCTTTTTAGTTTGAATCTATCCCAGTTGTTGATTCTTGCTTTTATTTCTTGTGCTATGGGAATCCTGTTGAGGAAGTCTGATCCTAAGCCGACATGTTGAAGATCTGGACCTACTTTTTCTTCTATAATCTGCAGGGTCTCTGGTCTGATTCTGAGGTCCTTAATCCATTTTGAATTGAGTTTCGTGCATGGTGAGAGATATGGGTTTAGTTTCATTTTGTTGCATATGGATTTCCAATTCTCCCAGCACCATTTGTTGAAGAGGCTATCTTTTTGCCATTGCATATTTTTGGCACCTTTGTCTAGTATGAGAAAATTGTATTCATTTGGGTTTGTGTCTGTGTCCACTATTCTGTACCATTGATCTACCTTTCTATTTTGGTACCAATACCATGCCATTTTTGTTACTATTGCTTTGTAGTAGAGTTGAAGGTCTGGTATTGTGATACCCCCTGTTTCACTCTTCCTGCTAAGGATTGCTTTAGCTATTCTGGGTTTCTTATTCTTCCAGATGAATTTCATAATTGCTTGCTCTATTTCTGTAAGGTACATCATGGGAACTTTAATTGAAATTGCATTGAATTTGAATAGCACTTTAGGTAGTATGGCCATTTTGACAATATTAATTCTTCCTATCCTAGAACATGGAAGATTTTTCCATCTTCTAAGGTGTTCTTTCATTTCTTTCTTTAGTGTTGTATAGTTCTCATTGTAGAGGTCTTTCAACTCTTTTGTGAGATTGATTCCCAAGTATTTTATTTTTTTTGAGGCTATTGTGAATGGGGTAGTTTTCCTAATTTCTCTTTCTGAAGATTCATCGCTATGTATAAAAATGCATTGGATTTATAACCATTGATCTTGTAATCTGCTACTTTACTAAATTCACTTATGAGTTCTAAGAGTTTTCTGGTGGAATTTCCAGGTTCCTCTAAATATATAATCATGTCATCAGTGAACAGGGATAGTTTGAGTTCTTCTTTTCCAATTCGTATTCCTTTAATTTCTTTGGTTTGTCTAATTGCTCTGGCTAGAGTCTCAAGAACGATGTTAAATAGAAGTGGTGAAAGAGGGCATCCCTGCCTTGTTCCAGTTTTTAGGGGGAATGCTTTCAGTTTTTCACCATTTAGAATGATATTAGCCATGGGCTTAGCATAAATGGCCTTTACAATGTTAAGGAATGTACCCACTATCCCTATTTTTTCTAGTGTTTTGAGCATGAAGGGGTGCTGTATTTTATCAAATGCTTTTTCTGCATCTATTGAAATAATCATGTGATTCTTGACTTTAAGTCTATTGATATGGTGAATGACATTTATTGATTTCCGGATGTTGAACCAATCTTGCATCCCTGGGATGAAACCCACTTGATCATGGTGCACTATCTTTTTAATATGTTTTTGCAAGCGATTTGCTAAAATTTTGTTGAGAATTTTTGCGTCGATGTTCATTAAGGATATTGGTCTGAAATTTTCTTTCCTTGATGAGTCTCTGTCTGGTTTAGGTATCAGTGTGATATTGGCTTCATAGAATGAGTTTGGGAGGGTTCCCTCCTCTTCTATTTTATGGAATACTTTGAGAAGTATTGGAATGAGCTCTTCTTTAAAAGTTTTGTAGAACTCGGCTGAGAACCCATCTGGTCCCGGACTTTTCTTTGTTGGTAGGCTTTTGATGACTTCTTCAATTTCAGTACTTGAAATTGGTCTATTTAAATTGTGTATGTCCTCCTCATTCAGTTTAGGCAATTCATATGTCTCTAGAAACCTGTTGATGTCTTCCAAATTTTCTATTTTGTTGGAGTAGATTTTCAAAATAGCTTCTAATTATGTTTTGTATTTCAATCCTGTCTGTTGTGATATTTCCTTGTTCATTCCGAATTTTATTGATTTGGGTTTTCTCCCCCGTTCTCTTTGTTAGTGTGGCTAAAGGTTTATCAATTTTGTTTATTTTTTCGAAGAACCAACTATTTATTTTGTCAATTTTTTGTATTGTTTCTTTTGTTTCAATTTCATTGATTTCAGCTCTGAGTTTAACTATTTCCTGTCTTCTACTACTTTTGGTGCTGTTCTCTTCTGCTTTTTCTAGGGCTTTGAGCTGTAGTGTTAGGTCGTTTATTTGTTGAGTTTTATTTCTTTTATTAAATGCGCTCCATGAAATAAATTTCCCTCTAAGTACTGCTTTCATAGTGTCCCAGAGATTTTGATATGATGTTTCTTTGTTCTCATTTACCTCTAAGAATTTTTTAATTTCCTTCCTAATATCTTCTGTTGTCCATTCATCATATAATAGCATATTGTTTAATCTCCAGATGTTGGAATAGTTTCTGTGATTTACTCTTTCATTTATTTCTAACTTCAATCCATTATGATCTGATAGAATACATGGTAGTGTCTCTATCTTCTTGTATTTCCTAACATTAGCTTTGTGGCATAATATATGGTCTATTTTAGAGAAGGATCCATGTGCTGCTGAGAAGAAAGTGTATTCGCTCTTGGTTGGATGGTATATTCTATAAATGTCTGTTAAGTCTAAATTATTGATTGTGTTATTGAGATCTATGGTTTCTTTGTTCAATTTTTGTCTGGAAGATCTGTCCAGTGGTGAGAGAGGCGTGTTAAAATCACCTCGTATTATTGTGTTATCGTCTATTTGGTTTCTGAAATTGAGAAGGATTTGTTTGACATACATGGATGAGCCACTGTTTGGGGCATAGATGTTTATGATTGTTATATCTTGCTGATTTATGCTTCCCTTAAGCAGTATGAAATGACCTTCTTTATCCCTTCTGACTAACTTTGGCTTGAAGTCCTCATTGTCTGAAATGAGGATGGATACTCCAGCTTTTTTGCTGAGTCCATGTGCATGGTATGTTTTTCCCCATCCTTTCACCTTTAGTCTATGGGTATCTTTTTCTATGAGGTGAGTCTCTTGTAGGCAACATATTGTTGGATCTTTCTTTTTAATCCAATCTGCCAGTCTATGTCTTTTGATTGATGAATTCAGGCCATTAACATTCAGGGTTATTATTGAGATATGATTTGGTTTCCCAGTCATTTGGTTCATTTTTTAAATTTTATTTACTTATCTGTTTGACACAACTTGGTTCCTCCTTCATTTGACAATTCCTTTAGCATAATTCCTCCCTTTGCTGATTTGCTTCTTTGTTTTTCATCTCTTCCTCATGGAATATTTTGCTGAGAATGTTCTGTAATGCTGGCTTTCTTTTTGTAAATTCTTTTAGCTTTTGTTTACCATGGAAGGATTTTATTTCATCGTCACATTTGAAGGTAAGTTTTGCTGGGTATAAGATCTTGGTTGACATCCATTTTCTTTCAGGGCTTGAAAAATGTTGTTCCAGGCCCTTCTAGCTTTTAGGGTCTGGATTGAAAAATCTGCTGATATCCGTATTGGTTTCCCCCTGTATGTAATTTGGTTCTTTTTTCTCACAGTCTTTAAAATTCTGTCTTTATTTTGTATGTTAGGTATTTTCATTATAATGTGCCTTGGTGTGGGTCTGTTGTAATTTTGTGTATTTGGAGTCCTATAAGCCTCTTGAACTTGATTTTCCATTTCATTCTTCAGATTTGGGAAATTTGCTGATATTATTTCATTGAATAGATTGTTCATTCCTTTGGTTTGTTTCTCTAAGCCTTCCTCAATCCCAATAATTCTTAAATTTGGCCTTTTCTTGATATCCCATAGTTCTTGTAGATTCTGTTCATGATTTCTTACCATCTTCTCTGTTTGTTCAACTTTGTTTTCAAGGTTAAATAGTTTATCTTCAATGTCTGAGGCTCTGTCTTCCAGGTGTTCTATCCTACTGGATATGCTTTGTATGGAGTTCTTAATTTGGTTTATTGTTTCCTTCATGTCAAGGATTTCTGTTTGTTTTTTTTTCATTATCTCTAACTCTTTATTGAAATGATCTTTTGCTTCCTGTATTTGCTCTTTTAACTGTTGATTGGTGCAATCATTCAATGCCTGCATTTGCTCTTTCATCTCATCGTTTGCTTCCCTGATCATTTTAATTATGTACAACCTGAACTCCTTTTCTGTCATTTCTTCTGCCATGCTGTCATTGGGTTTTATTGATGTAACATCTAGATTTGTTTGCAGCATTTTCTTTCCTTGTTTTCTCATATTGTTCAGGTATCAGTGGACCGCTGAGATATTGCAGATTTCCTCTATTGACTTACAATGTCCCTGAAGATTTCTATATATATCCCCTCTTAGCCTTCAGTAGGCTGAAGTCTTGGAGGAAGTTGATAATGCGGTGCTCCACAAGGAATCTGCCTCTCTAGGAGTGGAGGCCTTCGGTGGGGTATATTCCCTGCTAGTGGCAGAGGTTCCTCCACTTGTTGACCAATGGTCATCCAAAGGGGAACTAGGCTGCGGGCTGAGGCAAGGCCTGTTTGGGCCTGTGTCTCTGGTTTTACCGTCGTTGTGGGGAAACCTCACCCGGCAGGGAAGACTCACCCGGTGGGGAGGTCTCGCTGGTCAGTTCCCTTCTAGAGGTTCCTCTCAATTTACAGCTACTGCCTGGGTTGGGCTGCCTTCCTCTGCAAAGTTCCCAGGGGCCTGGCCCTAACTGCTGGACCTGGGAGCCTCACCCTTCGCAGATGAATCTCCTTAGGCTGCCCCTCCTCAGAGAATCTGCCCGCAGTCCTGGAACCTTTGCTCCGCCCCTAAGCCTGTCTCTGCGCGGCTCTTCCACCAAGAAGCCTCCTAGATCCTGGGACCCTGCTCTGCCCCTAATCACCTGGCTATGCGGCCCCTCCGCTGAGCAGCCACCTGGGGCCCCGTACAATCGCTCTGAGTCTCAGAGACTCGCCACACGTCTCTTCCTCCAGACAGTTGCCCAGTATTCCGGTGCGGTCACTAGGAGTCCAAGCAACTCACTGCATGCCTCCTCCCACCAACCACCCATAGCCCGGGGCAATCAATCACTCCGAGTCGAAATGACCCTCCCTGTTCCTCCTCATCCTCCAGGTAACCCCCCGGGTGTTCAAGAGCGGTCACTCTGAGTGGCTCTGAATCCACGTGACCCGCTGCACGCGTCCTCTGGGCAACCACCCGGAGCTCTGGTGCGGCCACTCGAGACCAAGCGACCCACCGCGCTTCTCCTCCAGGCAGCCCCCCCCCCCGTGTTCAGGAGCGGTCGCTTTAAGTCCAAACAACTCGCCACTCGCCTTCTCCTCTGAGCAGCCGCCTGGAGCTCTAATGCAGTCACTGCAAGTCCAAACGACCCGCAGCGCTCCTCCTTCTCCTCCTCCTACTCCTCCGGACAGGCCCTGGTGTTCAGAAGTGGTCTGAGTCCAAATAGCTCGCCGCGCAGCTTCTCCTCTGGCAACTGCCTGTAGCTCTGGTATAGCCACTCCGAATCCAAGTGGCCACACTCCTCCTCTTCCTCCTCAGGGCAGGCCCCAGTGTCCTGAGTCCACACAGCTCTCCTTGCCGCTCCTCCCCTGGGCAGCCACCAGAGCCCCAGTGGTTGCTCCGAGTCCCAGCGCTGTGCTGAGCAGCCTCCTTTACGATGCTCCCAGTTGTCCGAGTTCACTGCTCCAGCAGGGGGAGGGGCATCTCACCGGCAGCTCTACTTCACAAGTTCCCTGCGTTCCGGGACCACCGCCCCATCCGGGACGCCTCCCCAATGGGAGAGACTCACCCGGCTGCTTTGAGTTGGTCCCAAGTCTCTCAATATCTCCTCTTTTGAATCCTGAGTCCTGGAGCAACATGAAATGCAGCCACCCTCTAGGCCGCCATCTTGAAACCTGCATATTGTTTTATGTAATTGCTCTTTAAACCAGTTAAAAGGAGAAGAAATATGAATATATAGTATAATTTAGCTGGAGCTTCTTCAAATTTGAATTGGAATTACAACAGCATCTTATTCAGCCCAAAGAGTATTTCTTGTAAGGTAGGTCTGCTTATGATGAATTTTCTCTCTCTCTTTTTAACCTGAGACTGTCTTTATTTTGCCTTTATTCTAAAAAAAAAATTTTGCATCTTGCAAATAAAACTTCACAAGATTCTTGGTTGACAGTATATTTTCTTCCTTTCAGCACCGTAAATGTCATTCCACTGTCTTCTGGCCCCCATTTCTGATAATATGTCAGCTGTTAATGTCATTGATGTTCATTTGTATACAAAATAAACTTTGTTTTGCCTTGCTGCTTTTAAGATTGCTTCAGTTCTTCAACATTTTTGTTTTGATGTGTCTGGGTGAGAATATTCTTCTACTCATTGAGTTACCTGAATATACAAATTAGGGATTTCCATCAATTTTAGGAAGTTCCATTCATTATTTTTGAAGTGTTTTTTCCTGCTTCTTTGTCTTTCTCCTCTCCATTAAGAATTATTATTAAGCTTGTGTTTGGTATTCCACATTTATGAATGCTTAATGATATCCCACATTTCCGAGTCTCAGTTCATTTTTCCTCAGTTTTTCTCTCTATCCTCTAGATAGCACAATCTCCATCAATCTATCTTCATGTTCAATGATTTCTTCCACAAATTCAAACATATTATTAGTTCTTTTCAGTGAATTTTCAACTCTCAAATTTCCATTTGATTCTTTCCTATAATTTCTGTTTCTTTTTTGATGTTTTATATCTGTTACCACATTGTCATCAGACCTTCTGGCACTTTTTTTGTTAGTGTCCTTCACTTTTTCAATCATGGTTTTCAGGAGTTCCTCATACTTATTTCTAACAGCTTCTTTGTGGTATTTGTATGCAGTGTCCAACATATGCATCTTCTCAAGGGCATTTTCTGTTGTCTCTTTTCTGCATAGATCACAATTTCCTGTTTCTTTGCATGTTTCAATATCATGTTTTGTTTGAAAACAAACCTTTAGATAATGTATTATAGCTGTGTGAATATTGACCCCTTTCCCCTACCCTGGAAATATGTGGAGGGCTTATTGTTGTTATTACTTGTCTTTTTCTTTATTTAGTGACTTTGCTGGACTATTTTAGTGAAGTGTATTTCCCTGCAGTATGTCTTTCTCTGTACTCTTGTCACTCCTCAGAGTATATGGCCATGAGCATGGACACAGTCACTTTGGACAAAGGTGAATTTAACAGGGCTTTCTTTGACTATGTCTTTCCCTGATCTCTCTGTTAAGCTGTCTTCATCTGTTGGTATCACACGTTGCCCCTTACTAATTGATGACTGATTGTGCTAATGTTTTTTTTTTTTTTTTTTTTTTAACAATACCTAAGGGAAAACTCCTCCATGGTCTGACCTAATTAAATTGAGACCATTGCAGGAGTAGTGTTTGAGTCTAGGTCTTGAGGTTCATTCTGAGCCCAGAAAGGCTTCTTTTAGATATACCTTTCTCTCATTCTGTCTGGTAAATTTCTATCTGGACTATAATATAGTTCATTGCCCTCATAACACTATTAGCCTCCTCTTAACTGCTTGTGATTAAAACTCCATTGTATTTAAAAGTTCTCTTACACTTGGAGTTTTCCACTCTCTTTTCCAAATAAAATAAATTTCCTTGGGGAGAACTTCGAATCTCATTTCTGTTCTTAGGACTTGCCTCTATCTTCGGGAACAACTTTCATGCATGTTCCTGTAGGAGCAGGAACAGTGGCCTGCTTCTCTTTACATAACATCTCTGCTTTGCTAGAAGAGCACCAAGTGGGAATAAAGCCTCTGATCCTCCTGGCTTCCTTCTCCTGGATAGAAACTCCACTCTATGAGTGAGCTGAGGTAAGGTAATTAGGTCTCCAGTATTGTTCCTTATATATTAGTAAGTTTTGTATTGCTATAATGAAATACCTGAGGCAGGATACTTTATTTTTTAAAAAACTTATTTCTTTTAAGATTAAAAAAAAGGTCTGCTCTCTCTAATTCTGCCCAGTTTTGCAGGTCCAAGAAAATTGTGCCAGTGCCCTGGAGAGCAGTCCCTGACTTCATTACAATATGGCAGAGAATGGAAAGGGAACCAATACATACAGACAAGACAAGCATGTGGGTAGCATTGTTTTATAATGACCTTTTCTCTCGAGATACCTTGGGAATGTATTTGGAGATCAGACCTTCAGAAAATAATTAAGCTTAAGTTGGATAATAATGGCAAGGACCTGATCCAGTAGGATCATCATCCTTGTAAGAAGAGACATCAGAGCTTGTGTGCAACTTTGCCTTCTCCCCTGTCCTTTCTGCTATGTGAAGACACAGAGAGAAAATGGTCATCTGTACACCAAGCAGAGAGTCCTCACCAGAAACCAGCATTTCTGGTAAATGATGACTTCTAGTCCCCAGAACTGAATGAAAATATACTTCTCTTGTTCAAGCCACTCAGTTTGTGGTACTTTGTTATTCTAACCCAAGAACACTAATATACCCACTGTCTTAGTCTGTTTTCTGTTGCTATAACAGAATACCACAGACAGAGCAACTTATATGTGTATTTGGTTCATGGTTCTGGAGTCTGAGAAGTATAAGCATGTAGAACTAGCATCAACTGAGGACTTCCTGCTTTATTATAACATGGTGTGGGGCATCAAATGGCTAATCAGATCAAGCATGCTAGCTCAGGTCTCATTTGTCTTCTTGTGAAGCATGAATGCCATCATGGGAGTCCCACCTTCATGACCTTCAAATCCTAATTACCTCCTAAAGGCCATGCCTCTAAATATCATTAACATATGCATTTGGGGATTAAGTTTCCAACACATGAATTTCAGGGAAACCATTCAAATCATAGCACCAACTGATGTCAGAAAGACTGAATAAGAAACCTAGAATCCATCTGCCCAAGCTGCAAGAGAGATTTAATATAGAGTAAGAAATTTTATCCCTATTGAGGAAAAAAGAGCCCTTCCTCCTCAATGGTATCACTGGAGAGCAAATGAAGAGCTCTGATATTAACATCTGTGCTGCAGTGATGAAATGCCCCTGTGCTTCCCAAGGTTGATATCACAGTAGTACAGAGTTCAGACTTCCACCACTACCTGACAGTAACAAGGCATTTCCCCTGACATCCCTGTAGATAACATGCGGTGCAGAGAGGTACCAAGGGAGGCTTAGTAGGGAGTTGAAGCTCTAATTATCTTCAGTAGGAATGAGAAACCCTTACCTTGGGTAAGGGGAAATGTCAGCAGCTGTGAATGAATCATTGCTTTGAACTAAGTAAGCTTGGACATTGAGATACCTCTCTTGGGAATCCTTTGGTGTGAGGGCACTGGGGGAAATTCTCATTTGTAGGTGACTCCTATTGATAGGGAGAATTCCATGCTTGTCTTGGAATTTACTATTTTAAAAGCCTTGAATTTAAATCCCAGCTACCTGGAAGTAGAAGAGATAGGTGAAAACTGATAAGCCCCAACTAAGCTATTTTGCTCATGAATTTCATCTTGTTTACTCTGAAGAACCCTTCTCACAGTGAATCCCTTTGATGTTTAAAACCTATAAAATAAACATGCAGAGCTTCACTCATTGTTGAATCAGACTCCATCGGGGCTGATTTACTCACGGAATTTCTGCTTGTTTGTCTTTATTTCCATTATTTCTTATATTTCTAATCCAACTCATCGTCCCATCTGGGTAATGGTTCGACAGTCACACAGGTTTATGGTAAAAGACATCTTTGAACAGGGGACCTGGACACTTATGGGTCCTCAAAATTTTATGGTGAGTTGGCTACTCTTCAAAAAGAGACCTATGTCAATTAAAGAAATGGGGCAGGAGTGTATTTTTTGTACAGCTCGACATAAAATAAAACAAGATATTCTATAATTAAACTGAACTATAAGGAAAAGAGCTTCATGTTATGAGACCCTTAAGATGAAGAAGGAACAGTTGGTGCAGCTTTTAGAATTTGTTATTAAAACTTTTCTCTTTTTCCTGATAATGGAGTGATAGATACAGAGTCGTGGCGGGAGCTTGGTAAACAGCTGAGTGTTAGCTATGCAGTCGAGAGACCCGACAAAATCTACATGGGAACTTTTACTTTGTGGTCCTTAATAATAAATTATCTTGATCCACCTTGTAATAGCATAAAATTTTTGGCTTCAGACCTAATTTCTCATTTTAAAATGGCCTTTAAAATCTGCAAATGGTTAACAAAGAGTCTTCAGCCAGCCATGTTCCCTCAAACTCCTGCCCTGCTCAGCAGCAGTCTTTGTCTTCTGAGAGCAGGCAGGCAGTGGGAGAGGAAAAAGTTAAAACTCTGGCTGCAGTTTTTACAAAAACTCTGTAGCCTCCCTGCAAAAAAATCTAGAAATCCCAAAGAAGCTATTTTAACTGTGACAAGGCTGAACACTTGGCCAAAAACTGCCTGCAGTAGCCTGGTCATAAATAAAACCAGAGTTGTGCTCTGGCTTCCACCACAATAAGCATTAAGACCACAGGGGGAAAATGTGTCCTTTTAAAATCCAAGCTGTTTCTGACTCCAGATGGCAAAAGAAATGCTGGCTGTCCTTAGCACACTGTTTTGATAACAAGCCCCTCTCTAATCCTGCAGCACCAGGAGAGAAGAATTAAGACCCTAAATGTACACATTTTCCTTCTAAAAATTTTTCAGAATATTTTACAGGCTTCCACATTCTTTAAATGTCTGAGATGACTCTAATCTAAGCTAAAAGTGAACTTTGAGTTGATAAAGATGTTCTACATGTTCCTTCACTGGATTATGACTTTGAACTCATGATTTTATGGTGAATTCATATTTGATCTTGCATGCATAAATTAATGTGTTTTTCTAATCAGTTTTATTTTATCTAACCATGAGGTCTTTACATGCTGTATTTGTTCAAAGGTAAATTGGGTTTTTTAGGGATAATATTAGGGGTAGATCTGAGAATCATCAGGAGAAAGCTGGCATTCTGAAATCTTTTATTTCAGTGTCCTCATGACTGTTAGATTATAAACCTGTCATTTCCATCTATACAGGCCTGCTGTATGGTTAAGTCATAATGCAAAAGTCTCATTGGCTCTTTTTTTATTTCTAACAGAAACTTTAATAGAAATCTGAAGCATTACCTCCTAGCTGTGTAACTCCACGTACAAAACTTGTAAATCTTTGTTTCTTGTCTGTTTTGTATATGTGTGCACACAGTGTCTTGCATTGTACTGTTATGTCTATATATCGGGTATATGTACATAGTATTAAAATTGGCATATAGATAAATGAGCGCTCATAATTTAAACTTAAAATTTAAAAATAGATCCAAACTTTATTTTTTTTTTAAATTTAAGTGACTTAAAAGGAAGTTCAATTTAAATTAGGTAAGCAGATAAAAATAAAGATGTCTTTGTAGTTACTAATGCAAGTTTTTTCAGGTCGTCAGATAATTAATAAAGTGCTGATTTCTATAAAAATCTAAAATACCTAATGCTTCTAACAAATTTCACCAACAAAAAAGAGATTGTTGGGGGGACACCTAATGTCCAAACTATAACACCTGAAAATTCTGTTCCTGGAGTTCAAGGTGGCAGGGCTGGGGTGTGGCAAATGAAGGGAGGCTTTCATTATTGTCATCAGAAGAGCTGACAATCATTGCATCCATTCCCCTAACTTCTAGAGGGACGGCTTTCCCATGTCCCAGAAAAATAGTGCCACCTATGGGAGCTTGTCTCCCCCACTCATAAAAGTAGAAATAGGAGATCCAAGATTGTGGACTAGAGGGAGGCTGCATTCCGTGTCACTCTGTAACTTCGGTTTCAACCAGAGGATATGTGTTTCTTGGTGAGGCAGATTTGCTGCTTATCAATCCCCAGCTGTTTACCCCATTTGTCTGCTGTGATCACCTGTAGTCTGCCAGCATATCAACTACATTTTTGAGTGCAGATTGCTCACTGTCAGGCACCTATCATCCACCATTTGCCTGCCTCTCACCTGTCCATCGTCTGCCTTACACCTACCTATCACCCAGTGCACGAGGTTCACCTCCCGATCATCCGACAACAGTCAGCAAACTGATCCTCGACCGCCAGTGAAGCACCAGCTGCCTGCTGTTGCCTGGAAGTTCACTGTTACAGTACCTGCAGGAATGATTGCCGCCATTTTGAGACAATAGCCAGTCCCCGTAGGACCCCTGGCTGGACTGAATGAGCCCCGTCTCCAGGATCCCACAGCCCAACCGATCACTCCCTGCCTCTGGGGCCCTCACATCAACTGACTGCTCCCTGCTACCTGGACCTGCAGACAAACTGACTGTGCCCTATCACCGGGACCCCAGACCGACTGATTGCACCCGGCCTCCAGGATGCCACAACCAAACCAAACACACCCAACTTCCAGGACCCCTGCCTGACCAACTGCATCCCACCTCCAGGAACTCCAGCTGATCATGTCCACAACCTAAGATGCAGCTCCCCATTTGTCAACACATTTTGAAGCCAGAGTGGCCATCTTGGATAATCCTGGAAGCGAGAGTTCCAATCTTTAGGTGGGGAAAATCTGACCCTGAGACATCTCTTGGAGTCCTGAAGCTCAATGTCAGGTACCTCTCATGCATCAGGCTACTGAACACTGGGAGGTTTCATTACTATATGACTGTTATACTATGGATTTTCTTTTTTCTCCTTATTGGAAAAATTTAAGTTTCTATTTCTTTACTTTTCTTGCTCTCTTTACCTTTTGTTTACCTCTTCCCTCAGAGTCTCTTTCTCCCCATTTTGCATGCTAACATCCAAATTCTTTTGAATACACTCTCAGCCTTTATATTATCTAGAACTTCTGTATATTCTATTCTTCTCCCATTAACAGCCACATTCTACACCCATCTGTAACCTCTGTGTCCACCATTAGAAACAGCAGACCTTATTGCAAATATGTTTGTGTTACTGAAGATAATATTTGAACTCATCCTGTTTATTATACAATTTTGTTATTGTCCCCATAGGGCTATTTGGTCTAGGATTGCATAGTGTCTGATTTGGGCACTGCTAATGTTGATCTCCCCTTAAAAAAAAGATTTTGGAAACCTATAGGGCCACTATAAGCCTATAGGGGGAAATCTGCAATACCCCAGATCTGCAGTGCTAGAGGGGAACATACATGAACAACATGAAAAAACAAGGGAAGAAAATGATCCAAACAAATCTAGATTCTATAGTAATAGAATCCAATGACAGTATGTTAGAAGAAATGTCAGAAAAGGACTTCAGATTATACATGATTACGATGATTTGCGAAGCAAAGTATGACATAAGAGAGCAAAGGCAGGCAATGAATGATAACACCAATAAGCTGAAAGAGCAACTGCAGGAAGCAAAAGAGCACTTTAACAAAGAGATAGAGATACTCAAAAAAAAAAAAAAAAAACAAATGGAAATACTTGAATTGAGGAAACAATAAACCAAATAAAAAACTCAATGGAAAGCATCACCCAAAGACTAGACCACTTGGAAGACAGAACCTCAAACAATGAAGACAAAATATTTAATCTTGAAAATAAAGTTGCCCAAACAGAGAAGATGGTAAGAAATCATGAACAGAATCTCCAAGGGCTATGGGACATCATGAAAAGACCAAATTTAAGAATTATTGGGATTGAGGAAGGCACAGAGATACAAACCAAAGGAATGAACAACCTATTCAATGAAATAATATCAGAAAATTTCCCAAACCTGAAGAATGAAATGGAAAATTGAATACAAGAGGCTTACAGAACAACAAATGCAAAAACTCACAACAAATCCACACCAAAGCACATTATAATGAAAATGCCTAACATTCAAAATGAAGATAGGATTTTGAAGGCTGTGAGAGAAAAGCATCAGATAACATATAGGGGGAGACCAATATGGATAGCAGCAGACTTCTCAACCCAGACTCTAAAAGCTAGAAAGGCCTGGAACAACGTATTTCAAGCTCTGAAAGAACATGGTTGCTAACCAAGAATCTTATACCCAGCAAAACTAACCTTCAGATTTGAAGATGAAATAAAATCCTTCCATGATAAACAAAAGTTAAAAGAAATTACAAATAGAAAGCCTGCACTACAGAATGTTCTCAACAAAATATTCCATGAGGAGGAGATGAAAAACAACAATGTAGGTCAGCAAAAGAGGAACCACTTTAGAGAAAAAGCACTCAAAGGAGAAACCAAGCCAACTTAAAAACCAAAAATAAGCCAAA